>NC_136886.1:15515488-15858713 GCF_949152265.1 Phoxinus phoxinus
ATAAAGGAATCTGATAAACGGATGTGAATGGAATCAGAATCTGATATAATCTTGAAGAAGGAAAGGAATAAGAGAGAGATGCGTAAATATTCAGGAGGAATGGTTGGCCTTGATAGTGACAAACTATCTGCTCAGAAGTACCCACAGCACACAGAGGGTGATGATTACCCATGTACGTCAGTCCACATGTGTGTGAGAGGCAGCAGATAGATTTATTTTATCTGCCCAAAAGAGAAACGAGTGAAGGACATTTAAATGTACATTCTCTCTCTCTCCAGAAGAGCCCGGATAAGTGTTACAATAAATAATAAAAATACTACTTTTATTATTAACTATTATTAATAAATTAATGTTTATAATATATACTGTATGAAATTGTGTGTGTGTGTGTGTGTCTCTCACTGATTTTCCTCATAGAAAACAGATACAACTTATTTTCATTGTACAATGAATTCTTAATTTGTGCGTGCTTTTACACACTTTACTTTGAGCCATGATAGGGATACAATTGGATTTCCCTCTAATTTCCTAAATATAATTCCGACATGTCAAAGACACACACATGGCTGGCAGCTGATAAGAGCTGGTGGGGGGTGGAGGTAGGGGGTGGATTGGGTTGCTGGGGAATCACTTTTTTCCGAGGTGCATCCCACGCTAATAAAACATTCTGTTTACCAAACGATGTTAATTACCCTTGTCCTGATGTGTGAACCGCTTCTCTCTCAGTTCTATTAATTACCTTAATCAGCAAGCTGAGACACCTCCAGCTACACGGTTTTTGAAACAAGAAGTGGGAAATAGCAATTTTCTGTGTTATTTCCATGTTATCTTAATGAATATTATCCTCTCTCACTTTTTCTTCATGTGTGCTCATAGGATGATTATTCATCATTAACCGCAGTGGCATGTCGGGATATATTACATAAGTGCTCTCTTCTGACAGGGAAACACCATATTTGAAGGGCTTTTTATCGTTTGGCAGGCTGTGCGAGGCTGGAGATTTCCTAGCCTAAAATATCCTTATAAATGACAGAATGTCATAAATTGTGTAGCGGAGGGGAATCTGCCTTCATCTGAATCAGAATTTTAAAGTCATTATACTGTTGAATATTTAAGAAAATGTAGAATGTACTTGTGCAGTTAATGAGCTATTTTAAAGGGATAGTTCACCCAAAAAGGAAAATTAGCCCATGATTTACCCTCAAGTCATCCTAGGTTTATATGACATTCTTCTTTTAGACGAATACAATCAGAGTTATATATATATAAAAAAACATCCTGGCTCTTCCAAGCTTTATAATGGCAGTGAATGGTTGTTTCTGTTTTGAAGTCCATAAAAGTGCATCTATCCATCATAAAAGTGCTCCACACGGCCCCGGGGGGTTAATAAAGGCCTTCTGAAGCGAAGCGATGCGTTTGTGTAAGAAAAATATTCATATTTACCACGTTACAAAGTAAAATTCTAGCTTCCAGTCAAGCGGCCAAACGCAGTCTACTTGCACCTAATGCGCAACTTACGCAACTTATGACGTTCAGCAGTAGCGTAGTGCTTCATGGCGCAGTAAGTTTCGCTTAGATTTAAGTCGATTCAGTTTGTTCGTTTGGCCGGAAGCTAGTTATTTTACTTTATAAAGCATTATATAATATATATATATATAGCCTATATATATATATATATATATATATATATATATATATATATATATATATATATATACACACTTTATACTGTACATTATAAAGCTTGGAAGAGCCAGGACATGTTTTAATATAACTCCGATTGTATTCATCTAAAATAAAAATGTCATATACACCTATAGGATGGCTTAAAGGTGAGTAAATCATGGGCTAAATTTCATTTTTGGGTGAATCCCTTTAACTTCATCTGACCCTTACTAGTGACTTTGCTTGGCTTTTTATTTGCTGATTCATATAAACCCTTAAATTTTATTAATAATAATATTTTAACATACATTTAAGAGGCTATTGGGAGGGACATTGAGAGAGGGGGTCGTCATTTTTGATAAATGTGTTGAAAATGTGGTCATGGTATTAAAACCCTGGCATCAGCTTCATCTAAAAGTAACATTTAAAAGTAAGATAATCTAAATCTAAAAGTAACATAAAGCTCACACAGTGGCTAAGCTCATTTCTCAGACAGGCAACAATTCATTAGCATTAATAAATTCCAATCTCATTCTGCTGCTGTTTCCCATGGAGTACCACAAGGATCTGTTCTTGGTCTGCTGTTGTTTTTGATCTACGTGTTACGCACCGTGGTAGTGGAAATAGCACGAAGACAAAGGAGGAGGATGATGATGATGATGATGATGATAATGGTCTTTAATGACAAAACTCAGTAACCAGGAGAAAACCACACCTAACATTAACGAGAACGGACAAAGACTGAGGGAGAACACAGGGTCTAAATACACAGAGGAAACAAAGGAACTTAATTAGAGAATGAACACGACACTGTCACAAATCGCTCAGCTACGCCTCCCTCTGGTTTCATCCGCTCCCTCTCTCCGGAATTCTAGGACTGCAATTCCCTTCTCTCCCCCCGGTCATTATCTATTCCCAGCCCTGCCTAGTTTGTCTTATCATTCTCATCACCGTCACCTGTGGATTATTATCTTCCCTTTATCTGGACTGTCTCCCCATTGTTACTTTGCGAAGTCTTGTTTTGCCCTGCTGACATTTCCGAGCGTTATTCCCTGCCTGTTTATTATCTGTGTCTTTGATCCCCGCCTGGACTCTGTTCTTTGAACCATTGCTGCCTGCCTCGACCTTCGCCTGTGTTTCGTTACGAGTTCTGGATTATCCCTTTAACTGTGTCTGCACCAGTACATGTCTGCTTCTCTCTGCTTTATAACTTGTGTGAATAAAATACTGCAAATGGATCTTCAAGCCTCTGACTCACCCTTACAGAAGACTTCGCACCAACGGATCCAGCAGATTTCCACCGCCTGGCCCATGAAGTTTCGTCACAAGCATCAGAGCTGGTCGCACATCGCCAGCAGCTGGTTAAACTGACTAATCTCACTGAAGAACTGGTAAAATCTGTTCAAGCACTCACTCCAGCAATCACGGCCGCTAATCAAGCTCCTGCACCTGCCGCGCCAGCTCTTCCTCAGCCTGTTGTGAGTACCTCTTCCAACAATCTCAGAATGTCACACCCTGAAAAATTCAATGGATCACCTATCTCGTGTAAAGGTTTCCTGATGCAGTGTGAGATTTATTTTAACCAGTCACGGGAGCACGCCACCGACGACAGCCGTATCTCCTTTGTGTGTTCGCTCCTCACTGGAAAAGCGCTGGAGTGGGCAACGGCGATGTGGTCAGGAGGTCAGCTCTCTACTTTCTCGTATGATCTTTTCGTTAAGCACTTCAGAGAGGTGTTCGAACATCCAGCAGATGGAAGGGATCCGGGGGAACTTCTTCTTTCATTACGCCAAGGAACCTCCACAGCGTCTGACTACACTCTCACGTTTCGGACACTCGCTGCTCAGACGAACTGGACTGAGGAACCTCTCAAGCTTCTGTACCGCAAGGGTCTCATCTCTGAACTTCAGGGAGAGCTAGCCTGCCGCGATGATGGAAAGACTTTAAATCAGATCATGGATCTCGCCATCCGTCTCGACCACCTCATCCGGGCTCGACGCTCATCGTACAAAACTAACCTCTTTGTTAATCCTTCTGTCAGCACAGAACCCGAGCCTATGCAGATCGGCTTCACACACATCTCTTCGGCCGAGCGTGAGAGGAGGAGGCGGAATAACCTATGCATGTATTGCGCGCAACCTGGTCACTTGAGAGCGTCCTGTCCTGTGAGACCCACTGGGAGATCCACATCCACAGATTCTGTTGCGGTGAGTCCTCATGTTTCAACTTTAAATTCTCTTGTGTTGGAAATTACCCTGCATTCTAATGGAAAGAGTGTTAACACGACCGCTTTAATTGATTCTGGAGCGGCAGGGAGTTTTGTTGATCTCGCTTTCGCTAAAACTCATTGTCTTTCCCTTATTCCCTGTGAGCATCATATGGCGGTGGCAGCACTGGACGGGCGCCCCCTGGGGACAGGAAGGGTGCAGTACATCACACAACCCCTCACTCTTAACATCGGCTCGCAGCACACAGAAACTATACAGCTTTACACCATTAATTCACCTCTACACCCTGTAATTCTAGGATTTCCCTGGTTGGAGAATCACAATCCACATATTTCCTGGTCGGAGAGAGGGATTTCCCAGTGGTCTTCCTATTGTCAGAAGAACTGCGCACCCGCTGTCCAAGGTCCTGAAGCATGCCTCGCCCCAGCTAAAGATCTGAATCTTCAAGATGTACCGGCAGTTTATCATGATTTAAGCCTGGCATTCAGCGAGAAAGAAGCTGATTTACTACCTCCTCATCGAGCTGGCGACTGTGCCATTGAACTCTTACCAGGGGCAGTACCACCTCGCGGAAGAGTTTACCCGCTATCTCAGCCTGAGACGGAGTCCATGAAAACGTACATCGACGAGCAACTGTCCAAGGGCTTCATCACTACCTCCACTTCCCCGGCTTCAGCTGGATTCTTTTTTGTAAAAAAGAAGGACGGCGGTCTCCGGCCTTGCATTGACTTTCGGGGTCTAAATGAGGTGACTGTTAAATATCGCTATCCCCTGCCTTTAGTTCCTGCTGCCCTGGAGATGCTTCGCACAGCTCGATTCTTCACCAAGCTGGACCTGCGGAACGCATACAATCTAATCCGGATACGGAGGGGTGACGAGTGGAAGACGGCCTTTTCAACTACTTCCGGCCACTACGAATATCGGGTTATGCCGTTCGGACTTTCCAATAGTCCCTCCGTGTTCCAGGCTTTCGTCAACGAAATCTTCCGAGACATGCTCAACCATAACGTCATAGTCTACATCGATGACATCCTGATCTATTCTGAGACTCTCGAAGCGCACGTTAGGGATGTGCGAGCCGTTCTGAAACGCCTAATTGACAATCAGTTATATGCCAAGATCCAGAAATGCGAATTTCATCAGACCCGAATCTCTTTCCTGGGCTACATTATCAGCGCCGAAGGGGTCTTTATGGATGACAGCAAGGTCCAAGCAGTGGTCAATTGGCCGCAACCCTCCTCTGTGAAGGAGTTACAACGCTTCCTGGGGTTTGCAAACTTTTATCGCAGATTCATTCGCAATTTCAGTATTATCGTGGCTCCTCTCACATCCCTTCTCCAGGGGGGGGGGAGGAGATTCAAGTGGTCCCCCGAGTGCACTTCTGCATTTGAACGGCTGAAGGAGAAGTTCACCACGGCCCCCATCCTTCATCACCCTGATCCTGAGAAGGAGTTTATCGTGGAGGTGGACGCTTCTAACACCGGAGTGGGTGCTATTCTATCTCAGCGCCATGGCAACCCGGCTAAAATGTTCCCCTGCGCCTTTCATTCTCGCAAGCTCAACTCAGCAGAACGTAACTATGATGTGGGCGATCGTGAACTCCTAGCCATGAAGGCGGCTTTTGAAGAATGGAGACATTGGTTGGAGGGCGCGCGTCAACCCTTCACTGTCCTCACAGACCACAGGAACTTGGAGTACATCAGATCCGCCAAGCGTTTGAACGCGCGTCAAGCTCGCTGGTCTCTGTTCTTTTCCAGATTTGCCTTCAAAATCACCTACAGACCGGGGTCTAAGAACGGGAAGGCGGACGCGCTCTCTCGTCTGTTCGACAGTCCCTTTGAACCTTCCAAACCTGAGTCGATTCTTCCCTCCACGCTGATCGTGGCACCCGTGCAATGGGACATAATGGCTGAGGTTATCGCTTCACAACAAAATCACGCTGCTCCACCTGAATGTCCTGCGGATCGACACTATGTTCCTCACGAGCTCCGCCATCGTGTTCTTCAATGGGTTCATTGCACTCCCAGCGCCGGACATCCCGGTATTTCTGCTACCACTCAGCTCGTTTCTAACAGTTTCTGGTGGCCCACCTTGCAAGCCGACATCATCACTTTCATCCATCAATGTGTAACCTGCAGCACCGTCAAATCCTCGCATCTCAAACCTGCTGGTCTCTTACAACCCCTACCCATTCCTCAGCGTCCCTGGTCACACGTTGCCGTGGACTTTGTCACGGATCTGCCTCAGTCTCAGGGATTCACAACCATCCTGTCAGTAGTCGATCGTTTTTCCAAGTCATGTCGCTTTATCCCTATGGTGGGATTGCCTACTGCCCTTCAGACAGCGGAAGCTCTTTTAAATCATGTGTTTCGTCTCTTCGGACTTCCAGACGACATTGTTTCAGATCGTGGACCCCAGTTTACATCTCGAGTCTGGAGAGAGCTCTGCAACAAACTGAACATCAACGTAAGCCTCACATCTGGGTATCATCCTCAGGCCAACGGTCAGGTAGAACGGCTCAATCAAGATCTCATCCGTTTCCTGCGCACCTATTGCCATCAGAACCAGCACGATTGGAGTCGTTTTCTGGTTTGGGCTGAGTACGCCCAAAACTCGCTGCTGAAACCAGCTACAGGATTAACCCCTTTCCAATGTGTTTTAGGCTTTCAACCTCCGCTCTTCCCGTGGACTGGAGAACCATCTGATCTCCCCGCAGTGGACGCTTGGTTACGGCGCAGTGAGGCTACCTGGGACTCCGCCCACGTCCACTTGCAGCGCGCTATCCGCCACTATCAGCAGCACGCAAATCGCAGAAGGCGCAGGGGTCCCCTCTACAGGCCAGGCCAGTGGGTGTGGCTTTCCACCAGAGATCTCCGCCTTAAACTCCCCTGCAGGAAACTTTCTCCTCGATTCATCGGCCCATTCAAGATTCTCCGCCAGATCACTCCTGTCTCGTTCCGTTTGGCACTACCTGCTCATTACCGCATCTCACCTACTTTTCATATGTCTCTTTTCAGACCCGCTACTACCCCCAGGAGAGAGGTGGCCCAGGAGGTGACCGCGCCAGTGCAGGCTCCTCCCATTGAGGTCGGTGGCGCAGAGGCATACCGGGTGCGAGGGGTCCTGGATTCCAGACGCTGCGGCGGTGGTCTACAGTATCTCATTGACTGGGAGGGATACGGCCCAGAGGAGCGCTCCTGGGTTAGGTCTCAGGACATTCTAGACCCCTCATTACTCACCAGTTTCCATCAAGACCACCCAGATCGACCCGCACCTAGACCCCGTGGACGACCTCGCCGCCGGACAGGCCCTCGCTTCCGGAGCCGCTCGCAGGGGGGGGGCTCTGTCACAAATCGCTCAGCTACGCCTCCCTCTGGTTTCATCCGCTCCCTCTCTCCGGAATTCTAGGACTGCAATTCCCTTCTCTCCCCCCGGTCATTATCTATTCCCAGCCCTGCCTAGTTTGTCTTATCATTCTCATCACCGTCACCTGTGGATTATTATCTTCCCTTTATCTGGACTGTCTCCCCATTGTTACTTTGCGAAGTCTTGTTTTGCCCTGCTGACATTTCCGAGCGTTATTCCCTGCCTGTTTATTATCTGTGTCTTTGATCCCCGCCTGGACTCTGTTCTTTGAACCATTGCTGCCTGCCTCGACCTTCGCCTGTGTTTCGTTACGAGTTCTGGATTATCCCTTTAACTGTGTCTGCACCAGTACATGTCTGCTTCTCTCTGCTTTATAACTTGTGTGAATAAAATACTGCAAATGGATCTTCAAGCCTCTGACTCACCCTTACAGACACAGGTAAAAGAAATGACTAATTAAACAGATTGGGGAAAACTAGTCACAGGGAAACACGACACAGAGCATACATGTAACACTACGTGCTTCCTCTGGGTCAAATCATCTGGCGTCATGGTCTTAATTTCCACAGTTATGCCGATGATATACAAATATATCTTTCTGCTCAGCCCAATACTGAAAAAAATTTAATTCTGTTAGTTGGCCCTAAATCCCTTTTCTCCTACCGACATGAATTCTCCATTCATATTGATGGAGTCATAGTTTATCCTTCACCTACTCTACGCAATCTTGGGGTACTATTTGATTCCAAATTATGTCTTCATAAACCCCACATCCATCAGCTTGTTAAATCCTGTTTTTTTCCATCTCAGTAATATCACCCGTATACAACCTTCATTAAATCTCAAAGATGCTGAAACTGTTGTCCAAGCTTTTATAACCTCACGTCTGGACTATTGTAGCTCTTTGTTCTACGGCCTACCAACTAAAACCATTAATCGCCTTCATCTAGTTCAAAACGCAGCTGCTCGGGCCCTTACATTGAACAAAAAATCAGCTCACATCACTCCCATCCTATAGCAGTTGCATTGACTCCCCGTTATCTATCGGGTTCACTTTAAAATACTTGTCCTAGTTTTCAAGGCTTGTCATGATTTAGCACCTTGTTACCTTTCAGAATTAATACATCCATATATACCCTGCCCGTATGCTGAGATCAAGATCTGAAAACTTGCTCGCAGTGCCTAAGTTTAAACTTTCTACTGTTGGCGATAGCAGGGCATCAGCATTTCAGCTCCTAGGCTTTGGAACAAACTCCCACAACACCTCCGCGCTGTCACCTCCCTCCAGACATTTAAAACTGATCTCAAGACTCACTTATTTACACTACGCTATATGTTAACTAATTGTATACTTTAAATTTCAGATCTATGTATGGCTTACTTTAGTTTTCTTTTGTACGTAATATGATCACTGTCTGTCTGCCTGTTCATGTTGTTATTAGGGCCCGAGCACCGATGGTGTGAGGACCCTCTTGGAATTGCTCTGTTTATTATTATTATTATTATTATTATTCTCCGCATTTAATCGCATTTTTGAGGGCCTAAACATGCATGAAAACTCACGAAAATTGTTAAATTCCCCGGGGGGGGGGGGGGGGGGTACTCTGGGTTCGGGCCGAACTCTGAGCTCGGAGCCCTCCCCCCGGACAGCACGCCAAATACGCATGACACTTTACCCCCTCAAATTATATGTAAGTGTGAACTCGTGAAACACCTTTCAATTGAAATCAGATACAAGTAAGCCCACGTTTGGAAAGCCCGCATCTGGATTCTCCCACTAAGTAAGTCCCACTAAGTAAGTCCTCAGCTAAACGTGAGAGATTCTTTATTGCTTTTAGGTTAGCCTTCTTTATTTTTGCATACATGCATTTTTCTTTCAAACCACGTATTTAGAATCAGAGAGAGTGGAATTATTCATTCAGGTGCATATATAAGCAAGTAGCTTTTACTATTATGCCCTGTTTGTCTGTTATGTAATTCAGACAGCAGTTCAAAATGAATGCTCCTTAAGCACTGCCTGGTGCACATTTGACTATGTGAATGATAGTAGGACTAAATGAAGACCGTTGCACAGTGATGTAAGAGTGATGAGTCATGCCTGAGGGTCGAGTGAGCAGTTGTTGCGGTGACGGCCTCTGATTTTGGGTGGGAGGCTGCACTGTGGCTGCTCACGCCTCTTCCATTAGATGAGTAACCCCACTGGGTGAATAGTACTGATGCTCAGTAAGACTGTTACAGCGAATGCCACGTAGCTGTACAGAAGTAAACATACAGTCATCGATAATGTAGTCCTCAGAGTTAAAATCCAAAACATGAGAAAGTGTAATAAAAAGACACTGAAGGTCATCTAACGACATTAGGTCATTTTTTAGTTGGTAATTTTTTGGGGGGAACAAATGGCAATGATTCCCACAAGAAAACAACTTAAAGGGGAAGTTCAAACAAAAATTTAAATTGTGTCATCATTTACTTACATTAATGTTATTCCAAACTAATACGACTTTCTTCTGTGGAACACAAAATAAGCAACCTGATCACACTAATTTATATGCGTAAATTAGTTTTTACGTGCATAGGATACTTATGGGTTGGTTAGGGTAGGTTTAGTAATGGCGAGAGCTGCGTGATCCTCACCCAGGCAGGAAACGCAGATGACATGGAGGTCCCCGTCGCTGAGTGGGGCTCAACACGAGCCACAGAAGGTACGAGGCATCTTGAAAAAGACGCTCGGCTCTTTTAGGAAGAGCCTTCAGCTCTTCAGCGGCGAACACACACACTTAGCAGAGAAAAAGGATATAACACGCCGGATAGCGTAGCAGGAACGGCGACTGAACGGCGAGTTGTCGATCAGCGGCTTCAGATATAAAGGCTCGTCCCGCAGAAGGCTTTTTCAGACGGCGTAGCTTCTTCCTCCCAGGATCCAGCGATGCGAGAGCTTCGCTGAAGAGATGAAAATCAGAGTCTATCAGCCTGTCGAGCTATATTTATAGGCCCAAGCCACGCCTGCGGGACATGACATAGTGTGCGCAAAGCACCGCCATTGGACCTGACGTCACGAGAGGCCTCTCTCGATAGGCTGCTGCGGTTGCCGCAGGACAGCCAATAGGCGCGCGAGCCGTATTGCCTATGTCTGCATGCTGCCGCAACGCGTTTTACATTATTTCAAAATTAAGGTAAATAATATCTCGTGGAAAATAGTTTTTTCCCTAGCAAAAGATATTATGCAGTACGAGAGTACTCTCGTAAGAGAACTGCGTATCATATAAACGTAAAAACTAATTTTCGAGTATTTTTGCGTGCTATAGAGACACATTTACGTGAGAACAGGCTGAAATAAGATATTTTGAAGGCTTTTGTCCATACAATGAGGTCAGAAGTCAATGGGGTCCAGAAAATCAATAGACCTTGCTGACAAATGTTTTTTTTTATTTATTTTTTTTATGGTGGGTTACGGTTATGTGGATTAGGTATTTACTTAGGTATGTTGTGGTACTAGCTGTAGCCTATACAAAAATGAGAAGTCTATGAAACCTCCCTATTTAACCAATGTGCCAGTGTTTAAGGAGTTTTCCTCACTTCTAGACAGAAATGTTGTTTTCTGAAAAAGTATTGTTCTTCTTTTTTTACTTTTCAGAAAGTTTTAAGAAATACATAAGTCCTTTGTTCTACTGCTATTACAGTGAAATCTGTAAACACATGTAAAAACATAACTTGATTTCTAATCTAAACATTAAACAAGGCCTCTGTGGGGGTCATTAATCGCTAGGCTAATTGCTGGGTGGTTACTAATGAGAAGACAATGCTGGTGTTACAGTGTGTGTAATTGTGTCCTCAGGGACCTCGATATCCTCCTGCTGTGTCTAGAGTTAAAGTGGTGTGTCTGAGAAATCGAATGCTGTCTTATTTGTCAAGCTCTATCTGTCTACAGTGTAAGTGTGCCACATGGCGAGAAGATTTCGGAATGTATGTTCTTATCAAAAAATATTTAAAGTGGACACGAGGTTTAGATGGGAGACGAGAGACTGTCCATGAATTGTCTTGGCAATGGGATTTTCGGGGGTAGGTTGCCAGGTCTTTCTCCAACCCATCCCATTACATGGCTTTCAATAAATTTATACTTACGCCCAATTTGGCATGTCCAATCCACCTGCATGTCTTTGGACTGAGTGGGAAACTGGAGCCCCTGGAGGAAACCCATCCTGACACGGTGAGAACATGCAAACTCCACACAAAAAGGACTCCTTGCTCAGCCAGCCCTCGAAACGGGGAGACCTTCTTGCTGTGAGGCGTTAGTGCTGTACCAACTAAGCCACTGTGCCACCAACAAAATCTAAAGAATTTTTCTCATTGCCACTAAAATAGATGCTTCAGTAAAATGTTGGCCGTAAATGGTGAAGGCTTGACCCATGTTAAACATCTGTGTACAGGTTGTGTCATCTTTTGAATTAACGAGAAGAGAGAGAGAGAGAGAGAGAGAGAGAGAGAGAGAGAGAGAGAGAGAGAGAGAGAGATGGATATGTGAAAAAGCTCCTGTCATTCTGACACAGCAGGATAGCAGATGGTCTTGTTTCTTAATCATGGTCATGGTGCTTAAGCACTAAATCCTCACTGGAACAATACAACTGGGCTTTAGCTTTAGTCTTTGCCTGACCACCTCAAACACCCACTTTTACTGGCACATACACTGGTCTTGTCCCAATTCCCTTAGTAGGCTATAGCCTCATCTTCTTCAGCAGTTATTAGGGATTTTCAGCCATTAGTAGTCTGAGAATCTGATCAATGCTTCATTATCAAGTAAAGTAACTCCAAAGCCGATTATGAAAAGAATAAGTGGAAAAAAAATGTCATTAAGGTTCATAAATATGTTTTAACCACCTTGCAATGACTGAGTGCTTCTAACATCTGGAAGATTCCTAAGTGTTTTGTCTGCCAAATTAAACATTAATGAATGAAATTGCAATGCATAACCTTGCATAATTGTATAACTATACTCATAATCAGGTGGATCATTCAGCTGTTCATTCATGTCATCATCAGACAGCATTGAATAGTGTCAAGGTTTTTTTCCATCTCTCTTCAGCTATCATATTTTAGAAATTCAAATCCATCTAATAATCTGACATTGCATGGTGTGTGTATAGATGAATCTTCTTATTAGACATGCATTTACATAGACAGACATTCTTATTAGACATCATCATAGAACGAAATTTAAACAAGTAACAGTGAAGATTATAATACATTTTGCCTTTGTAAAAATGTAGACACTTGAGCAGTGTGGCAATGAGGATCCCCAGTTTGTGCCTTTCAAAATGACAAGTATCTTTTTAGTAGCCATTGTAGTATTGTATGATGTCCAGTGCAGTTGGAATCATCAAACCTTTGCTGACCGTGTTTGTGCTGTATAACTGACAGCCTCTTCATATCACATGGTGCATTTTTCTCTTTTTTCCCACTGTGTGTGTGAGAGAGCATATTCAACAAAGTCCATTTCTGCAAAGTTGATTTATACAAGCCTTTGGAAAAACTGTGTCAGCACTGCTCATCACCTGATTTTATAGCATGAACCAGGGATAGTTGTTAAATGGGGAAATGAGTCACAAGGTCTGATACAGCAACTAAGTTTTTTTTTAAACACTGGTTTTAAATCAGTCAGTTAAAATAACAAACATCAATATATTTGATTTTTCTTCTAGCAGCTCAGTAAGTAACAAGTGAACATAATTACACACCCTGGCACATTCAGGGGTCAGCTGTATAATGAAGGTGGATTTTTAACCAAAAATCAAAAAATACTCTCAAGACACGTATTTTAAGTTGTCACATTTAGGCTGATGCACCGTTTCACAGACAAGGCTTAAGTCTAGTCCCAGACTAAAATGCAAAAGCAACTTGCACTGACAAATCTTGGCCTATAACCATGGCTTCATCTAAACCCTTCCTGTGAAACCCGGCCATAATATAATATAACATAACTTAATGTTGATACTAATACATTTTTTAATAAATTTTGTTCTTTATATATTTACTTGGTTACACTTTATTTTAAGGTGTCTGTTACGTAATGTGGTAGTGGAAATAGCACAAAGACGAAGGCAGATGATAATGATTTTTAATGACAAAACTCAGGAACCAGGAGAAAGCCACACTAAACATTAACGAGGGAGAGACTGAGGGATAACACAGGGTATTAATACACAGAGCAAACAAAAGGAATTCAATTAGATAATTAACAGGACACAGGTGAATGAGATGACTAATTAGACAGACAGGCGAAAACTGGGTCACAAACAAGGGAGAGAGACCATACATGTAACAGAACGCCCCCTCCCAAAATGGCACGTCCTGGTGCCATAAACAGTCCAACTGAAAAGGGAGGGAGGGGACTCTGGAGGAGGGTGTGGAGCAGGCAGAAAACAAAAAAAAAAGAGTTCAGGGTAAACATAAAAGAAGTCCATGGAGGACTGGATGGTGGGAGGAGCCAGTGATGAGCCAGATGTTAGGCCAGAGACCAGCCAGGACGAGGCCCCAGGGCAGAATCGAAGGTGGGAGGAGCCATAATAATATTAATAATAATTTGTTACATTTATATAGCGCTTTTCTGGGTACTCAAAGTGCTTTACATGGAAAGGGGAATCTCCTCAACCACCACCAATGTGCAGCATCCACCTGGATGATGCGACGGCAGCCATATTGCACCAGAACGCCAACCACACACCAGCTTACTGGTGGAGAGGAGACAGTGATGAAGCCAATTAGTATATGGGGATGATTAGGAGGCCATGATGGACAGAGGCCACGGGGGAAAATTTGGCCCCTTATCCATGGTGTAGCCGACTTGATGATATGCACCCTGGGGATGACTGATGGAGATACAGACACTAACGATGGAGACCCAGGTGGAGCTGATGAGCCAATAAGACCACGCAACGCTGATGGCACTGGAGACCAAGTTGGAGCCGCGGCGACGGAGCCAGACGGAGCCGAAGGTGCAGGCAGGCCGACGGCTGACCAAGGCGGAGCCGAAGGGACGAGGGAGCCTGGAGGGACCATGGCCTATGGTTTTCTGGGGGAGCCGAGGGAGGGAGGATCCAGGGTCGAGCAGATGTGTCGACAGGCCAAGGAGGAGCGATAGACACAGAGGTAGGAGGTGGAGACAGGGGATCCTCTGTACTGGATGGAGCTCGTGGCCTGAAGACACTAGGGAGATCTTCAGAGAGGGTGGGAGCTGGCGAGGGACTGAAGGACATCAGCGGAGGCGGGGCTGAGGAACTGGCTGATTGAGAATAGGTGGGAGAGGGAGGTTGGGCGGGAATTCTGAAAACACAGTTGCGAGTTGTTGTTTATCAGTGCCCACTCCACGAAAGCGGCAAAATCCTTCTTTGGACCGCCCGCTAAAACGCGTGCCTTCGACCGGTCTGGGTAGTGTGTCTGGCACGCCAGTTGGAGAAAATCCTGTGTGTTCTTCCATTGGGCGGTCTTCCTGCTCCAGGCACAGAAGCTGGACTGCAGGTTCCATAGTCTGTATTGGTCCATTCTTCTGTTACGTAACGCGGTAGTGGAAATAGCACAAAAACGAAGGAAGATGATGATAATGACCTTTAATGACAAAGTGTAAAACAAGTGTAAAATAAAGTGTTACCATATAATTCATTAATAATGTTTTTGTTAGACAACATTTTTTGCTGTTTAATCAATATAGTTTTTCATAATTGTTACAACTAATCAATTGTCTGTTTTATTCTCTTTGATCCCAATTGAATGACAAATCCTCATTTGAGACATGCTGTCACACAAGGTCAATGCATATTAACTGAACTGTCTATTTTCCCAAGGGTAGATATTTTCAAGAAATAGTTTTTTTGTTGTTGCTGCTGCTGCAGACAAGGCTTAAATGTATGCACCTGTAATACAACTGACTTTCAGAAACAGCCCATCCTAAAAATAAAAAAAAACATTAACTGTCGTAAAAAGTGACACTAACCCCAGTCTCAATGGCTGTGGTAAATGACTCATGCAGGAGTGGACAAATGTTCTATTTGAACCAATGTCTGGAGAAGAACATAAAATAAATGCAATAGATTGAGCATTCATCCCCCATCGAGTGACTTAATCACACGCATCCCACGTCTCAGTGTATATAAGCGCTCTCGTATTGGAGATCCTCCTCTGCTTTTGACAGGCACAGTGAACGGACGCTCAGCTCAGCCCCTAGAACGAAAGCGCAAGCCTGGTGTGCGTGAACACCGCCTGCATCTTGCCAAAGCGAGACAAAAACCGAATACATTACCAGCATCTTTTTTTATTTTATTATTATTGTAGTTGGAGAGTGCTCGTTTCTGTACGGACCCCGAGTAGCCAGTTCAGACTGTCTGAGACTGACAGTGTTGAAGGACAGAAGCGGAGCGGGTTTCGATACCGGGACAGAAGATGCTGGTTCTTCTTCATTGACGGTTCTGGTCCAACCCATGGGTTATACACACAAACACAACGGCACATCACTCGTGTAATAGATCACGAGTTTAAAACGGGATCCTTTTGTGCCTCTTTTGTCTCCCACGTGCAATAAAGTGGATTCGTATTTGAGGTGAGAATGTTATTTTCAGATGCTTGTTCCTGCTTTTGTTCTGTTCATTACACTGTTGCCTTTATTTTTTATTTTAGAGTGTTAGGCTATATTTTGAAAACGGAGTGTGTGTTTTCATCTCCGGATTCTCAGTTGGGATGCTGATAGCTGTGCATCAGGATTATTCAGTGACCTCTGATTAAGTTGCTCTGCTAGATTTGATACCAACGATCATAACAGCGGTTTTTATTTAGGCTACAACAACGACTATAAAAATTAGTAGATGATATAGGTAGGCTACTTTTTGAGTAATGTTCTTATACATGTAGCCTACTATTCTGTCTCCGGTTGTAGGCTACAGCAGCACATTGTAGTCAGTGTTAGTTCGGAATCAAAAGAGTTAATTCCTACTATAGAATGGAAAGGCAGCCAACGATAAGGCGGGGAATAAAAAAAGAAAAAGAACCCCACAGCTAAAAAAAATGTTACAAGAACGGTTTGCTAACCTTCCCAAACGTTATTTCTGAATGTTCAAATATATATGTATTTATATATATTTCAAAAACGTTTTTTCTTGAACGACGCGAGGAAACATTAAGGGAATATTTTCTGTACTTCATCATTTTACAAGTAGCCATTGAATGTTGAACCATCTGAAAAATAGGTAGTCATAAATTAGTACAAAAGCAATATTGCTCATGTGGCAAACCATTATAAACTGTTTTATGTTTTTCAGAGTGATTCACTATAGCAGACTATAACAGACTATTATGAACTATAGGCTTTATTAGGCAATAAAGTAAAAGGACATATTTGAGCTAAGTAAGTTTGTGACAGTAAAATGCACAATATAAAATGCATGTTTTTAAAATGTATCTCCTCAATTAATCTGATGCACCAGAAATGTTTATGTCAGATTTAGTTTAATCGGTTACAAGCACTCAGTTTCAAGTTGTACTTGCTTTTAGTTTGACTTATCCATGCAAAATTATATCTCCACACAACCACATTATATTTCCATGTTTTTCTGTAGTAAATTAGTGTGTGGTTTCTTATTATGACCCCATTATACTTTTGTGTCTTGAATAATTCTCACTTCCCCCTTCAATCCTGTCACATGTATGTCACACATTATCTGCACCATGCATTATTGTCAATATAACTCACACATTTTTTTTTTCAACACAGCGAGTCGGAAGATCTGTGTTTCTGACATGTAAGATATTTGCATATTTTCTGCTCATGTGTAAAAAAAGCCCTTAGGTTTAGCAGTATCCCGTAATCTCTCAAACAGAACTGTATCAGAATTAGCAAACAAGTCTGATAAACTCTTATCATATAGCATCTCTATATGGTGGTGTTCCACAGGGAGCTGTTATAGGTCCAATTTAGTTCTCAGTGTAGATTCTTTCACCAGATGAAATAATAACATATCCATTAAATTATTATCACTGTTCACATGAATCCAGAGGCTCCTTATGAATATGACGCATATATTTTCTAGGCCCATATCAGGCATAACTATAGCAAATAATATTTTCTAGAATAACAGAAAATTGTAAGATCGATTTAGGTGATGCTTTACAAAAAAGATCAGTTATTCAAATTACATGACAGTTTTTTAAAAACATTTTTGATGTCTCTTATTATACACATTGCTCTAATGTTTTTATTTAAAAAGTGACTATTGTTATTTTATGTCACATACTACCATAATATCTCACAAAACTCCAGAGAAGGAGAGTGTTTATGAGAAATATATGTGATTTCATTTGGCCTCCTTATGCTACTTGGCCTTTCTCCTATTCTGAGGCTTTCCTCATAATTACTTGCCCTGTTGAGACAAGCATGTTTGCTGTGATCATCTCACGGACAATCAATCATACCTTGGTTGACCAGATGGACCCTCAGTGACACAGGATAAAGGGTTTTCCTGATACATTTCATACAAGAATAACACATTCAATGCCTGACTTGCAAGAAAGTCTGTATTTTAAAGTGTGAGTGTGGGGAATTGCCCTCCCACTCAACTGAATGTGTGTTGTGAGCTTGTGCATCTATGCTATGAGGTATTTGTAACAGGCTTGGCTAGTTTGCCAGCTATCCTATGTCTTTTCTTGAAGTTTGTATGTCCTATGATTTCTCATGTATAATTGTTGGTGCAGAATCTCAGCTACACAGTAGGCTCATCTGTTAGACCGTAGCATATGGCAGTTGTCATCAATCTCCCTGATTGTTTGTTCACTTTGGCTAATGAAAACCATACATTTCAGTATTTCAGTCCATTGTTAAAAAATGATCTAGAATACTGAATAAACCTCTCTATTCTTGAGATTAGTTTCTTACTGTGGCAGGAATTAAAGACAGACACAGTTTCAAGCTTCAGAAATTATTTTCTTTGTCAAAAATACAAATATAAAGGAAGAGTCTTATGAGGGTGGCCAAAAGTCAGGTATATGGTGATCTCCAATGTTCAAGACAGAAGGGATTGGGTTGATCCAGAAGAGTAGGGGCAGGTCGTCATTGTTTGGCCTCAGTTAAGTTTTGCGGTAACACTTTACAATAAGGTTCGCTAGTTAACATTAGTTAACTACATTAGCTAACATGAACTAATAATGAATTTCACATATACAGCATTTAATAATCTTTGTTAATGTTAATTACAACATTTAGTAATACTTTATTAAAATCTTGTGCACATTAGTTAATGCACTGTGAACTAACATGAACTAACAATGAACAGCGGTATTTCTATTAACTAACGTTAACAAAGATTAACAAATACAGTAACAAATGTATTGCTCATGGTTAGTTCATGTTAGTTAATACATTAACTAATAAACCTTATTGTAAAGTGTTACCAGTTTTGCTATATTGGACCTCAAGGACAAACTTAGAATTGGCGCTCCTTGTTCCCGACAGGCTGATCAGACTGACAGGCTCAATATGGTGACATGGTTTTGGTTTAGGGCCATGTCAGCTTGTCAACTCAGGACACCTTCCACCAATGGGCAAGAACTGGCGGAGAGATTGAGGTAAAGGTGGTTTAGGCAGTGGTGATAAGGTTAAAAAAGCAGCAGGTGCATCTCATTGCACTCTGCCAGCAGCTCTCATGCTCCTCCTCATTGCCATGCACTCCTATTGTGAGCCTGGCCATGGGCCAGTGAGAGGAGGGTCAGTGTGACATTAATTATAGCGTTTGTTTCTGTGTCTGTTTGCATATGCATGAAGATGGATATAAAGAGTGCCCTCAAATTTCGCAGGACTTGGAGCCACCAGTATCTCTATAATATGCACATTTAACATAGGGAAGTGATATTAAAGGTAGGGTAGGTCAGAATTGTCTAAAAAAACTTTTATTCAAATTTGTTTAAACTGTCTTTATATACCAATACATAATTAAAATGCAAGTAGGCCTACTGTGAAATAGAGAGTATAAAAAACTGAGTGACTCTAGTGTATTTAATCTTCAATAAACACAGCTCATTAATTCCATTCACTCCCACCTAAAAACGGGTGCGCGACCGCGCGCACGTGGGCAGAGCCAATAATAGCGGCGGTAGTCATGGCGACGGAGAGTGACAGTCGCGCAAGCCAATCACTTGTTTCGTCCCGAATTAAATTAATGAGCTGTGTTTTTTGAAGATTAAATACACTATAGTAACTCAATTTTTATACTCTCTTTTTCAAAGTACTTACATTTTAATTATGTATTGGTATATAAAGACAGTTTAAGCCAATTTGAAAAAAAGTTCTTTAGACAACTCTTACCTACACAACCTTTAAGGCTGCATCTAACATAAATTGTTATAACATCCATCAGTTTAAAAGGTTTGTGATTAATTGCAGATATTTATAATTTTCATACTGTCTGTAACCTTAAAGGGGTCATGACATGGGTAAACTTATTTCCCATTAAAACATTATTTATCCTGCAAGTTTCATAGCTTAAAATGTCTTCATCAGTACAAAAATAGGATTTAAATAAACAAGATCCAAAAATGGCACATTTAAATGTGGGTTTTCTTTGTTAAGAGGGGCACATACATTTGCACATGACTGCCTTTAGTGGAAGACATTGATGAATACTTTTACATCATCGCACCATAGGCCCCTCCCACTGCCATTCAGTCGCTAAACAGCTGACACCTGCTCGCGAATCCAAGTATCTCGTCAAAAGCAAATATAACTCATTATAATCATTGACACTGTTTACACTGGATACAGACAGTAGACAGATGCTTGTCAATTTCTTATCTACTGCATCCATGCACTTGAGGTGATCCTGACAACAGAACAATTGAGAGAATAAAATAACTATTGCTTTTATGCAGGGGTTGATACTTTTTTCAATGCCATTATGTAAGCCAGTCATAATAGTTGCATTTACTAACAAGTCTTAAGGGTGACGGCCCCTTAAAACATATCATTTAGACAGTCATAATTAGGGTTGAAAATAATAATCTGTGCTAATATATGTATTTTTTTTGCAAATAAACGTTATTAACATTGTAAGTGAACCTCAAGAGACATATTAAAATAATAAATGATAAAAAAAACATGTCATGACTCCTTTAATGAGGCAATTATGCTCAGTCGTTTCTGAAAACATTCACAGATGCAGTCTTAATATCTTAGGCTTATTAGCAAAGCTATTGCTTTTTGTAGATGTTAATCTCCTTTCTTTTTAGTATTCTTTTTTTGTGACCACAAAGTTAATAGTTATAAAACTTTGCATGCCTGTTATTTTCTGTAGCACATGTTTTAAATGAGAATATGAAATTCACTGCTATTGAGACAGTATGTTCTGCTTTTTTCATTTATTAGTAACATGCTAAAATGTGTTGTCTTGAACCACTGAACGTATTAAGGGTAATAATTGAAATAATTGAAATAATTGAAAGGGTAAACAATGACAGAGAAATCACAAAATGAATGTTTCAGTCAATGAGTTTCAATTGCAAATAGCCTGACAAGCCTCTAGGAAGGAAGAGCATGAACTGCTGATGTTGTGCAAACGTTCATGGTTGTGGTTGCAAGGTTTTAGCAAACTGAAATTGGTATGAAAACATTTTTTGTTCTGCTTATTTGCATAACAAGGACAAAACAGACGTTTCCTCTCGCAAGCCACTATCACTCTTCTAAATACATACAGTCACAGTAACATACTTTCTTTTCTGCATTTTCTCTTGGAACTTGTGCATCTATACAAAAATACTTGATGGTCTTTAGCAAGACATAATAGAATCCAGTTTTCCATTATGTGGACTGTAGGCGTTTATTGGAAAAAAGACCCTTAGAACATTGTCTCATGTCTTGTCATTGCAATTACTTGCTTTATTTAGCCTATTTTTTTCCAAGATGTGCCGAACCAAGTGTTGTGTCTTTTGCATGAGACCTTGGGAACAGCATATTAGCTAGGAGATATTTGTCAGAATTGGCCCCAGTCCACTCAGTTTTATGTAACACAGTTCAATAAATCTATAAAAGGCTGAGTTTTATTCACTTTTGATGAGATAAGTAGATGCATTTTGTCAACTGTGAATTTGAGTGGCATTTTCATTAGTCTTCTCTAGACAGAATGATTGGATCATTCTTCACGTCAAGATTAATATATTTTATTTGCCCACTGAAGCTCTTATGCAATCCTATCTTTAGGGCAATATGCAACTCATTTAATATATAGTTTTGACTGGTAATGTTATAAATGCAGTACTTTAATAGCTCAATAGTAGTGATGATTGCATATGGTATAAATCTATGTTCTTTATGCTTGTATGCTATGTTCTTTATGATTTTATGCATTTTTAAGCTTGTATTGAAGAGAATGATTTGCATGTCTCAACTGGCATTTATGTGTAATGTGATATTCTTTCTGAAATCAATTGACCCTTTTCACATTTCCTGGTTTCAGAAGCCATAGCCACTGTATTAGAAACACCCTCACAGCAGCTTTAACTATTATTTTGTAATTTGATGCAAAAGGTAATATACTAAGTATAGTGTTATAAATGAACATAATAACAAAAACAAAACAAAAACACAAAAAAATATATATATAAAACTTTTTTTATATATATTTACGATGCTGATGAATGCTGATTAAAATGCGTAATCACAGTTTGTGAAAAAGATCCATTCCACATTTTAATTGATTTAATTAAAAATATTTTTATAGCTTTTAATGAACCACCATAAATTATCCCTGTATAGGCTCAAAAAGCAGCATTGCAAACTCGATAATAATAATGTGGTTCGTTGCTATCGATTAAAGTGGTTCTTAGTTGAGGGTCCCTGAGCTTAGTGTTTGTGTTGAATGTACATGTCATTCATATCCGATCAATTGACAGATTTCTTTTGTATGAGCACAGTGCACTGTGCCAGCTTGACCTGATTCAACATGGCATTAACAGTGACAGTGATTTGAAAAGCTGCTGTTGAGATGATTTGTGGTTATCGCAGCTTCAGATCCCATGGAGAGTCAGATTATCTCTTTAGATTTGAATGCATGAGTATTTTAACAAGCAAAAAAAAAAAACTGTATTCACTATGGTTTTGCAGCCTGAATTAGGGCACCAATTATTCAGATTAATAATGAAAATAAAATCCTAGGTTCGCGCTTTGGCTTAAATCATCTTTGTTAGAAAATTATGCAGAGTGAAGCAGAGATGTGCAGAATCGAGCCAAAGCCTAAAAAAATATAATCCCCCGATAATATTGTGAAACTAAAATGACCAAGGTGGATGTGAAAGAAAAGAATCACAGTCAAATGGCAGCAGAGATTGGTTTCTAAAACATGCTTTGTTTACAATGAAGGTCTGTAGTTAAATCAGTCAGGTCTTTACTTTAGGATGAAAATAGTAAACAGTGTATACAATCAAAGCTTCAGATCCTTAATGTGGACAATTAACTGAATCCCAAATCCATCCACTTAGCTTTTTAATCATAGAGAAAATGGAGGAGGGCGCATAGTGTTGTGTATAGCGGCTGTGTCATGTTTTACTCTGTGGTGACTTATAGGCTCATTGTGTGTGTGTGTGTGTGTGGAGAGAGGAAACCTGTTTTTTCCACAGGGTGTCTGGAAGGAGCTAATACATCACGATGAGGCTGGCCAAGCTGCTCCATTTGATGCCTGCATGTGTGGCCTTTGAGAATTTATGTGGTTTCAGTTCTGCCATTATAACCTTTAATAGATTATAGAATGAGAAAGCTGCTCCTAGATGGTTTATTTGGGAATTCTGATCGTACAGATTTTATAAAAGTAAAATTTCCCTTAGTTATACATGGGCTCTGGATGGACACAGGCACTGAGTTTACTGTAAATAAAATAAATAAATAAAATAAACACACACACGCGCACGCACGCACGCACGCACGCACGCACGCACGCACGCACACACGCACACACGCACACACGCACACACGCACACACACACACACACACACACACACACACACACACACACACACACACACACACACACACACTTAAAATCATTCTAATATGCTGATTTGGTGCTCAAGAAACATTTCTTATTGTTATCAATGTTGAAAACAATGTTGTGCTGCTTAATATTTTTGTGGAAACCATGATGCATTCTCCCCAGGGATTCTTTGATGAATATAGAAAGTTAAAGGTGCTGTATGGAGTTTTCAGCAGCATCTAGCGGTGATGTTTCAGATTGCAACCAATACGTTTACAAGCGAGTGCTCGTGCGCGTGCTTTCTTTTGTTTTGTATTATTATGTGGAGTTTGTGTCGTCGCTGTTGAGTGCAAAGTCAGTAGACGAGGAGAGGCGAGACGCTCGGGAGTGCGCATGCAGGTCTCAGTCACGTCACTGGATTTCGCGGCAAATCCGACCCGGAGCATCACATAGAAATAGGAGTACTTGCTTTCAGAGGTAATAGCAAAACCCGCCAAGTGGATCATTTTATTGTGAGATTACAACCCCTTCACACACAGGTAATAAAAAATGGATTCATTTTAGTATAAAAACTCCATACAGCACCTTTAAAAAGAGCAACATTTATTTGAATCTTTTTATGTAGCCTACAACATTACATTTGATAAATTTTGATCAATTAAATACACCCTTGCTGAATAAAAGTATGAATTTTTGTCTTACTGACCCCAAACTTTTGAAAAATATATACAATTTTGTTTATTATAAGAGACATAAAAATATATTGGCTCAATGTAGAAATTATATACTTAAATAGGTTGCACTTTATTTTACAGTCCTGTTCCCTATGTATATACGATGTACTTATTACAGTAATTACACTATGGGTAATAACTAGGTAATAACCATGAACCTATCCCTAAACCTAACCTTAACCCCATGTAGTTACCTTATATTACCCAGTATTTTCTTATGTACACTGTAAGTACATGTACTGTAAAATAAAGTGCAGCTCTTAGATATTTTAGGCCTCATATTTCTAGCACCTCTTTGAGATACAAACCCGAACAAAAGTGCATTGCTGTTTACAGTAATGTACAACCTAAGAGAGCTGGTCATCGTATAAGAGTGTGAACACTATTTACTGTATGTCTCTTTGCAATTTTGTCTAGGATAATAAAATGTGCCAACTATGCAGTACAAACCAAACCTAAACTGACAAACTAAGTCTGCATTTAATGCCATCCACTAAAATGTGTAGCAAAAACAGTTAAAGCCTTTGTGACCCTCATGCTTATTCTCTTGTGACAGCATATTTGATCTGAACACTGGCTGAACTAGGGTTTGTTGCACAGCCTTCCTTTTTTATGAATACGCATAGTGCTGATGGCTGTTGTGAGAATGTTTTTTCATTTAAATTTCTTTGTTTAAGTGTTTGAATGTGTGTCTGAACCCAAAGGATATGTTCCTGTGAGAATGTGCCCAAAATCCAGCCAATGCTGCTCAGGTTCTGCTGGGCCAGATGTTGAATGCTTCTCTGCCAGCCAATTCACTATATCACAATGTCAATTGCTGGGAAGAGCTAACAGCTTGGCATGTTGTTCCCAGGTGTACCTAGTGTGTCATTTGGAGCTGTCTATGGAAATCGTGCCCTAGTTTTGTTGAATATTTCATGTTGTTGTCAGGCTATTGTTTTGGGTTTATATAGTGTGGTGTGGTGTGGTGTGGTGTGGTGTTTGTGTGTGTGTTTTAAATATTTTCAATCCAAAAACTTGGTCGATAGAGAGACAGAGTAGGGATCCAAAGAGCCATAGTGCACAAAAAAAAACAAGGAACAAGAGTGTCTCTAAAAACCCTATTTTGTGCGGAAATACTTCCTTCCGCAACGGATTCTAATCTCAAGTTGACAGTTTAACAGTTGAGCCCAAGCCTCCGTTACTAATTCTAAAACATTACTTTAGAACTAATGAAGGAACGTTGAGTCGCTTCATTGAAGCTTATTGTATTGTGTAGAGTATTGAGAGAGATCGATTAAGCGCGTGCTTTATCTTCATCTATCTGATAATCTTCAGGTCAATCTTACATTCATAATCACAAAATCATTTTGAATGTCCGCTGAGGAAAGTGAGGAAAGTTTTAACAATTAGGGGGATTTCCCATGATGTCTCTAGTCAGTGCAAGTTCAGTTGCCTCTTATAAAGCGTTGTTTAAAGTAAAAACAACTTGTTTACAACCTTGTTTCAGTCCCTTTCAGTATAAAAGCCTTTGCTACTGTCTTGCTCATAAAGATACTCTTTTCTGCCATCTAATGGAGCAATAACTTTCACTGAAGTCGAAATCACAATCACCAATGGACCCTTTCAATACCAAACACGACATGTTATTTATATAAAATATTATGTATTGAAAAATAATATTTAAACAAACAATATTAACCATATAAAAGTAAAATAAGTTACAATAGGAAATAAACATGAGAAAATAGTTCAGTCAAAAGCTCAAAAGCAGCCCTCTAGTTATGGTACAGGATTTCAGTTAGATAAAAATATAAAGTTATGAAACTTAACTTTACCCTTACCCAAATCGATTTGCCCGGAACAAGTAAGACCAAAAAATACCCTGAGGTATAATTCAAAATGAATTATACCTCATGTTTAAACCATATCAACATAAGAGCCAGCGGCAAATTCCATGGCCAAATGGCCGAGATCAAGGTGTTCTCGGTGGGTACATGAGCGTTGAACGGCGGCTGGCGGTCTGGAGCTCACATCTCAGAAAATAGACACTGTTTATATATAAGTCGCATATTTGAGGTCTAAATAACTACATCCTCGCCTAAAAATCTATTCCGTGACACAACAACAGTAGTATGTGTAAAAATATGGATGGATTTGCTCGGCAGCCATGACATTCTGAGAAATTGGAAGCGGAGTGATACAAATGGTGAAACGGTTCCCGTGGTGGTAGAATATCGCATGGCTGGAAAAGGCTTTCAGCCAATCAAATTCGAGAACCAGAACAAGCTGTTGTATAAAATATAATGTAATATAATAATTTGGTAACACTATTTTAGGGTTCAATTCTCACTAGTTGAGTATGTATATTACTAGGATATTGGCTGTTGATTAGTACTTATAAAGCACATATTAATGCCTTATCCTGCATGACCATATTCTACATCCCTTAATCCTACCCAATACCTAAACTTAAACGCTCCAAAAACTACCTTACTAATTATTAATAAGCAGTAAATTAGGAGTTTATTGAGGCAAAAGTTGTAGTTAATAGTAAATATGTGTTCCCCGTACTAAACTGTTACCAATATTTTTTACACAAATCCTTAATTATTATTTATGTATGTATGTACAGTATGTATGTATGTATGTAGGCCTATGTATGTATGTATGCATGTATGTATGTATGCATGTATGCATGTATGTATGTATGTATGTAGGCTATGTATGAGTCATATACTTGTACATTACATTCCAATTTTATTTGATATTGGCAGGACAATACATTTTTTTAGAATTAAACTGTGGTTGAAGTTAACCTGATATTATATATATTTTTAATTTCTTCACGAAAGGAATAATTGGCAGACCCCTTTTAGTACCGCTCGCAGACCCCCTGTTGAAGACCCCTGGTATGATGAATAATATTTTTTTTCTTTTCTTCATACTGTCAGATATGCCAACTTGCACCATCTGGTGTTCACCAGTACATGAGATGAGACGTCGGTAAATTTAATAGAAAACAGGATTAGAAAAGCACATGTGATGAAAGGGGCAGAAATACTTGGATTTGAAGGAGCAGGTGGAAGGCAGTTAAATGGATGGATGATAGACAATTCCACTTGGGAGGATTCTCAGAAAACACCTTGTAATTAGTTGGAAAGTACTGTAGTTTTAAAGCACCTTGTCCTCTTCCCAGCCAACGGTGACTTCAAATTGCTGGAGGAGCTGGCTCAAAGGTAATGATCTCAGAATATTTGTTGCGGAACAAACGCTGCTCCAGGGACCTTCTGTTTGCCGTGTCTCTGCTTTTACGTTTCTCCATGCACTTTCTCAGTAAATAATGAGAGAAGGTGACGGATGGAAACGGAGAGTGGGAGGATAAGAGAGGGAAATTGGGATAGAAACAATGGAAGCATGTGAGAGAGATTATATGAAATGGCTGGACAAAAAGATAACTGGCTGTGTTTTTCACAGAAACGTAAGAAGACAGAAGTGACAGAAGTTGGGAGAGAATGAAAAAGAGAATCAAATCACTGACAGAAAGGCTTCCACAGTGGCGTATAAACCCCAGAAATGGTCTCCTCTGGGATGATGTCTGGCTATTTTCTTTCCATTACACACAGAAGCAGCAGAATGCTTGTCTGTGGTCTCTAAGAACATCCTTCAGTCTTCTTTCTTTGTGCTATATTTGGTACAAAGCAAAATGTGAATATTCACAGTATCCTATATTTAGCTATATAATAATTAAACAATATCTGAATATCACAATGATTTTAATGTTTTTCTACTGTTGAATTTTTTTTTTGTTCAATATATAGGCCTATATATATAATATTTCACTTAGCTGATTGCTCACTAAAAACCCTCAGACCGTGTTTCGAAGTTTAAATGTGACACGACATAAATCGGTCAGTGAGTTGTTTACTTACTTTTTAATTAGTCTTTCCATTAATACCATTATTTGTCTATCCAGACTGATTCACAGATGCGGAATGTGCACACAAAAACGAGGGACAGGATTTATCGCATGAACAGCCAATCATAATGCGATGGAGCCATTGCCTCTTCTCACATGACTTTTCTCCATTCATTCTCAGTTACCAAAAACACTCTTTTAAGCTCCATTTTAGATACATAGATAGATAGACATAAATATATTGAGATATAAATATATAAAACGTTTTTTTTTCTTTAGTCTCTCATCTGTAAGGGATAATTGTGAATTAATGCCTTATTTTTCAATACATCTTCATCTTAATACTCCTCAGCTGGTTTTGTTTATTGTGAGAACCATTTTAACGCTGTTGAATCCTCTAAAACTCATCCATGAATCTTTACTTTGTGTTGATTTATTATTGGCACTGACCAGCTAAGCCTTATTATTGAATGGGAAAATTTTACATAGACATTGGCGAGGTGACATTATTTTCGCTAATTGACAGCAGAGCACAGATGGCGTCGATAGAGCTTGACGTGTGTTTAACACTTTAGGTTCCTTTAAGATATTTTAGGTCTAAATTTGGATTTATTTCCATAGTATTTATTTCAGCATGAATCTGAGAGAAACCATTCTGTCACACCATATGCTCATAATGATGTTCATTTAAAAATTCTGGACATTTAAATAACCGTGCTCTGTCAACCACCCACAAACACATGCCTACACAAACATGCACATAAATAAATGCACACACAAAGAAAAGTATTTATAATAAATGCTTTTGACTTTATGTTATCTTTCTTTGGAATGATTCTTTTTGGAATGAGATTAAAACAGCAGCCATAATACTTCAGTTCAGCTTGGCAGCTCTATTATCTCATACAAGCTAACTAAAGCTTTGTTGGTAACACTTTAGATTACGGAAAATATATTATCTAACTCCTATTAACTAGGAGTTTTCCCTCAATAAACCCCTAATTAATTACTGCTTATTGGTAGTTAGTGAGGTAGTTGTTGTGGTTATGTTTAGGTAGGTATGTTTAGGTTAAGGGATTTGATTTCGCCCTGCAGCTCAGGCTGGAAACCTGTACATTTATCTACCCTGCATGCTTCCTTTCCAAATTTGCGGGAACCAATCACAAACTGGCTTATCCACCTGGCGTGCTATTGGCGGGTTTAACGCGATGTCGATAGAGAAGCAACAAATCCAATTCCTTTTAACCTCTCGACGATGCTCATATATAGCTTCTTTAGTTTAGCTAACAAATCGCTTGAGTGGGTGTAAATACCCAGCCTGTTCTCACGTAAATGCGTCTCTATAGCACGCAGTGTGTTTATCGTGCGATTTATACGCGGAAATTAGTTTTTACGTGCATATGATACGCAGTTTTCGCGTGCATTTGATACACACGGACCCCACACCACTATACCCAAACACACACACACGCACCCCACACCACTACTAAACCCACCCTAACCAACCCATGCGTATCCTATGCACGTAAAAACTCATTTTCGCGTATAAATTACACAATAAACACACTGCGTGCTATAAAGATGCATTTAGTGTGATCGGGTTGAAATACCACTCACTTTTTTGCACAACCTGCAAAAATCACTCGATGCCATTGCTGCTTCTGCAAACCACTGATCAATGCTACAAACCAACACGTTTGTTTTGTACAAACTGGAGTTTTCGCGTCTGATTGGTTGAGGGACTATCCAATTGCGTACAGGAGTCATTTGAACTGCCCATTGATCACGCCTCTTGTGCTGTAGAAATACAGAGCAGACTCCCCAGACTAATGTTCAATCTTAAAAGATTGAGCTTGGTCTGGTGATAGCCAGTCTAAACAAACAGCCTATATGTTAGTAATATGCATGCTAATAAGCAACTAGTGAATAGTGTTCCCTAATCTAAAGTGTGTTACCACTTTGCCTTTTGAAATCGGCCGTCCCTTCAGCTGCATCTGCTGAACTTTTACTTCAGAATCAGAATCAGAATGAGCTTTATGCCTACACATACAATGAATTTGTCTTGGTGACAGAAGCTTCCAGTGTACACACAGCGGATAATAAGACAGATAATAAAAAATAAAATAATTTAATACAAATAAATATATAAAAATACCCAATATACAAAATAGACAATATATTTATGTACAGATTTATATACAATGTATGCAAGGGAATGTGAATAAGAGGTATGGTATAATAGATAAATATGAGTATAAATAGTGTACAGTGCTCTTATGATCAGACGGCAACAGTTCAAAGAGGAAGTGGCCTGGATGTTAGGCGTCCAGAGTGATTTTACCAGCTCTTTTACTCACTCTGGATGAGTACAGTCTTTGGAGAGTGGGAAGGGGGTGTAGCGATGATTCTTCCAGCAGTCCGGACTATCCTCTGTAGTCTTCTGAGATTTGGTGGCCGAGCCGAATCAGACAGTAACGGTTCAGAGGACAGACTCTATGACTGCAGAGCAGTGGCAGATTCAACTTTCTCAGCTGATGAAGGAAAAACAACCTCTGCTGGGCCTTTTTCCACAATGGAGCCTATATGAGTGTCCCATTTCAAGTCCTGAGAGTTGGTAGTGCCTACGAGCCTGAATGACTCCACTGTTGCCACAGTGCTGTTCATTATGGTGAGAGGGGGGAGTGCTGGTTGTCTCCTAAAGTCCACAATCATCTCCACTGTTTTGAGCGTGTTAAGCTCCAGGTTGTTGTGACGGCACCAGACAGACAGCTCTTTAACCTCCTGTCTGAAAGCAGACTTGTCACTGTCCTGGATGAGGTCGATGAATGTGGTGTTGTCTGCAATCTTCAGTAGCTTGACAGAGGGGTATTTTGCAGCGCAGTCATTGGTGTTGAGGGAGAAGGGGAGAACACACATCTCCGGGGGTGCCAGTGCCGATTGTACAAGTGTTGGATGTGAATTTTCCCAATCTCACTAGCTGTTGCCTAGCTGTCTGAAAGCTGGTGATACCTTGACAGATGGAGCTAGGAACAGAGGCGTTTGGTCTGGAGGAGTGTTGGGATGATGGTGTTGAAAGCCAAGCTTTCCACAAACAGGATCCTCACATAAGTCCCAAGTCTGATGAGATGTTACAGGATGTAGTGCAGTCCCATGTTGACCGCATCATCCACAGACCTGTTTGCCCAATTACCAAACTGCATGGGGTCCAGAAAGAGTCCAGTGATGTCCTTCAGATGGGCCAACACCAGTCTTTCAAATTACTTCATGACCACAGACGTTAAAGCAATGTAGTCTGTAGTCATTCAGTAGTGTGATTTTGGGTTTCTTTGGGATGGGGATGATGGTGGAGCATTTGAAGCAGGAAGGGACTTCTATAGCTCCAGTGATCTGTTGAAGGTCTATGTGAAGATAGGGGCCAGCTGGTCAGGGCATGATTTCAGACAGGCTGGTGAAACGCCATCTGGGCCTGCTGCTTTCAATAGCCGTATTTACACTGTCGGGCCAAAGGCGAGCGTGCTAGTGCGGGCCAGTCGCATTTACACTGTCACTTTTGGGGCTTGATTGGGCCTTATCGGGGCCAACTGCCAGGGTTTTTTGACCCACCGAATACCTTGGGGTAACTGGGGCTTGAGGAGTGGTCATGAACAAAGGCAGTGTTTACCTGAGTCAGGAGAGGGTCACCACTGCTGCTCATTTCATATATTATCATACCAGGCTAATAGCTAACGTCAAAATTTAAGACATTTAAAACTATTTTCAGCTCAAAACTTACTTTCAGACACCAGTGTGTATGAAATTACTTCCGATCGTGTTTTGATCACAGAATGAGGTAGAAATATATCAATTTTTGTTTTGTTTTTTACAAATGTAAAAATATGCTATGCTAAAGGCTACTTATGTTAACCAATGAGATAATAAATGCACATATGTTTATGGAAAATACCAGAGACTGCTTAAAGAATGTAGACAAATCATATATGATTATAATTGTGTATTTATTTGGTTTTATGTTCCATCTGTCTCTTTCCTGTGCCATGGAGAGAAGAATGGGTGTGGGGTTTTGACCTTCCTTCCACACATGAAAATGGAAGCAATATATGGAAAAGGCAAACATTAGGAGCATACATACTTCCAAGTTACAATTTTTTGTTAAATTGGTCACCAAAAGAAACAAACCTTGTACAATATGTTGATGGACAGCATCAGTCAGACTACTCTATTGTAATGATAAAAGTATTCATAAAAAACATGCTATCTTTTCCTATGACTGAAAGGCTTATCAATATAGTTTTGTTTTTTCCCGCATTGACTACTGCAATGCACTTCTTGCTGGGGTTCCTAGAACCTCACTCAACAAATTGCAGTGTGTGCAAAATTCTGCTGCTAGGATCCTGACTGGTGTCAGGAGAAATGAACACATCACTCCAATATTGAAGTCATTGCACTGGCTCCCAGTCAGGTTCCGCATTGATTTTAAAATCCTTATGCTTACATAATAAGGCCCCTCTATGTCTGCGCTTTTAACTTTATATATTCCTAAGTGTCATTTGTACTCCTCTAAAGCTGGTTTACTCACTGTTCCATGTAAAACACGTTTGCGATCTGTAGGGGACAGGGCTTTTTCATCCTATGATCCTAGACTCTGGAACTCATATTAGAGAAGCACAAAATGTATGCCTTTTTAAATATTTTTGGGGGGTTAACATTTTCTTGATGGTTTTAACTATTTTGTATTCCAGTGTGGGGTTTTGTTGTTGGTGTTGGTTTGCACGCTTTGTGTTTCTATCTGTGTATTTTTATTCCTTGTATTTTTTTTATTGTGTAAAGTGCCTTGAGAAGCTGCTTTAAAGGCGCTATATGAAAAAGTTTATTATTATTATTATCATTATTATTATAACTCAGATAAAGGCTATGTGTTTTTTTATTTTTATTTTATGTCTTCTGGTCAGTCAGCAAACATTTTTATAGTGTTCAGGATGATATGAGCAATTTGTACACAATTATTTCAATGTTTGTTTGACCTTTTATCTAATTTACACATACAAGTAGCTGCTAATGACAGATGCAATATGCAGAGAAATTTAGAAATGCAATTAAATACAGCCCTAAAGGCATTACTTGCATGACTGTCAATAAACAAGTTGGTGTCATTTGGGGGCAGAGACTACATCAGCTTTGCACATACTGTAGCACTTTAGCCTCTGGATGTTTAATCTTAGGATAAGAGTGTGCTCTATTGACTGTGCTCAAAGTCATTCTTCTTAATGCCTGGTTTTAAGTAATCCGCACTTCAGATTCTTGACACTTCTCAGTGCACCATGGGAGGCATATTCAAGTTCTCAATAACCCTCAGAGACCAAGTTGTGTAGTGATTAAAAGTTATTCTTAAATTAAAATATAAAAATATATAAAAAAATATGAATTAATAGTTTACACAAACATTAAATATACCATAACATGAAGTTTGGCATGGAGAATATTTACAATTTATATCGCCCACACAATGTGGTCTCTAAAGGATGCTAGTGGTCACCATTGCTAACTGTTATGAATTAAAATTTAAAAGGAAAAGGAAAATTCCAAGACTTCCAAGTAATAAATATATGCCCTGTATATTTAATCTGTTCACAGATTTAATAGAAAATGTATTATTTATTAATTTAAAAATAATTTAATTTAAATAATTTAATTTAATGTAATGTAATGTAATGTAATGTAATGTAATGTAATTTCATTTCATTTCATTTCATTTAGATACTGTGTAGCCTAATCAAACTATAGAGAGAGGTCTGCTCTGACATTTCAACCTTCTAACTTATTGGAAAGGCTATAAAGGTCAAAACAACTGCAATGTACAACTCTAAATATGCTTTTTCAGTTTTTATACCATAGGTCAGTGAGGTGTAGAAATGTCCAAGGATCAGGAAACCAGAGAGTGTTTGAGGGCTAGTGTGAAATTTCAGCCTAGCTTACTGAGAAGCATTACAAAGATCACAGCTGTTGTATGCATTTTCAGTTTACTTTACAGCAGGGTCAGACAATCTGTAAGAATATTTGAGTGTTTTAAGCCTTCCAGCTACCTGTGAAATCTTCTCAGGAATGAGAAAGCATTTGTATTTGTATATTTAAACTGGAAGATGTTTAGATGAAAATTGTATTCACTTAGTCGTCACGTCTGCTATAGGCCTACTGTGTTTCTGTTTTAAAGTTTTCATGTCATTGTTTGCTGTTTGCAACTGACTGGACATTGTAATGGTCTTCAAGGTACATCACAGAACCTGACCTGATTCAAGTTTGACTGCATTCAACAACATCCTGCATTCATGAATCATGCTTATACAATTCATTCTATCAACATGTAGTTGTGAATGCTGTAAGTTCAATGGGTTGAGTCATACTCAGAATGTTTTCCTTTTTAAAATTCATTATGAAGGCCATGCTTCACGGCTTCCAATTAATAGATACAATACAAGTAAAAAAATCTTAATTTTGAAGTAAAAAAAGTAAAGCAGAAACAGATAATAGGAACAAACAGTATAAGTCGAGTTTTGTACATGCAATAATAAGATTTATTAGAACAGAGTAAGAATAATATCTCTCTTATACCTATTTTTTTTTCTTTTCTTTTACCTCTACCTCTACTAAATAACCAAGGTATACAATTTCTAAGGTAATTATAGCCATTTATTATTACATATATGCTTGCGTTTTACATTAAAAACATTTACAGAACATGATAAACCATACCTTTTAAATGGAACATCACTACGTGTGAATCATTCTCTATCACGATCTCTGGCACACATGATTCTCTCTGTAAACATGAGTGCTGTCTTGCACTTTTCAGCATTTCTACTTGTGTTCAGATGAATGAAAGGAAAATTAGTTCCTATCTTCCATACTTAACACTGTTTATTTTGACTTGAAGTTTATAATACACAATATTAATATATAATAAAAATGCTAATAACATTTTAATGTCAAAATAACATCGATTGATCTGCCCATAGGAAATAGAGACTTGACTACATAGATGAAAGGAATTCAACTTAGTCTCATTGCACAGGCTCAGTTCTATTGACCCTCTTTATGCAAGGTTATGTTACAGTGAAACTAATTAAGTAAAGTGTCAAATATTCAGTCCTTCAACAGTATTGGTAATTATAATTACACATTAGGTTAACCAGTCTTCACTCTATTTTGAGCCAAAAATAGGAGGTTAGTATCTAGAATAATAATAAAGGGGTCAGCTGGGCATGGAGAAAATGCCCAGCTGCATAGAAGAAGAAAATTGATACACACACCAATTTAATTAGATATTGTAATAAAATTAGGATTTTGTTAAAAAAAAGTATGTTCAGTAGTTCAAGTCCTGTTCAGAGTTGTGGCAGAAAATTTCTAAAAACCCTCCAAACAAATCGTAGTATTTATAATACTATAACTCGTTTATGAAATATTATGACTATGGGATGTGCATTTTCAGGAATATTAATAACCAATTTCCATTCAAATGAATGATCGTTAAAGTTAAAAGTAATGTACGTTTTTTTATGTTAAAATACACTCTCACACTCTCTTGAACCAGTTAATTGTTCATTGTCTACTATTACTATGCCATTCATGGGTTTGTCTCCCTCAGGCACTATCAAAACACGGAGAGCGGCCCGCTCAGATCCGTCAATCTCTTTCCAGCTGGGCATGGCTACTGTAGCAGGCTGAGCCAGAGGGTGTTTAGCCAGTATGGGACCATGGCTGATGTGTTGTTACATGGGAAAACACATTCAGCTTCGATTTATAGAAGAGCAAACCAAAATTTGCTGCATTTAGACCTATTATTAAACAAGTCATGAACACATCAAAGTGGACGCTTCAATGCCATACATCACGATGCACCTGTTCAGAAAGACAAATGTATTCGTTTATAATGTTTATTTTGATGTATCCACTGTAGACAGTTTCAAACAGTCAATGGCGCGTCATGTCAAAAATGCGCTCGGTGCAGAAACGTTATAAGCAAGATGCCCGCGTTCGCTCTGGACAGAGTGTTTGCTTACAACACAGCTAAAAGTATTTCTAATATGTTGGACCTTTTATTAAAAGCAGCCTGCTTTTACCTGTTGAGACGTGCAGACAAGAGCTGTGCGTGTGATGTTTGCGTTGGGAGAGGCGGAATGGGTGAAAGGGCGTGTAAAGGGCATTTGAAAGGTTGTTTGAAAATATGCTTTATTCTTGTAATTTTGCAAGGTGCCATTAGTGTCATAGAAGTTTAATACCTCAAACTTTATCTTGGTTAAAGAAGTTACTGCTCACCACTTGAATGCATGTGTGCTAGACTGATGTTGCGCCAATTTTCTTCACTTCTCGTCTGTCATAAGTGCTGTGGTGTCTTTTAACAGACACTGGAGGCACACAAATAGTGCTCTTCACATGAAGTGTGCCAGTCTATTAAAGGTAAGGCAGGCAATTGCGGAGAGGCTAGCAATAGCAAGTTAGCTTTGAAAGCATGAGATCCCACCCTCCATTTAAAGCGTCTCGAAAGCCTCACCTCCTCCAAAACACATGAATGCACACAGCAGATTCTGCAAAGTGGTACGAGAGACAGCGTTAAATTACCTCATTTCTCAAAGCACATAACATTACAATAATAATGATTGTAAAAAAAAACGTAGAGAGCTCTTACTTGTACAACCTGAATACTGCAGATTCATTTCGGCGTTGATAGTGTTGACATTGAAACGCATCAATCCGAGTCTAAGGACGTGAACAGCTCTGGGTAGAACGTCGCGGTTTACCATTTTGTAATTACTGTTACGACATGCTGTAAACACAGCATAAGCTCATTGTTTTGGTTCAGGAGGAACTGTAAAAGGCAGCTGCTGTTTGTTTTTGGGGATGTTCGTCTACAACTCTGCATAGCCTTACGGAACACGCTTATGATGTGTGATGTCTGCGTAAGCAGGGTGTGTGGAGTTATGGAAATACATATGTTGACTGACAGTGAAATGCAATGATTGGACGAATATTTTTTGGTCCTGAGACTTCCACAAAATGTATGTACATGTTTTAATATTTGGACCAGTTCTATCATTGATTGTTATCAGGATGTGAAGAGAGTTTCAACCAGAATAACAAAAAGTGTTTCTAAAACAAATTGGGCCCTATTTTAACGATCTGAAACGCAAGTATCAAACGCGAAACGCAAGTAACTTTGTGGGCGGATCCCGGCGGGATAAATGACTCTTGCGCCCGACGCAAATCTAAAATGGGTGTTTTGTATGGTGGCAATGTATGGGGATGGGAGAAACCCACCCAAATTAGCTTCGGTTAAACAGCCGTATAATAATTTGGGTAAATGTGTAAGCTAGATTTATGCCTATCAAAGTGTATGCGTGTTGTTCACACGCTACATAATGGCCAAGCATGGACGCTTAAAATAGCATATGACTAACGCGCAACACGCCACTGTCTTTCGACTAGGTTTTTCCTGGTCAGTGGCAGAATTGTTTTTTGAAACTGCAAAATGGCACCAGGGAACTTTTGTGCCGGAACACACCTCCACTTTTCGCTGAACCGCAAGTTCATTCCCTAATTTACCGACGTGCGTCTGTGGAGGGAAAAGCCCGCTGTGCGTGGGTGCAAAATAGGAATGATACATGCGTCGGTGAACAAAGTCAATTGCGCTGGGTGCAAGATAGGGCCCAATGTCTACCAATGTTTCTGAGCCATGCACTCTATCAGATCCCAAAAGCAGTATACCCTCACTATGTGCTGTAGTACGAAAATACTGTATATCCTAACCTTTATCTCCATACTGAAATCTCTGTTGGCCATGATAGTGATTCATCTTTTCTGAATCGTCAAAATATCAGGATGCCGTGATTCCAGAGACTGTAGTTTACACAGTGAGGTTTTAAAAGCTTAAATGTATGCTATAAACAAATAGTGCCCATAAAAGACTGTTGAGTACGCATTTTCAATTGAAACGGAGTGGAAAGCTTGGACCGGGAAATGGTATTAGTTACATCACAACTTGACAAGCAGATTTCTCCTTCTGCTCATCTGAACACGAGCGAAGATGCTTAAAGACACGCAGACAGCACTGACCTCTAACATCTCACTCACAGTGCTTATTCAAACAGAGAAGTGCTTATTAGAAATGACAGAGAGGCAGAATAACATTGTCACCATAAATAATGCTGAAGTGCTTGTTGCCATGTTATACTTTAGACGTTCACAGTGTTTGTAGTGCCCATAATTTTACTTGAGGATTAATTTTTTCAATCAAGGCAAGGGTGCACGTTTCACATTATACAGTACATGCAGCGTGCAAGGTGTAACTGTATATAATGCATAAGTTGCCTTGTTGTGATGTTGGAAGGGGAGTGTCAAACACTGTCTCTAATAATGTCAAATAATATGTATAATAGAGAGAGATCAGTGAGAAAGTAAGTCAGTAGTGAATTATAATGAATTATTTTGCAAATTATTTAAATTTTATGCTGCATTTCCATAATTTTAATGGTTTGATGTAGGAAAAATCTGTAAAGTTAGTCATTCAAATTTATGTAAAAACATTTGTTTTGTTCAAATGTATGAATAAGTGAATTTTGTGCAGATGTAGTAATTTGGGTTGGTTGTTGTTTTGACTACTTCCATGTTATGTATCCGACTTGTTGTCCATGTTGTGACGTCCTAATAATGAATGCCTGACTTTCACAGGAAAACATAACTATGTTACGAGGTGGGGATTTTATAAAGTAAGCATGAGGGTCCAAACACTAAAGATGTATCCAGTTTAATCATTATCTGTTTGTTTTGATGCTCAAATGGGTGTACATGACTCAGACTAAACATTGTCATGGGAATGTTCCTTATGAAACAAAATAAACAAATCAATAAGGAAGTATAACATAGCAACAAAAAGTTTGTAGCTTTACGGATACAAGGATTTCTGCTCAAGTTTTTCATTATTTGTCAGAAGCTGTACAGTATATCATCAATTCCCTTACTTCGAAATGTTTTAAAGTGCCCCTATTATGTATTTTTCCCCCCAGATTTGTTGTGCATCATGCAAAATTGTAAAGTCGAAAGTGCACGATAAATAAAGTTTTGTTTTATATTGTGTAAGTTTCCAGCTAACCGGCTAACTTATGTTATTACTGTCTTACTGAAATACTTCGCAGCTGGGCCATTATACCTAAACATACCCATAATTGGAACGTAAGAAGCTCATATGAAAATGTAAGAATGAGATCGTATGAATAATACAAATTACCCACCAATTTGCCAAAATGTAAAATAGTTACCGATTAGCATTGTGTTGGACTAACGGTGTCATGCTAACCAGCCAATCATTGATCCTATGGCAAAAGCTCAGAATTAATATTCCTTGAAGAAAAAAAAGGTTTGATTGTATTTTGCTTTTTCATTATAAAGCATGTGTCTAACTAATCAAAACCTAGCCTAATGTGGTTAAGTCAATTCTTGGTATTGGTTCCCCATAGCTGTTCTGAACTGCTATACTCAGAACTCCAGTTTGGAGAAGCAAAAGAAGTGTTTATTCACCATGCCCCACCTGAGAGCAAAATGCCAGTGTGACTGGTATCTGGTGGTGACATTACGTCAGCTGGGAATCCGTTGCACGCAACAGATCAGATAGAGCAAACAGGAAATTTTCCATGGTACCTTCATATGCATGGATTCCTACGTTCTTCTGACGTCCAGGAACTTGTTTCTTTCCTTTAGGGAAGACTTTAAAAGGCACAGACCCGCTGGGTGCTGCAATACGTCTCTCATTCATTATTTAACAGATCAGATGATGACACCTTAGAAATTAGAGAAGTATGATATGCTCAGGGACTGCTTTAACAAACTAATTTCCTCCTGAGTCCTGGAGCCCTTGTTTGTGTATTTTAACAAGCTCCTGTGCTGTAACAATGCTGTTGCTGGTGCTCGGTAATTGATGTTTGTGCCTCCCTCTGTGTGCAGGTATTGAGTTTGTGGAGTACTAAGTGAGAAACAATGACAGCTGGTGCTCGAAAAAATTTGCCTTTCCAATCTTTACCAAGTCTTAACTTTCCTATCAATAAGTTTTGCCCATATAACAGTACAGCATCTGTTCCTTGCTGTTGCTTGTTTGTTCTTGTTCTTTGATATGGTGTTGGCCCACCGCTCACACAGTGTGATGTAAAAGCATTCGCCACAAGCATAGCTTTCTGAGTTTTTGAGTTTCAGGCTTCCTTTGAGGGTTGTTATCTGGGCTCGGTTAAAGCAAACTGTGTTCCATGGCTGACCATCAACCACACTTAAAAAATAAATAAGCAGCAAAGCTAAATAGCAGCTTTGACCAGAAGAGAATTTCTAATCAAGAAGTTAGGAGGTTTCAACAACCTGATTAAGTTGCTTGGAGGAATGTAATGGCATTGTGAATAGCTTGATAAAACTGTTATTTTCAATTTCAGCAAATAATATTCTAATTTTACTCTCTTTGAAAGAACTAAAAGTCCACCAAAAGTAGAAAAGAAGTGCAGTACTGTGCAAATGATGCTGTAAATAAGGATATTTTCAAAAAATAAATATCCAATTTATCATTGAAGTTCTTCTAATCGCAAAATCAAAATAATATTTGGTGCCAAAGCAGTACACTTTCAATGTGATTTGCAGGTAGGTTGTTGACTTCAGTCTCTTAGTGTAATTAGGGATGGCTGACGCGAAACAGTCGTTCCGAAGCTTTGCGAGATCCCGAAGCGCAGATGTTTCGAAACACTGGTCCGAAGCGTGATTCAAAACACCCATGTCACGTGACTATGGCCAAACGAAGCCTCGAAGTGTTTCACTAAATGTTTCATCAGGTGTGATCCGCCGAATCAGCGTTTGATTGACACGGTCGGAAACAGACCACACGATCGCACATCTGTATAAAAGTGAAATCAACGCATGTTGACCTCGTGGGTTTTTGTGAGAGGAGTTTGATTTTGAGATAGCGGATTTTTGGTGATATAGTGACATTTATAGTGCGATTTGTTTAGTTATATTTAGGCTTACATTTAAATTTACACAACACATTGACTGATAGGCTAGAGACGCAGAGTATATATAGTGACACATTAATAGATACATAGATATAAATATATATAGGATATATAGACAGCTAGATTAATAGATAGATAGATACATAGATAGATTAAAGATAGGGATAGAAATGTCAACATCAGACCCATCACCATCAACACCAGTAGAAACACAGGACAGTTTATGGGAACTTTTTGATACTCGTCGTATCCATCAAACCCAGATGATACACAATGCTACAGCTGATGCCACAGTGGAAGTGAAAAAATACATCAACGATGCGTATTTGCCCAGAACTCATGATCCACTAACTTACTGGAAAGAGAGAGAGCAGTAATCTTTCCTCATTTGTAGCCTATGTCATGGCTATATCTTTGCATTCCAGCAACAAGTGTCCCTTGTGAGAGGATTTTTTCAAAGGCTGGAGAAATTATCTGTAAAAAAAAGTAGGCTAAGTCCTTCCACAGCAGAGAAATTAATATTTTTGAATAAAAATATCAAAAAAAGTGAGACATTGTGGCTTGATTTATTTTATTAATATTCATTTTGCTGGACCAAAATAACATTATGCACAGTGAGGAGCCTATAGGTAACAAGATTCACATATTAGAAAAGTACAATAATAAAAAAACAACAACAATTTTAATGGCTCGTCAAGGTTGTTTCAGATCAACACCTGCAAGTGACCACTAGGTGTCACCGTGGAGACGGGTGTCGGATTGATTCGAAGCCTCGAAACAATATGGACCATTTGGTTCAACTGTTTCATTGCTTCACGAAGCCTCGATCTGCCCATCACTAAGTGTAATTCCAGGCTGACTCGATGAGGTTGAGATCGGGGCTCTGTGTGGGTCATATCATCTGTTGCAGTACTTGTTCTACAAAAATCCTCAATGGATTATGACAATATTTGGAAAAGAAAGGTTTGGATGTGGTTATTTAGACAGGTTAACAAGGGGCTGACGAGGGACAGGTGTTGATTTCATGACATGATTTGATGTCATGGGAACTAATGAGGGTAACTATGGCGACAAACAAGGTACAAGGAAAAACAGGAACCAAACAGGAAATGAACACAGAAACAATGGGAACCAAGAATATACTTCAACATAAAATCTATCTATCTATCTAGTCTGTGTTCCCTCTTAGATATGAAGCTCAACAGAAATGCTGATAATCCCTGATACATGTAAGCCATTTCCCCTCTTCCACTCTGGATTATTGCTTTACTGAAGAAATCCCCTGCTACAGACACAGGTTATTAAGGAAACCTAAATTGCCTCACTGGAGGGGAGAGCCGCTCAGTGACTAGGAGGTCATTTTCATTGAGTTTATATCATTAGGACAGATTAAACACTAAAGACCCTTTATCCAACCGTAATCATTATCTGTTTGTTTTGATGCTCAAATGGGTGTACATGACTCAGACTAAACATTGTCATGGGAATGTTCCCTATGAAACAAAATACACAAATCAATAAGGAAGTATAACATAGCAACAAAAAGTTTGTAGCTTTACGGATACAAGGATTTCTGCTCAAGTTTTTCATTATTTGTCAGAAGCTGTATCATCAATTCCCTTACTTCGAAATGTTTTAAAGTGCCCCTATTATGTATTTTTTTCCCCAGATTTGTTGTGCATCATGCAAAATTGTAAAGTCGAAAGTGCACGATAAATAAAGTTTTGTTTTATATTGTGTAAGATTCCAGCTAACCGGCTAACTTATTACTGTCTTAAGTCAAGTCAAGAATATTTGTATAGCGCTTTTCACAATACAGATTGTATCAAAGCAGCTTCACAGTATTAAAATAAAATAATTATAAAACGTCCATGTTTGGTAATGCTAATCAATAGTAATATTGATTGATTCATTAAATTGAATATCCCCAACTGAGCAAGCCAAAGGCAACAGTGGCAAGGAAACGAAAAATACTTACTGAAATATTTCTTACTGAATAATTCTTACTTAATATTTCTTACGAAAAATACTTACTGAAATATTTCTTACTGAAATACTTCGCAGCTGGGCCATTATACCTAAAACTGTCTCTATTAATGCCAATTGTATGTCGTTCTTTCTACTTTGAGTAAAGATAAAGGATGGAAAAGATTTACAAACGTTTATGTTACATCAGTCATTCAAGTTAGTCCTCTGCTTACGTATGCACCGTTAATGATACAGTTCCCACATGTGCACCGCAATAAATTAGAAATATACACATCGGTTTGTTGATGGACTCTTGTTAATGCTGATGGTGAGGAATTACAATTGCAACATTCATAATGCACCTCAAACTAGTGTATCACTGAGAAACATCCTGCTCAAGACGTCCTTGCGATGGAGGTTCGGGTTGAACTAAAGTTCCTCCAATGTTTCATCATCATGTCAATTTAGAATTCCTCAATGAAAATGAATATGTTGTTTAAAGTAAATCAGCTACTGGAATTTTATGGTTTTAATTTTATGAGTGGTAGGTACCTCCACAAAACAAAAAATTGAGCACAGTATAATGCCAAACTCAACTGGGATGTACCAGATGACAGGGTTTATTTAAAGGGGTGCTAAAATGCCCTTTTTACAAGATGTAAAATAAATCTCTGATGTCCGCAAGAGTATGTGTGTGAAGTTTTAGCACAAAATAACCCACAGATATTTTTATAGAGCATATTAAAGTTGTCACTTTTTGAGGGTTTGCAAAAAGCACCGTTTTGTGCCTGGCCCTTTAAATGCAAATGAGCTACAGTAGAGGGCGGGGTTTCAAGCTGGTTTCAAGAGCTCATGTGTGCGTTAGCAGCTGCGATTGCCTCACGCAGACACACTAAAATGACAGAAACTGTTCTGCCTTTAATGTTAAAATGGAGTCAGACAATGATGGAGAGACAGTGTGACAACATGTAGAAGCAACAGGACGTCTCTGAATGGTTAGTTGATTAATTTATGTTGCTGATGTGGAGTTAACTATCTTCAATTCTGTCATGATAATCTATAAATCGATCGTATATAGGAACTGTTGTGAGATGCACTATCTATTGAATGTGAAAAGATGGATGCTAAAGTTTGAGCTGACTCACAAATGTACTCTATTCCTGCGCCCCATGACGCTTTGCGCGAATTATGGGTGTAAACAAGCTTCCTCCAGACTGCACTCTGTGGTTACTCATTCAAAACGCTGGGTCCCAATTCGCCTACTTATACTACGACCTAAAAGCATGTACTCTTTTTGTGAAGAAAAAGTATATACTTTTGAGTGTGTAGCCAAATTTACAGACAAAAAAAAAGGGGGGGGGGGGGGGGGGGGGTTGGGGCGGGGTTTATGTACATTTTATGGTTGCTGCTGATGTCACTAACCCGTGAGGAATGTCGTGTAGTCCCTACCAGTTTGTTGTAGTCCTTTTCTTTAAAATATTATCTTCCTTTGCTTTGAACTTTGAGCGTTTTAACTTTGCAGGTGTTGTTTATGCTCAAACAGCAAAATTTCACACTAACTAAAGTTAGAAAAGTGAAATCATACTCAACCACCCCTTTAATCATGCTCAATGGAGCAAAAAACTGTTCTTCATATGGGCTTATATTGATTATATGTGTTTTATAATGTAATAATGGTAACAAACAATAAATAGCCTACTCGAACATTGTCTCCTAGAAACAAGTTTTCTTTCAGTGTTGTCACTAGTTCTGCTGCATGCAAATGGACTGTAACTAATTGTGTTTAACCACTGAAACACTCTTAGAATATGTATTTTTGCTTGAAAGGGCATTATACTTGCTGTCTGTCAGATGTCAAAACATCTGGCAAAAGAAGAGCTTTAGTCACAGTAATTATTATCAGGATGTCAGAGCCTTTCACAGAAGAACAACAAAACAACAGCAGCGGGACCAGATTGTGCTGTTGCCCAGAGGACCGTCGTCTCAAATATTATAACCCTTTTATGTTATTGTCTAATGAGAATAGACTCGTCAGTGCATGTAATGCTGTTTTTAAAACTCAACGTTGTAGCAAAGGGAGCTAGGCAAGCAAAGAGCAAAACAACAAACTTGACTTTTAGGTCGAAGAAAAACTAAATCTTATTTAGTATTCCATTCAATTAATTTGTGAAGTGCTTCTAAATATGCTTATTATTCTAAAGCAGCTTTACAAAAAATAGTGGCAAGGAAAAACTCCCATAGATGTTTGAAAAGACGCATTGAGACAAAATGCATTTATTTTTATTACACTATAAAACAAACAATTTGCTTTCAAGGTATATGAGAGAACATAAAATGTGAAGGAAAACAGGATTTGAGATCCACAAACATATTCATGCTGCATCTGTACAAGGCTTTGTAATTAGTAGGGGGGTGTATATTGATTTAATGGGGATGGTAATTTAGCTGGCAGTGACTCACACAATTTCTTTTGTGAGCTGGTGATTGTGTGGATTGCAGCAGCTACAGTATTATATTAGAACACATTTATCATTCATTTACTCTTTGAATGGGGAGAGGTGAATAGGTAAATAGGTAATTGGGCCCTCAGCCTGTGAAGTGTCTGTGGAGCTGATGTTTTTGTCCTGATGCCACAGTGAATGTGCATCCGTTCTTTAAATGGATAGGTTTGTCAAACTCCTGTGACTTTTATTTCAAGAGTTTCTGATAACAGTCTAGTTGAAATGTAGACTGTAGACCGCTTTAGACCTTCAAGATATTTAGGCTATATCATGAAATATGTCTCCCTTAAATGTGATTTTATTTCTTGTAATTAAGATTTTTTTCATCTCAAATTTGATTTTGTTTCTCGATTCTCGTAGTGATTTTATGTCTCATAATTACACCTTGATTTCTCATTTTAAATCTCACATTGTGATTTTATATTTCACAATGTGATTTTTTTTTTAAAATCATAATTACCTGTTTTATTTTTTAAGGGCTGAGGCTGAAATGTGTTTGCATAGTTGTGTGAAGTATTTTTTTTAAATATAAACTATAATCAATACTACTAATCAATACTAATATTGAACAAATCCTAAATTGGAAAACATTAACAAATTTCAGCAACACAATGAAATATTGATTAATGTAGAATTGGTGGGTGATTTGATAAAAAAAAATATATATATATATCGAACATTTAAAAAAAACTGCCTGCACTGTAAAAAAAGATTGACTGAGTTAATTTGAGTCAACTTATAGTGTCAAGTTTATTACACTTCAAAACACGAATTGATGCATAAACTTGACACTATAAGTTGACTTAAATTAACTCAGTCAAAGCAACAAGATGACTTAACTTAGTTAAGTTGAGTCAACTAATCTTTTTTTACAGTGTGTAATATTCTTGGAAATGTCTTTGTTATGACTGTAATCGCCTAGCCATACTTCCGGCGGGCCTGTGATCGACTTGCTTCAGCCTATCAAAAGCTGACATTGTATGATCTGGGTGTGCTTTATAGCTTTCTGGTCATGAGATCCCATCATGCATTGGACTGATTTCACACGTGCTTCAGGACGCAATCCTTGATGCAGCGTGAGAATCCTTGACAATGATGAGTGACTGTCATATAAAAGACACATACTGTATACCGCCAGAGACTTCTTTACACGTTGCCACATATTCACCTAATTCAATGAAGTCAGTGACAGAGGCTGAGAGTCAATATGTAAAGTGAGCTTTTACTTACCGTTAAACCCGACAGGGCATTTAAATTCTTCTCTGGTTAATGTCAGTATGACCAGGCGGCTGAAAGCACATAAAACAGACAAAGTACAGACAAAGTAAGAAAACAGAGGTCAAATCAATAGAAAGTGGTTATGGAGTCTTTTCAGGCTTTCAGCTGTTGAGAGACAGCTGCCAAATTCCAAATTCCCTGTGGGCTGGACTGTCCGTCGTATTCAGTGGCTGAGGATTGAGCTTGGCGCAGAAGTGGCTGGCGGATTGACAAGAGAACACAGACTTAAAGGGCACCTATTATGCAAAATTCACTTTTACATGGCGTTTGAACATAAATGTGTGTTGGCAGTGTGTGTACATAACCACCCTATAATGATAAAAATCCACCCAGTGCTTTTTTTTTAAATCTTCATAAATCATAAGCACTGTCTCAGAACAAGATTCTCAGATTCGGGATATTGTGACGCACTTTTGCACAAGCCCCGCCCACGACTGTTGACTGACACAGTAGTTTTAGCGTAGACCCGCCCTGGGTGAGCTGTACACAGTCCGCCGTTGTTTCGACGCCAGAGCAGCTGTAGACAAGAATATCTCCTAAGCGATTGAGGCGTTTTATTTTTGGATGTAAGAATGAACATAGCAGTCTTCATGTAAATAGATTGTTTTTAAAGCACTTGGAATCTTTACGGTTGAGCAGCTCCAATTTACAGCAACATCACATTGTCAATGTATTATTTTCTTTCTGGTTAATGTTGCTTGTTTTAATAACATATTCAAACTGGTTTACAGTATTTCATTCATTCAGAGTCACGTATTTGCTCAGCTATAAAAATCAGCCCATCTGTATGGTAATCCTCAATCAGCACACATCCATAGAAGAGTAGGATCCACTAAATGATTATTCTCTAAGCTCTGCCTTTCCCGGCTACTGTTGCTAACAAGATTTATGTCAGGACTATGGGGGCTTTCACACTGGTAGTTTGGTTCGGAACGGGGCACGGTTCGCATGAAAAATCGCTAATGTGAACGCTGTCATGCGGACCCGGGTGCGCACTGGGGTACCAAACCTGAGACTACCTGGAGGAGGTGGTCTGAGTTCGGTTGCTCCCGAATAGAATCAAGTTGAGTGTGAAACCAGACCAACGCTGCGGGGGGCGCCGGGAACAATCGCGCTCGGGCTCGAACCGCAGCAAACGAGCCCAGTGTAAAAGCCCCCTATGTTTAGTTTAGTTGTCTTTTTGTTCCCATATGTTTGTTTTTGGTGGTTCGGTTTAGACCTGATTAGTCATTAATTTGTTCCCTTGGTTACTGATTACGTTCACCTGTCAATCATTATACTGTATCTCCATGTGTATTCAAGGCCTGAGTTCATTGTCTGGTATCGTCTTTATTTCTGTGTGTTTTTTTCACCTATGATCTGTTTTTATGAATTAATAAAGCATATGCTTGGGTTTCCATGCATTACTCGCATAACATGATTAATTCAACCACGAGTATGTGATACTTTACAGAACATTCCATTAGAATCAACTGGACATTTATGTGAACAGCATGATTCAGTAAGATGTACTCATAATGGTAAGATTTGACTGGAAGTTATTCATCAACGTGGGCTGGAATTGTTAACAAATATGTATGGGACAGAATGAATGATGATATTGCGAAGCATTTATATCTATGTTATTATTTTAGTTTGAAAGAAACCGCATAACATAAATCAAACTTAAGGCAATTAAAATGAACATATTTTAACTGTCAAATTAAAAGAGAACAGTGATAACACTAATGTAACATTTCTACAACACGCTTTTATTTTCATTTTCGCTATTACAAGTAACCCAGCAGCATGCACAAAGGATGTAAAAACAGTCTCTGTACAGGGATCTCTTTTTGAGATTGTTTTTGCAAGTCAGTTTAGACAGGCTGAAAAAAAATATTGAGTGTAAAATCTGATAAAGAGGTTATTGCAAGGGTTTAAGAGATGCTTGTCACTGTCAGACTGCAGACAAACTCTGCTGCTCTCTCTATCACTCACAGAAGTATAAAGAAAGAATCTCCATCTTAACCTCACATTGAGGCATCTCTCACGAGTAAGCAAGGTCAAATGTCTTTTCTTTCCTCTATTTTTTTGTCTTTGCTGAGAGAGATGATTGTGTGGGTTTGTGTTGTTTTGTGCAGGAGTGTCAGCGGAGCAGGCCTGTGCAAGACAGGGAGAGGAAAACTTCACAGAAGATGAGGAAGAGCCGGAGCGTTCTAACTGTGTCACCTAATGAGGTAAATACTGGGAAAATGGAATCACATATTTTCAAAAATGACTAATTGGTTGACTAATTTGTGTCAAACAGCTCTTTGGAATATTTCTTCCTGGTTGGTCATGTGCAGCATTGAGCGGTGTTTTGGAATTATTTAATTGATTTTGTACAATGAATATTTTAGAGTAATTTTTTCCACACTTAGTTCCGGAGCTCAAATTCCATTGGCAGAAAAGTGCTCAAAGAGTGGATCGGCCTGTGCAGCGCCTCTTCAAGTCGAACAAGCGTTTTGTTTGTCCAGAAAAATTTTAGTCTGTTCGCTTGGTGGTGATTTTTCATTGATCCTTTATGTAGGTTACATTGTTAGATGGCGACAAGTCTTTATGAGTGTTAAAAGTTGTGTTTGGAATAACATACTATATATTATACACTTAAGGTCACATTTACTGTAGTTGTTTGTCAGATTTTTAATAAAGGGACCTTCTGTCTCAAGGACAGGGGACGATACCCCATCCCCGCACCGAACTTTGGAACCTTCATGTTTGGCCCTTGAGGGGGACCAGCTAAGAGATGCTGGACTCCCAGCGGATGTAGTAAAGACTATTTTAAGTGTCGAGCTCCCCCCACTAGAAGAATGTACGCCCTTAAGTGGCGTACCATACATCTTGCAGCCTCAGTTCACTGCCAGATTGTTTCAGTGCTAGAGTAGGAAAAGTTGTCAGCAGGCATATGTCCTGCTTCTCTCAGAGCATTTGTGGCCGCCATTTCTGCTTGCCAAGCTCTGATTGACGGGGTTTCAGTAGAGAAACACCCTCTGATCGCCCATTTCATTCATGGAGCTAGTCAAGGTTCTTACTCTAAAGAGGGTTTTCCTTATGGAAATGAAATTTCTTTAACTCGTCACTAAAGAGAATTGGGGATTTACAGGCTCTGTTGATTTCACTATCCTGCTTAGACTTTGCCCCTGGACTGGTTTAGGCTATTTTGCACCCTCCCCCTGACTATCTTCCTAAAGTTCCATTTTTGACCATACATTCAGTCATTCTTGAAGCCTTCTGTCCTCTGCCGTTCATTACGCCGGAGCAGGAGAAACTCCACTTATTGTTTCCAGTTAGTGCTCTTCAGATTTACGTCCACCGTACTACCCAGTGGCGTAAGTCAGAGCAGCTTTTCATTTGTCATGGCCCATAGGGGCCGCAACCTGGGGGCTCCAATACAGACAATGTCGCATTGGGTGAGGGATGCCATCACCCTAGCCTACGAGGCACACATAGGCATTAGGGCTCATTCTACCGGTGTGACCATTTTATATTGATACACTCATAATAAAAACGAAATGTGCTTTTCGCAAAAGAAATAAAACAAACATGATGCGGGTTCTGCCATAACTCTGTCAGTGAAGTCCATTCTGAAGAAAACGAACTGTAACTCAGCAAATACTTGCCACACAGACATGAGAGATGTCTTTAGAAAGCTTGAAGTGTCCACTTTTAAATTAAGTAATTCATATAAAAAACAAATATTCTTTGTTTATGTAATTTGTATGAAACCAATGCGAGGTTAAGTTTCTTAAGTCTTGCTTTATCATTCCTTTCATCGAGTTTGGAAGATGAGCTGTGAGGAATAAACGTATAGATTTACCTCAGAAAAAGAAGAACGCAATCCAGCGGAGGCAAGTCATTTACTTACATTAGTTAACGTGTTATTATTACATAAACTTTTACTAGTTAAACTATTGCCAGACTAAAAAATATGAAATCGATGGAAACATGTTGAAATATGAAATATAGACAGGTAGGCAACCTTTCAATGTTAAATAAATATACATGTACGACACAAGGATGTTTTTATGATCTATAATAAACAGTACGATATAAAATAAGTAGTTTACACTAACATGATGAATATTAGAATGTTTAGATCAATGTTTACTCTGAAATACTGTGTTCGTGGATATCTGCTCAAACTTAGATATTTATAATGTGCTAAATATTTAATTGTGATTGATGCAATTATAATGGGATTTTGGCATTATTGAGATTAAACTTTCCCAAACTCACTTCATAACGTCATAACTTATGAATCCATTTACAGTAACATATGATAATCCATATATTTTTCTCTAGTGCAGTGTACTGAAGTGTTAATTTCTAATGATTTATAGTTATAGACCGCCTGCGTTTTCCCCAGAAATAAAAGTTTTCTGAAAAGTAAAATTATTAGGGGCCAAGCACTGAAGGTGCGGGCACCTATTGTATCTGTTCCCGTACCAAAAATAATTCTTCTTCTTCTTCCGCTCTGGGAGTCTATGGCAGCCCATAGAACCGATCGCGGGAAAGTTGTAATGGTTTGACATTCGGATAGAGGACAGTCCCAACATTAAATACACCAATTTTGGTGTGTCTAAGTCATTCCCTCTAGCGCCACCAACTGTCCAAAGTTTCACTCATGTTTATTCTAATAACTTTTGAACCACAAGGGCTAGAAACAAAATTCTTTTTTCCTCTGATTCCTGACCTCGTGACGATTCGATTGCACCCAATGACGTCATTTTGCGCCATGAAAAGTTTTCCGCCATTTTGAATTTTCCGAAAAAGCTACTTTTTCGAACTCCTCCTAGGCCGTTGCTCCAATTTCCATGAAAATTGAATCAGATCATCTACAGACCATGCCGACAAAAAGTTATGGAATTCAAGTTGATTCGAATTACCGTTCTCGAATACCGCGCAAATAAATTTTACATAGCGCTTGCAAAAACAGACGTAAGGCCGTATCTCCACAACGCTTTATCGGATTCAGACCAAATTTGGTACATGTCATCACAAGCATGACCTGAGGCTACATGCTGCGTTTCGGCGCAGCGCCACCTACTGGTCCGGAGATATGAAGAATTTATATTTTTGCTTATAACTTCTGAACGGTTTGTCCAAAAAACACAAAAGTGGTCTCGTTAGATTCAGGGCATCGTGCTGAGTCGACTGATATCCAATTTTCCCATATCGGCCATTTTGGCTGTCGGCCATTTTGAATTGTGTGCTAAAATGCTGTATTTTATGAACGCATGAACGTATCGTTACGAAACTCAGTATGGGTCATCAGTACAACGCCCTAAAAGTACTCAAAAATTTATGAGACAGCGCCACCTTTTGGTCAAAAGTTATAATGAAATTTCCAAAAATGCTAATAACTTTTGAATAAATTTGCCTATAGTAATGGCACTGATCTCAATAGATTCCTTGGGTTATGCTGAAAACATAGATACCAATTTTGCCATAGTCAGCCAAACTTCCTGTCCGCCATCTTTATTTTCTTTTAAAACCTACTTTTTCAAACTCCTCCTAGACCGAACGTCCGATTTTCACCAAAATTGGATCGTGTCATCTCCAGACCGTGCCGAGTAAAAGTTATGGATTTCGTGTCGATAGACAAAACCGTTTTCGTATACCGCAGTGGCAAAGTTGAGGCATGATGCCAAAATGACTATTCAGGCTTTATATCTGCAATGCCTTGACATATTGACACCAAACTTTGTATGTGTCATTGTCACTTCACTCTGACCACATCACATCAGTTTCGTAACTGCGCCACCTATTGGTCGAAAGTGATAATCATATTTTTAGTTATTGTATGTGATTTTTCAACCATTTTGCCAAAATTCATCTTCAAATGTCTTTAATTGCTCTTTGCTGCAGTGGGTCTCACACTCCCAGCCACTTTGGCATGTCTTGTCGTCTTGCTTGCGCTTGGCCCCGGTGATTGCTGCTTGCAGCTATATTTATTATTGTTATTGTTGTTACTATTATTATTATTATATGTAATTATTATTACATATTATATTATTATATGTAATTATTATTAATTATATTAATATTAATTATATTATATTAACTATATTAATATAATTATAATAGGCAGTATATTAAAAAGTATTAGCGTTTGCCGTGTGGTTGATGTACAATGTCACTAGCTGAGCAGAAATTCATAATCATGTTTTGCTTGGTCCCCTCAAAGTTGCGTTGGATTTTCTCCTCAGCGTAAAGGTAGAGAGATCCATCTATCACTGTTTTTCATGTTCGTAGAGTTAGTTTGTGGAGTAAAATATAGGCTGTGTACACTGCTTTTTAAAAATGGTGGGTGCTGGTTTTTCACGTGTGAATGACCAATAAGCGTACACTTAGGTCACTGGTTGTTCCTATTGTGCTGGGTTCTATGAAATAGTCTTGCTTACAACGTAACTTGCGCTAAACACACCTTTTAAGCACCAGAATACTGTAAATTGACTTTTTTTCTAATCACGGCTTTGAATGATTACGTTATTGTGGCACCCGCCGTAATCGTAATTGCGATTAGAAATTTGATTAATTGTGCAGCCCTAGAGAGTGCTGTACAAACATCAGCAAGCTTCTACATGAACATGGTAAACTGAAAAAACAAGCACTTTAGAAATGACAGGTATGTTGAACAGGAGCTGTTTCAGAAATGGTTCAAAGGTGTGAATGTTCAAGTCTCTCTGTTTAGATCAGTTTGCTCAATAATGTGCCTTTGTTTTGTATATTTGGATTGTGTTATGTTGTGTATAAGTAAAATCCAAACAATCAAAATGCCATTCTTTTATTCTCCTTACATACTTTGTTTTGGTCCCATTCAGCTGATATGGCCATTAGGGGAGGGGTCTTTATCTTCCCAGGTGTGAAACACATCAATATTCAATATATCAGCATATCAATATTGTTTTATGTGAATGGAGGGGGCAGGACTACTTTCACATGGGTTTGAAGCAACAATATGATCCAGTTTTCAAAAGTCTTGTAAACAAATATTCAATGTGATTTTTTATGGCCTTCTTTCAGTGACTTTTTTTTTTTTTTCACTTATGCATAGGCTACATTTCATTTTCTCAAAACTTTAAACTTTTACATACATGCTGCTCACATATTAATGTAGCAGAGTTTGTGCTGAATACAGTGTAATCAGACTTTAGCTATGAAAATGTTATAAGTAACAGAAATAAGCACACATGTCAGTGAATGTCTAAACACCTCCAGTGCCCAAAAAACACAGCCGACCACAGAAGGTTAAGTAACCTGAGGCGTATTAATACCTACATATTACCAATGAGATCTGGCTGGAATTTTCATTGAGATTACACTACTTGCACTAGGCTATATATATACTACAAAAAAGGCATAGAATAGTGCCTCAAGGTGAACGCATACCTTGACGCTAGAGGTCAGACAATTAAAAATCAAGTCAGGAATCTCGGTGTGATTCTGGAGTCAGACCTTAGCTTCAGTAGTCATGTCAAAGCAATAGCTAAATCAACATACTATCATCTCAAAAATATTGCAAGAATTATGCTTTCTTTCCAGACAAGACTTAGAAAAACTTGTTCATGCTTTCATCACCAGCAGGGTGGATTATTGTAATGTACTCATCACTAGCCAGTTGCAGCTCATACAAAACGCTGCTGCCAGGATTCTGAGCAGAACCAGAAAATATGAACATATCACACCAATCCTTTACATTGGCTCACAGTTACATTTAGGATTGATTTTAAAGTGTTATTACTGGTATATAAATCACTCAATGGCCTAGGACCTCAATACATTGCAGGTATGCTCACTGAAGCATGCTCTTAAAGATCTCTTTAAGAGATCTTCTATCGCCATATATTCCATCGCGCTCTTTAAGATCGCTAAATTCGAGGCTCCTGGTCGTACCTAGGATAACTAAGTCCACTAAAGGAGGGAGGGCGTTTTCACATCTAGCTCCTAAACTCTGGAATAGCCTTCCTGATATTGTCCGAGGCTCAGACTCGCTCTCCCAGTTTAAAACTATATTAAAGACGCATCTCTTTAGCCAAGCATTCACATGATGCATCTCATACCTTTTATACTACAGTTAAATCAGATCAAATGCATTCATATTATGAACAGCAGCTACGCTAATTATTTCCCATCTGCCTTTTTTGTTGTTATCTCGGGACGCCTGTCCCTATAACTCAAATAGAGTTCGTCAGCTCCAGTTATGTATCCAGCCTCTCATGGAGACTTCAGATGCCCCAACGCCTGTGATGAGACGACTCGACGCCTGTGAAGAGACGACCCAACGCCGGCGATATGTTATGCCCTAAATTTCATGATTAACTAACTGTATTTTGTGTGTATATTTTTTGAAATGCATTTTCTGTAAAGCTGCTTTGAAACAATGTGTATTGTGAAAAGCGCTATACAAATAAACTTGAATTGAATTGAATATAAACCCAACAGATCACTCAGATCAGGTGTGCTCCTACAAGTAGTGATATTCAAATCCAGACTCAACACACATCTGTTTAGCTGTGCATTTACTGAATGAGCACTGTGCCACTGTACGCCTGACTGAATACTCTAAACTGAACTCAAATGGCACTGAGAATTGGGTAAGAGAGAAACATAAATTACTTAATTGGGGAAATTGAGAGATGAAACCGTGCTGATGACCTGGGTATGTGGTGGAGTAGTGAGTTTGATGTGTAATTAAACTCGAAGTTCTGTGGGGTGCGGACTGGATCAATTCCATTCCTAGAGCTTCCAAACAAATCTTTCGGGTGCGGACTGATGGGGCAGTGAACCCGAGGTTACCCGGTGAGTCAGTCCTAGAGATCATCCTGTCCGATTTTAGGGAACAATTGGGTCTATTGGAGACGTCCAATAGATTTTTAAGGCGCCTTGAAAGAACACCACAGACAGAGTTAAAAAACTTAATTCAGGAATGAAGCCAGTGACTGTCAAGCCACTGTCTTCTTTAAGAGTGAATCATTGAATCATTCAATCAACTGATGTATTCAAAAATATTGATTCATTTAGGAACTCCACCATTTCTTAAAATATAAGGGTCATTACCTAAAATGGCTGGACGTGCGTTGTTGAGAGCAAATGTGAAGACAAGAACGTCAAAAGTTGATCTATGTCCCTGAGATAGGGAATGACATGAGAAGGAATGGGTGAAGTTAAAAGGAACATAGAGGAGATGGAGAAGTGCAGGGAAATTGTCCCCAGATACGAGCTGAGCCAGTGATCAAACCGTACAAAGTGTTCCTTGACAATCAGACTGTAGGAATAGGTGTCTGTAAAGATAAATGGTGAAGATATACTGCATTTCCTTCAACTATCTCTCTTACTCATTTTTTCACTTGTTCAACATAATTTTTCACTGTGAAGATCTCTGTTTCTTTATCATCTCTTGGTAAAAAAAACCTCTTTGACATTTGGTTGATTAATTAATGTGGTTAGGTTAATTCAAGATTAACCCAATTTTAGCATTTTAGAATAATTTTACATTAACCACTTGAATAGAACTACAATAGGCTGGTTATTACTAACCCTGACCTAACAAACGTTTACATGTTACATAGCTGTACATAGTAGCTGGTGAATTTCAGTGCCTGGTGTTATTTTGAAGCAGTATTTGAGGATTATCTAAGAGGGTAAACCAAAGGTCTATGTTTTTGACACATGAAGATTACATTTTTCAGTAGGACATTTGTGTTTGCAAGGAAACTATGATGTTTTTCTTCTCTTCCTTTTATTCTCACATGTAAACAATGTGTACTGTCAAAGCAGTTCAAAATGTAAGTTCATGAGTTCTTGTTCATGTTTTTTAAATTAATTAATTATTATTACTGCTACTACTAATAATAACCTAGCCACAATAAAAGTGTGCAAATAGTATGTAAAAAAGTATATGCACTGAATGCACCAGTAACTCTATTGGCAGGTTTTAAGGCAAGGCAGGCAAGGCAGGCATGGCAGGCAAAGCAAGTTTATATATAACACATTTCATACACAATGGTAATTCAAAGTGCTTCACAAGAAATTAAAATTATCAAAAGAAATAAAAATAATTAAAACAGTTTAGAATGAAAAATAAAGTAAAATACAGTACAAACAGTCAGGCGTACAGTGGCACAGTGCTCATTCAGTAAATGCACAGCTAAACAGATGTGTTGAGTCTGGATTTGAATATGACTACTTGTAGGAGCACACCTGATCTCTTCTGGAAGCTGGTTCCAGCTGCGGCTGGCATAGCTAAAAGCGGACTCACCATGCTTAGAGTGAACCCTTGGTATTTCTAGCTGATGTGATCCTAATGATCTGAGTGAACTGTTGGGTTTATATTCAGTGAGCATACCTGCAATGTATTGAGGTCCTAGGACATTGAATGATTTATATACCAGTAATAACACTTTAAAATCAATGTAACTGGGAGCCAGTGTAAAGATCTGAGGATTGGTGTGATATGTTCATATTTTCTGGTTCTGCTCAGAATTCTGGCGGCAGCGTTCTGTACGAGCTGCAACTGTCTTATGGTCTTTTTGGGAAGGCCAGTGAGGAGAATCCACCCTGCTGGTGATGAAAGCATGAACAAGTTTCTCTAAGTCTTGTCTGGAAACAAAGCATTTAATTCTTGCAATATTTTTCAGATGATAGTATGTTGATTTAGTTATTGCTATGACATGACTACTGAAGATTCCTGTAGTAATCACACCAAGATTCCTGACTTGATTTTTAGTTGATTGACCTTTAGAGTGAAGGTATGCATTCACATTGAGAACTTCATCTTTGTTTCCAAACGCAATGACTTCAGTTTTGTCTTTGTTTAACTGAAGAAAGTTTTGGCACATCCAACTGTTTACTTCATCAATGCATTGGAACAGGGAGTCAATGGGGCTGTAATTGTTAGGCGATAGGGCTAAGTAGATCTGTGTGTCGTCTGCATAGCTGTGGTAAGCAATTTGGTTCTTTCTCATTATTTGGCTCATTGGGAGTATGTACAGGTTGAATAGGAGTGGTGCAAGAATTGAACCTTGAGGGACTCCGCATGTCATAGATGTCCACTCAGACTTGTGGTCTCCTATACTCACATAATAACCTCTCCCTCCTAAGTATGGCCTGAACCATTTTAGGACTTTCAGTTTTCCAGCCTGTCAAGGAGTATGTTGTGATCGACCGTGTCAAATGCAGCACTGAGGTTGAGTAGTACAGTACTGATAATTTGCCTGTATCAGTATTTAAGCGAATATAGTTTATTATCTGTATGAGCGCTGTCTCTGTGCTGTGATGCGATCGGAAACCAGATTGAAAATTGTCAAAGTATCCATTTGAGCTTAAGAATATGTTCAGCTGATTGAAGACAACTTTTTCAATGATCTTGCCTATGAAAAGAAGATTTGAGATTGGTCTGTAGTTGTTTAATATGGTCTTATCCAGATTGCTCTTTTTCAGGAGGGGCTTGACAACTGCAGTTTTCAGGAAGTTTGGAAAACTCCCAGAGAGAAGTGAGGAGTTTACCACTTCTAGGAGATCTGCTTCTAAACAGTAAAACACATTTTTGAAAAAAGATGTGGGAAGTGCGTCAATTTTGTTTCTTCCAAAATTTTGCCATCAATATCTTTGAAATCAGACATAGTAACTACTTTCTCAGGTTGTGGTCTGATCTGTCTGACCCCAGTGCAACTCAAGGATGTGCTGATCACCTTTCTGATATTATTGATTTTCTCAGAGAAGAAAGAAGCAAACTCACTGCACTTGCTGTCTGAGAGCATTTCACTGGGAATCTGGCTTGGGGGGTTTGTCAGTCTCTCTACAGTAGCAAAAAGAGTGTGTGTGTTGTTTAAGTTCCTGTTTATAATATTTGAGAAGAAAGTCGGTCTAGCTTTGCCTAGTTCCATATTGAAAGCATGGATGGTGTCTTTGTACTGTAGATGTTATAATGGACTACAAGTTTTGTCTTCCGCTACATGCGCTCTGCTTTTCTGCATTGTCTTTTCATATTTTGCACTGCTGTTGAGTTTCTCCAAGGTGCTTTTTGTCTACCTCTCTTCCTGACTTTCACAGGAGCAATATCATCAATTACACTTGTAACTTTTGAGTTAAACGAATCAAGGAGAAAATCAACAGAGTCAGCAGATATGCTTGGTGTTAAAGATATAGCCTTCATAATAAATAGTACACTAGTGTTCTCATTTACGCATCTCTTCGTGTTACACAGATCTAGCTTCAATGGTAGGAGAGATCAATATATCAAAGAAAATACAGAAATGATCAGACAGTGCTACTTCCTTAATAACAATCGATGAAATGTTTAGACCCTTACTGATCAGTAAGTCTAGGGTGTCCACGATTGTGTGTCGGTCCATGTACATGCTGAGTCAGATCAAAAGTTAAAACAGTTTTGATTTATTTTGCCATATTGGTTTCTGCATTATCTATGTGAATGTTAAAATCTCCAGCAATGGAAAAACAGTCAAACTCTGCGGAAATTGTTGATAACAGTTCTGTAAAGTCCTCAGCAAAGGCTGGAGAGTATTTTGGAGGCCTGTAAACAATGATAAGTAAAATGGGTGGAGCACCTTTTAACACAACACCTAGATATTCGAAAGACGGGTAATTACCAAATGATATTTGCTTACATTGATAGACATCTTTAAAAAGAGCAGCTAAACCCCCACTTCTCCTACCCGATCAGACACTCATAAAAGTAAAGTTAGGAGGGGATGTTTCATTGAGGACTGTTGCACTGCAGCTGTCTTCTAGCCAAGTTTCATTTAGAAACATAAAATCCAAGTTGTATGTGGTTATTAAGTCGTTGACTAGAAGTGATTTATTTTTAAGTGAGCGGATGTTTAAAAGTGCTAACTTAACAGTCTTACTTTTTGTCCCCACAGCAATCTTAGTTTGGCGTGTAATAGGCACCAGATTAGATGTGTTTGCTGTACGGCTTTTGAAGGCCTTAGACTTTCTATCATGTAATCTAACAGCAATAGAGAAAGATACAAGCACATTTTAAAATGTTTATGACTGACGTCACCCCTTTACATGACAACTATTCGTTTTTTTGCCTCTGATTGGCAAAAACTTTTTGGCACGGTGTTTGAGTCTGCCACTCGGTTAAAGAATACATTGAAAGTGCCTGTTTAGGCCTACAAACTCCATCCTAGTGGACATATCACATACTTTTTTATATGGGAAGTGTAAAGCTGATTCTTTATCAGCACTCTCATTTAATTCTCTACCTGAACATTCTTCAATCTATTCTCTTTTTTCTTCTTCATGTGATTGGTCTTTAAATGTACTACAGTATGGTCTGCAACCTTGGACCTATTAACTGAGCTCACAGAGCTGTGTTTAAAAATTGATAGAGGCTGTTGCCAATGCCTGACATGATGAAGACATTAATCGCAATAGATTGTGTAACCACAAGGCCCTTACAGATTGAAATGTAACATAAAATATTGAATATAAACCGCAGAGCACTACCAGACTCAGTATTTTTGAATTTATATTGCAGAGAATTCTGGTTGTGGAGTATTTGAATGTGTTAACATATGCTCTGTTCCAATTACTAGTGAGCTGCCTAGACAAGCTGCATTTTAAGGCATCATAGATGCAAGGGCTTATTTAGAATGTAAGCATTTTAATTATGGCTTGCGTCCTTCACACAGAATACAATCCCATGATGGGTTCACTGGAAGAAAAAAGAAATCCAAAATGGCAGACGAGGCGAAAGAAATGTTTCGAAATACAAACATACAGTATTTGATTCAATACTGAAAAGTATTGATACAATTCAGTGTAGTGATGGGAAACTTCTAATCAGTTGAACCAATTGAGTCCCAAGATGATTCAATAAAAGCTCTAGCGTAAGACTCAAATGATCACTTATTACCTTCAGATCTAACCAATACTTGGAGTAATACAAAGATATTTCCTTTGTAAATGCTTTACAAGACATACATAGTCCTCACTTTAGATGAGCTCACAAAAATAGTTAACTGACCTCTACTAAATGCTTTATAACTACCCGAATTAACCCTGAATTACAGTATACATGTTAATAATAAAGCATTTATTAACACACTAAGTAACTATTACTATATTTCTGAATAATAAGATGTATGAATGTACATTTAAATAGTTTATTAATCATTTACTTACACTTTCTAAGTAATCTTATGAATCACTGAGAACTCCAAAATAACTGGTTTGTAAATAATGCAATATTTCATTTAGAAATGATAAATTGATCATTAATAAAATATGAAAATACAATTATTAAACACATTATAGATATGCTTTTAAATCAAGAATAAAGCATTTATAGCTGTATTTATAAACTGCTTATTAATGCTTTATAAATGATGAACTAACTGTTTACTAATGCTTAACTAATGATTAATAGTGTGCAGTTATTATAAAGTGTTACCAAACTTGTTTGCGATATATGTGAGTTTTCGCGAAATTTACGTGTTTCCATTGGGCGTATTTTCATGTCGCAATTTCAATTTGCACAATTTGAAGGGCAATGGAGACGTGGCTTCTGATACAGGAATGTGCAGCAGAGAGGTTATTTTGGGATGCACATTAATGTTACTCATCGCTGGGTGAGGTGACTCTGACATCAGATGTCCCTCATCATCATCATCATCATCAAGGCCTTTTTCAGCGCAAGCGCCGATCTGAACGGTGTCTAACATGCCGTCTTTCTGTGCAAAAGCTGGTGTAAGCATGGCAGGACAGAGTCGTGCCCTCTGTCAGCGCAGACCGCCAAGCTGCCCGGTCTTCCGCAACGTGATGCCATCGGTCAGGGTTGATGTTAAAGACATTCATGTCCCGCTTGACGACATCCTTAAAGCGGAGCTTGGGTCGGCCACAGATGTCCCTCAGCTCCACAATAAAGGCACAAATGTCGTTTAAAAAATATGATATCTTTTTGGTGGTCCTTGCTGGTTTCGCTTTTGTCATGTCATGTCACATGATGTATAGCTTGCAGCTAGTTATTAGCTTGCTAGAGTTTCACCTTGCAGGCATGAGAGTTTGTCCTTGTATGCTTTCAGATGGAAGTTTTTGTGGTGGGCTGTGAAATTGGAAAAGAAGTCTTCCTGGTCTGTGCGTAGTTCAAACATAAGGTCAAGAAGAACACTTCTGTTTCCACTTCATTTGTGTGCACTGGGGACACAGCCTGTCATCTTTCTCTGTCTACTTTTCTCTCTTCTGTCCCTTTCTGCATGTATCTTTGGGTACTTTTCATAGTCACTGCTCAAATATTATGCCAATCTGCACTCTTTGTTTGGCGATAGATATCACTCCAATGTACTTTTTTTGTGATGTTGCTTCTGTGCAATGTTTGAGGTTTAAGTTTTTCTCTGTTTGTGTTTTAATAATTTGTATTGGTCAATTTATTTTGGATTGCTATAAGCCAAGTGTTGGACTAGCTGAAAGGGCTTTCGTCTCGTTTTAGCCATTGAAAGCTCAGAACTTTGCAATGGAGAGTTTTAGTCACTTTTTTTAGATGCTTATAGAAATTAATGAATGACTATTTTGATTGTTAATTATTAGTAGATACAATCCTAATTCTGTTAAATGCATTATCTACAATCAATTCTGAATCAGAATCAGATATCCTGTCAGTTCAGAAAGTGTGTTTGTTTTGCATATCTAAACACTGTAAGAAAAATATCTGTAGAAAAACTGAAAAAGTATTAGTAATTTTCTGCCAAGTTTGTGGACATTTCCTAATACACAAAACAATGCACAAATTAAAAATGCATTTAAAACACCTGTGAAAAATAAATACGGAAAATGAATTCATATTTACACAGATGCTGTGGATAAGTGTCTGCCAAATGCATGAATGTAAATTAGTCTCTGTTAGGTGTGCGTCCAATTTATTGAACTGTTGGTTTATGAGTAGCCCCCTGAACTCACATACATAGTGTGATGGGTCTCTGTCTCTCTAGTCACTTTTAATGATTCTCTTTATCTGATTTGGGATAATTGGACTAGCCATTCACAAAGGTAGTAAGGTACTGAACATAGTTAAGCTACTTACCTCATTATATTTGTTAGGATTACATATAATTAGTTGTGAAAGTATGTCTTTACACTTGGGATTTGTATATAGAATCATGTTTATTGTAGACACATGCGCAAAAAGGCAACAATACCAGTCTTTCAGTATAGTACCAACTCAGTTTTGTACCTGAGGACCGTCTGACTGACATGTGGAGGCTTTCAAATCCCCAAATACTGAATTGATTTTTTTTTTTTTTCAAAGAAAGTCAGAGAGAGTCAAACACCATATGGTCGAAGATATTTAGTTTGAGTGTCTGTGCTTTGGGTAATTTTAGTTTGAAGGAGAAAGGTTGTCTTTAGAACACAGGGCTGTTTTATAGCTCGAATGCTGCATTAGTCTAATGAATTAAAAAAGAATGTGGTCTCGGGTGACTGCAGGCGCTGACCGCAAAAGACAGGGAATCTCAGGAGGTCACCTTGGTCATCCCTGGTTTGTCTGATTTCTCCGTTGTGCTCCTGTGCTCTCCCACAGAGTTCATTCGGGGACAAAACGCTATAATTCTGAGTCATACACAGGGCTGGGCCAATCGGCTGGATAACATCAACTTACAGTAGGAGGATGCTGTCCAGTCACAAAATGATTTGTTTACCGTGAGCTAATGTTTGGATCGGGTTAAATACAGATTAGTTGTCCTTTGCCTGACATCATGAGCTCGTAGAGGACATCTTAATTATGCAATAAATCTTCATATTTGGCCTTTATGGGGGGCATTATCACGTCTTCGGAAGGCATACAATATCTTTGTGAGAAACAAACTAAATTAAAATCATTGTTAAAGACCACCTGTGGTGAAAATCAAGTTTTTAATGTTGTTTTAAAATATATGTCTATGTGGTGTTTTTAATATGTTTTAAAGTCCGCCTCTTGTCAATTATTGTATCCCTTAAAACTCAAATCTGATCACCAAAAGTACATATTTAAAAGTTTTATTTCCTTGAAAAACAAATGATCATGCATGCCTTAAAATAGCTTGAATGTCCACACCCTTGCCTCATTTAGTATTATGCAAATTAGCCCAGCCCCCCACTCACCCACACCAGTTCAGAGATTCACTTGTTGATCACACCTTGACGTGATTTGTTTCAAGGTAGTTTTACAAGGTACAAAAATGCGTTTTTGAAACTGCCTTTGGTTCACTGCAGTTTTAAGGAGAAAATACTCAGCAATGGAGTATACTTAAAAAGTATATTTAATAAAGCATATTAAAAACACCACATAGACATATAAACAATTATTAATAAAACATCAAAAGCTTGATTTTTACCAAAGGGGGACTTTAAGACAAATGTGTAATAGACAAATGTCACAAGTCAACACCATTGCTGAGTATTTTCTCCTTTAAACTGCAGTGAAAAAAAGATGGTCTCAAAGTTTGAAATCATCTGTGTTTCTTACGCCACAAACTACCTTGTAACCAATCACCTCAATGTGCGGGCGGGCTTTAGCATATCATTTACAATGCTGCGAAGCAGGGGGGTGTCAAGAGAAGTCAGGTTATCCCGGTATATTTTTCTGTTGATATGAAAAATTGGATGCATTTAGCAATATAGCGGGTGGATTATGTATGATGTATATATTTATGTTATGATGAACTATATGTCTTTCTCCACTGATGTTCTAAGTTGTTCAATGCGTTTATAAGGATGCTGATTTTTAGAAGGCAGCTGTCTGGCTCTGAAATGGCGAACGGGAGCATGCTTTGTGTAACATTGTGCAGACTTTACTACAGTAAAGTTGGGTGTGAGTGAGTGGAGGTGGGGCTAATTTGCATATTCATGGTGTATATTAGGTAGGTATATTGAATGAAGCTAGGGTGTAGAGTTACATTCAAGCTATTTTAAGGCATGAATAAAAAAATTCACATGAAAAAAAAAACATTTAAATATGACCCTAACCCTAAGATCCAAGATGAGTTTTAACCCTCTGGGGTCTAAGGTGTTTTTGGGGTCCTTGAGATGTTTTGACATGCCCTGATATTTGTATTTTTTTCAGTTGCTTATAAACATATTAATGGCAAAGGTGTAATTACACTATATTTAGCACGAACATGGCTATCATAATATGTGAGCAACATGTATGTACATGTTTGCATTTTTGAGAGAATATTATTTATGCGTGGTTATTCAAAAAACTCAAACTTAAATTTTCTGATATAAGACCACAAACGACCAACTTCACATATTCCCACAATACTTTTGACTAATTGAAGTTGTCGGCAAGAGTATTTACTTCAAAATGATCTGAAAATCATCCGGGCTAATCGTTCACATTAAACAATAGATTGATTTAAATCTATGTATTTCATAGAAAATTGTGTCTAGTATACTATATAAATTACAAAGGTTTAATTCACCTTTGGCTAAGCCCCGCCCCCCTAGTTACTGTTGCTACGTCCGTCAACTTCTTTTGGGCTCTGGTTTGGTATCAACATGGCGTATGCTGTGACAGCTCTTCCTGCTGAAATTTTATCAAACTTTTATAAAGCAGCAAAATAAAGTGTCCGATATAAGTAGGCAAAATGGGCTGCAATATGCGTTCGAAGGCTATATATTCAAGACATACAGGTAAAACACAAGCAACAACAAGGCAAATAGAGGCAAAAGCATAATGGTCACAGTCAAAAAATGAACCACCGCATATCCTACTAATCGAGGCTAGGACTAACAATATCAAGGAGCAACACTGTTCATGCAAAGCTGGGTAGGTCTCCATTCACTTCTATAGTCGTTACTACAAAGCAGCGTGTGCTAGCATATCAACAATTAGGGTAGAGAACCGAGATCATAACCTAAAACAGCATAAAACTGTCTAACTAGTATAACTTCACAGTAAGGTTAAAAGCAAAATTGATCTTGGAGCACACAACAGTGAGCTTGTTGATCCTTGAGGGGTTTCGCTGACTGTGAGGACGTCCACACAGTTTAATCCAAAAACTACACTTTGGTTTTGGGAAGGGAAAAAAACGGACACCCCCCTCCAACCTCTCTGGGAAACGCGTATCTGTGTTACAAATGCCCCAGGCACAACGTTTAACCATATTTTTGATAAAACTACGACGGTAATAGCCTGCCGAGACCAAAAATATGAGACGCCTGTGTTAAAGTCAATGGAGCGCTGTGAAAAAGTGTCGGACCTCTGTGGGAGCTCGTTCTTGGCTGCGCTGTGATTGGTCAATCTACATTAGGGTGTGGCTTAGCCAAAGGCGAATTGGCATCTTTATTTCACACGACCCGACCGACCGCGACCCGAATATCATAAAAAATTTTTTTTGGGATGACTCATAACCGCGGGTGACCGCAGGCACCCGCTCATTTTGGATCAACCCGCGCATCACTGATCCCTATATGTCTGTGCTGAAAGTTGAACTTTTATGCTGTGTCCCTGCCAGAGTGTTTTTGAGTGTCAGCATGATTCATTCACCCAGGATGTGATAGGATAGCAAATTGTTCCCAGAAATCAAAGAGAATATTGTATTTAAAGTCAAAAGCAGAAAAAAAGCACATGGAAGTCCCTGCTGAAGGAACTACATTAGGAGTTGTAAAATGTAGGGTTCTATGTAGGGTTGTGGAGAGTAAGACTTATACACATATTTTTACAACTTGACCACGTATGGAGATCTTATTGGCGGCAATGCGTTTTTTATTAGGTTAGGGCATCATCTAGCCTCCACATGCTCTGTTTTCAGATGAAACCTTCCCCTTGAATTGGTTCTAGTAAAGAGAGAGTGTGTAGGAGTATTTTTAAATTTGTTTTTGTATTAGCATCTAGAGCTCTGCAGCTCTGACTGTTTAGATGAGAATTTTAGCAGATGCTGTCCACAATGTTCCTCTTCATAACATGGAGCTCTTTTCACTTCTGAGACTTTTTCTCATGGTCCCTGACATATAATGCAGAAAAAACTCTTCTTCTTTTCTCTGCTGTACTGATGATATCAGTTGCTGGCAAGTTTCCTTTGCTTTCTAGCCAGTGTTGGTCTGCTATCAAACACCTTCAGCTGCCCACATATCTTCCCATCTCACTATCACTGTGTTGGACACAGCACACAACATTGTAATGTGAATTGTCTTACATGCTCAAAGCTGTTTTAAACGTGTATACTGGATATTGTATATGGAAGCTTACATAAGCCACAAAAAAAAAAAAAAAAGGTAATTGCGACTTTTTTATCTTTATTGATGTAAATGCGTAATTGTGAGAATGTTTTTTTGAATTGTATATATAAGGGGTGTTTCCTCCGTGGAGGAAAGGGATGTTGTGCCTCCTTAAAACAATTGGATTAAAAAACAATCCACAGTACAAAAATAATTAAACGCAAACATTATGGAATATGGCATTAAAAGTGTATAAATGGATCCTTGTTCAGTTTATCTACAGTGGTTGGACAATGAAAATGAAACACTGGCCAATATGGGCTGCATCTGAAAACTTAAAAATGCTGCCTTAGGAGGACGCATTTCAAGGTAGGAAGGCATCAAGGCACGTCTGAATCCAGTGTTAGCTTCACTTGCTGTCTCCTGAGATATCTTCATCTGATTGATTTTTGAAGGCAGCATAGATGTATCCCTCGCTGTCTTTAATATCCCACAACCCTATTCGTTCCATTTGGTGACAGTTGAGCTAGAAAAAGAAAGATTGCATCTGAGAGTTACAGTTGTTGGTCAGCTTTTACTACTGGTCAGTAAATGACTACTTCAGTAATTCAATATTTGTTTAGTTCTCACCAAAGCTCGCTCTATTTTGCTGTAAATCATTAAACTGTTACGCTGCCCCAGTAGTCTGTCCAAGATCAGTTTTGTGACGTACATTTGTGTGCAAATGCTGCATGCAGAGTCATTGCCTATAAGGCAGCTAGGCAAGTTTTCGGATACAGCCATAATGTTGGAGTTTTCACACAGACTAATTTTACATTCCATCAGTAAGAACAGAGTGTGAAGGTTGAATTAGCAGAGCTATGGCACAGCGTTAAAATATTGCAATCCACACAACATAATTAGGTGACATATCAGAGTTTAAAAGTGGACAAATTGTTGGTGCGCGCCTCGCTGACTCGTCTGTGATAGGACAGCAAGTCTTTGTGGTGTATCGAGAGCTGAGGTATCCTGGGTAATGTCAGCATACCACCACCTATACCACATCCAACAGGAGTAACTGTCGATGCAAGAACCTGTCACGTACTAACCCTGATTGCATCCAAAACACACACACACACACGCACACACCCACGCGCGCACGCACACAGCTGCCCAAATCATTTCAGAATTAAATGCGCACCTTGCCTCTCCTGTTTCCACCAAAATTGGTCAGTGTGAGCTCCATTTTGTTTGTGTCTGACTACAGGTCGTGTGTATGTTTGATTTTGTGTGCACCTTGTGAGGATGACTGAATTGAAAGAAGCATTTGCTTGCCATGATTTTGAAGTAGGCTACACACAAACTTACAGTCTGGTAAGGTAATGGGAAATGTATTTACAGCGACTACATCAATCAATCAATGCAAAGTATTTCTCATATCTCAGATCTGTGGGGGCGTTTTATTTGTATTTTGTTTGTTTCTATTCCTTTTCCTTACAAAGCGCACAATGGAAGAAATACAGTAAGATGTTGGTTTTAGGTGGTAGCACTTTACTAACCATTATTTATCATGGATTTTCATGGCACTGCAAAAATACCTAAAATAATACCACGTCCAAAAAACACAACAGTACCATAACTTTTTTTTTTTTTTTGCTTGTTTGTTATTGTTGTAACACGATTGAATATATTAGACTGAAGATTTATCTGACGCCTTAACCAAATATGTGAAATATTAATTGCAGCTATTTTCTGTTTTATTTAGATTTTTCCACATAGAACTTATATGTTTGTAGAACATAGTTCTATTAAATGTAATTTTATGTAGAAAGATTGTCGAAAGAAAGATTTAAATTGAATGTTAAGTGAAAGGCGATGATGCCCTCTAGTGGTATGAAATACTTTCCCACATCTGCTCATGCAGTTATTGCCATACCATTCGTTCAGTTCTGTATCTACTGAAAGGAATTCCCATCTTTAGCCTCTCCTTTCACTCTCTCTTTCTCCAGGACAGCAAAGAGCCTCCGGACTGCAGACTAAGTGAATCTTTCACCTCTACTGGTTGCACGCTGGGGATAGACCTGCACAGGAGGAGGCGCCGGTTCTCTGGGAACCTACAGTTGCCTCCTTTATCATGGCGGCAGGCGGAGAGGTCACGCAGTCCGGATGACGAGTTCATGGCAAGACCGACTACCCTGCCCTTCGTCACACCCCCTCGCATTGACATAACACCTGTGGACTCTGAATGGTGAGTCCATCTCAATCAGCTCCTATCATTGCTCCTCCAATTTCAGAAATCTGATTATCTTAAAAATCATGTGTGTAAAAGGTCTGATGTTAGGGAACTTTCTCCAATCCTAGTTTAAAACACTGTGCTTTTGTGGCACTTTGAGCTTGACAATTGAAATGTTTGGGAAACCGGTTTCAATCAATAATTATTTTTGCATAGATTAAATATGCTTTATGTTATAATATATACACTATACCGTTCAAAAGTTTGGGATTAGTAAAAAGTCTTTTATGCTGACCAAAGCTGCAGTTATTTGACCAAAGATACAGTAAAAGAGACATTTGTAAAATATTAGTAAAATTTGAAACAACTGTTTTTTAAAAATGTATTCTTGTGATGACAGCTGAATTTTTAGCATAATTAATCCAGTCTTCAGTGTCACATTATCCTTCAGAAATCATTATAATTGGCTGATTTGAAAACATTTCTTCTTATTATTATTGTGCTGTTTAATATTTTTGTGGTACACTTTTTTTTAGGAATCTTTCATGAATAGAAAGTTCAAAAGAACTTGAAATAGAAAAGTCTGTCACTTTCGAGCAATTTGATGCATCCTTGATAAATTAAAGGATTTATTAAAAAAATCTTACTGACCCCAAACTTTTAAACAGTAGTGCACATTATTTATATAAGCATTTAACAGAAATGTTCATGTCAGGTGCCCTCTAACACTATTAGCTGTTGGGTTGTTGTAGAATGAACAACAATACTGTCTGCACAGCCATTAGTGTCACTATTTAGTCATCTGTTTGTTTAGTTGCATTTGCATGGACTTTTAGTTTGCTTGTCATTACTTCCTCGTGTCTTTGTTCACAGTTCCCACCACTTGTTTGTTACTATTCATTTAATCATCACAGCTGTTCGTTTTTGAGTTTGTTATTATACTTAAGTTCCTGTGTTTCCTCAGTTCATTGTCAGTTATTGTTTGTGTGTAGATGTTATGTTGCATTGGATTATTTTCTCATTAAAATTCATTCGTTTTGAATTTCTTGACTCATCTTTGGAGTTTAAAAAACTGACACTACCGGTTGAAAAAAAAAACCTCATTATTTTTTGTTTTGGCAGTTTCTTTTGCTTTCTGATCTGTAAATTATTCATAACCTTATAAAATATCTTGAGAGGAGTTCTGCTCGTTCTTACTGTATGACAGCTCTCAATATCAAAAGTTTAGAGTATATGAAGGCTTGTGCTGTATATACATTTAAGTATTTGTTGCCAGTCAATCACTGCATTGCCGTTTGACATTTTACAACATTAGCACTGTTATTTTCCTGTTTGTTAATGTGAAGCTGCTTTGAAACAATCTATTGTACAAAGCACTGTCTATATAAATGTCTTGACTTGGCTTAACTTGGTGATCATGGTTTCGACTATGGATCATGGAATGGATCACGCACATAAATGTTTTCAGAAAACCAAATTGGCCAGATAAGAATTATCATTAGAATGGCGCGGAAATTACACATTTAAAACAATGGTATTTAATTGCACTGATGGCATTTAATTTGTACAAATATTTTTCTTCAATAATACATCAATTAAATGCAGTCTGTGGCTGTTGTGGTTTATGTGACTGTTGCTTTTGTAGCTGTTTCTGAAGTTGAATCTCAATTTTTGTTCAGTGTGTTACAATGTTCCTTGACAACATTCAGATTTGAATGATATGAATAGTATTGAACTGGAAGTTGCTGTAGATGTGTAGAAATGTCTGGAAAGCTGGTAAATAGTACACATTGTACAGAGCATTGCATCATTAGAAATCTCCTTAAATGTCTTGTATGGTCTGAAATATGCTTTACATATAGCCTAAAATGATGTAAATTTCAAACTGCTGCATGATGGGAGATGAACTATATCAATTTTGCTTGCAGCACACTGGTGATTTAAGCTGCAGCTGTTCAGTGTTGTTGCCATGAGGAGAGGGAAATCTGTCTGGTTGCAGTTGGCTACACAGCAACAGCTGGTTTATAATCATCAATCAATCATTCATCAATCAATTTGTCTGGTAAAAAGACGTGATTTGACATCAAAGTTGCAATAGTCTGATCACCCCAAAGCAAATGCACCACAAGACCAAACAAACATTTGTGCTTACTTATAGTACTTGATAAGTTTAGTCAAGTTTGGGGGCCTAAAAAAAGATCTGTTTTGCTTTATGCATTGATGCATTTGAAAAATGTTTACCATTAGATGACATTTATGACGTTTGTAGTTGTTATTGTTTGCCAGTGGAGGGCAGCATTGAGACTAAAATACACCATGCCACCTATTCTCAGATGTTTCTGTGTGTGACACCTTTAGTAGTTCTCATGGACATTCATCAGTCTGGCCCCATCCAAAAACACTACAGACCCATCAAATATATCAATGTAGGCCATTTTGGTTGCATGCCTCTTTTCAAATGTATAGCAAATTGAGGTTATACTGGATGTGTGTCTCAGAATGTTTCGAATAGTTCACCTAGCAGCAACACAAGGGGCCCTATCTTGCACCCAGCGCAATTGACTTTGAACACCGACGCATGTATCATTCCTATTTTGCACCCGCGCACAGCGGACTTTTCCCTCCACAGACGCACGTCGGTAAATTAGGGAATGAACTTGCGCTCGCGGGGCGGTTCAGCGCAAAGAGGAGGCGTGTTCCGGCGCAAAACTTCCCTCGTGCTATTTTCCAGTTTTAGAAAGCAATTGCGCCACTGAACAGGAAAAAAACAGTCTAAAGACAGTTGCGCGTTAGTGATATGGTATTTTAAGGGCGCGTGCTTGGCCATAATGTTAACGCGCATCCACTTTGATTCTCTAATATAAACAGACGCAGGAGTTTTCATTTTTGCAAATCATACATTATTACAAGGAAAAATATTAACACACGACGGAAATCATTGTTGTGTCCGTGAAGATGAGAAAAAGATCTAAATAGATTTGAAAAAAAAAAATCTAGATTAGGCTACACATTTACCCAAATTATACGCCTGTTTAACCGAAGCTAATTTGGGTGGGTTTCTCCCATCATCCCCATTGTCACTTCTCTGTGTTTTACGGCCCAGACGAGAACGTCGCTCTCCTCGGCTGTGAACCGCTACTGGCGTGCGCTGGCAAATCCGCCGTTATAATAGCAATCCGCCATGGAACAAGCGCGCCGGCTCTTAAAGGGAATGTGAGAGGACGCTCTGATTGGTTTATTTCACGCTACGCCCAAACCACACCTATGAATAATGAAGCTACTTCAGACCAACCCCTTTTACATTTGCGCCAGGTGCAAGAGTCATTTATCCCGCCGGGAAAATAGCAACAGCGCCGGGATCCGCCCACAAAGTTACTTGCGCTTTGCACTTTGACACTTGCGTTTCAGATCCTTAAAATAGGACCCAAGAGGTGAATGATCTCTAGGTGAATATTCTTTTGAGGATATTTTCAGTGAATTGTTTGATCAGGATAACGCAACATCTTACTGGATTTTATTATCATAAAAAAATACTTAAATTTCAGTTTGTTTGTCACACAAATATATTGTATGACAAGTTATACGGGCCATTTTTATGATACTTTAAAGCTACAATATGTCATTTTTTTCGCCGCTAGGGGTCGCTAAACCTCTTACAATAACAAAGGCGTAGCTTGATTACGCAAAATTCCAGCGGAATTATGGAATTTGTCGTCAAGCTGATGTATCTAATAATGTTTATGGATGAGTGAATACATTGATGTTTTTAACATGACTGTGGTGAAGCAGGGTTGCTAATGAGAAACAGATAGCAGCGCCATATGCGAGTCCCGCGGATATAAAGGAATAAGGATTAATCTACAGAACAACCCGCAAGTGCTGAATTAATACTCACACACAGGTCAATTTATTAGACGAATGAAACTTGTGAGGTAACGCAGCGCTGTTTCACTTGGTCTACACTATCACACTAAACTGCATTTGAGTGTGTTGAAAGTTATAATGTTATTCTATGTGTTGTTGGCTATATGAGACTAGCAGTAAGCTAGATCAACATTAGAAAAACATACAGACCATATTGTAACAATTTCATCATGTTGAACTATATACCATTGATTAGTTTATGTACATTTGCTCACCTGTCTATTGAAGTACATGCAAGAGCTCTGTCAAGTCGAAGTTTGTCGTGGACGTGGAGCTCACAGCATCTTGAAAACACCACGTTGATAATGATCCTCGTTTTAGTTCTCCTTTGTCCCAAAGTCTGCTTGTAATGGTCCATAATGTTTGAACGAAACAACAACAACAGCATGAGCGTGCCGTCGACTTAACGCAGTTGTCCACATCTGTCGCCATGGTTACTATGGCAGTACGAGCAAGCAGAAACCAGGGATAACGTGGATATTACGTCATTGACAGGCGACAAGTGAACATTTAAAATTGGAATTTTTCTGAAATAAAAAATCTTTGGGATTTTTAGGGATATTATAAGTACACAACTGCAGGAAATATATCACTGTGCAAGTGATTTTTGGATATTTTATGTTTTATTGTAAAACACTTTTGCTGCTATTGCGGTGTGATACGGGTAAGGTTAGGGACAGGTGTGGTGGTATGGGTCGGTTTAACAATGGGTTAAGATGTAAGGGAAGGGTCAACAGTGTAATTAGAAATGTAATTACATAAATTAATTACAGCTGTAATTACATGCAGGTATTTTAAAAATATAAGTACAATGTAAAAACATGTATGTACACAATAAGTCCATTGTATTAAATGATTAATTTCAATGTAAGTACATAGTGCTTAAAGCCACTTAATATAAAGTGGGACCCAAAATTCTTACATATTGTACCTTTAAAGCGCTTTTTGTTGTTGTTGTTGTTGCAATTTTGGCTCGAGTCATCCTTATATGTGTCACATTGTTAATGTGTTTTCTGTTGTTTCCATGGACTTTTAGGTTGTTTTTCTCATTCAGTGTTTTTCTTCATCTCTGTCGTCATTTTCATTAGTTCATTTTCGTCACCTGTTTAGTTAATTAGTCATTGTTAATCATCATCATCATCACCTGTCGTCACTCGTTGTCATCTGTGTATTTAAGTTCCTGTCTTTCACCCTTCAGTTGTCGGTCAATGCTTATGTTTGTTTATGTTACGTTGTATGGAGAGTGTTACCCTTGCCTGTACCAGTTTTGTTTAAGTTTTATTATAGTAAAAGTTTGAATTGGAACCTTTGGCCTCTGCCTGTCTTCATCCGCACCATACCCGTGACAATATGGGAAAGCTGGCCAGAATTTTTCTTTTAAAAATCATATTTTGTGTTCCAAAGTAAGTCAAGTGAGTTTATAACAATATGAGCGTAATTAAATAATGAGTTTTCAGTTTTCCTCTGTTGGTGAACTGTTCTTTTAAAGAGCTAATCAAAATGTGAGATTTTCACAGTCTAAATGATTTAGACAGTATTGATGGCACTGCAGCATATGTGAGCCACAAAAATATACTAGTACCTTTTTAACTTCTATAGATGTTCATATGTAAGCATGAACCTGTGCAGAAGCTGTGTAACCACACACACACACACACACACACACACACACACACACACACACACACACACACACACACACACACACACACACACACACACAAACGAATACACACACTCACCCTGGAAAGCATTCATTATTTTCCTGCTATCTCACACTCATGCATTTCTGCTCTTGTTAGAGCTGTCTGTTTGATGTGTGTGTCAGGAGAATCGGGAGACAAGGTTTAGGGAAAGTGCTATATTTGGAGCACAATTATTTGTCTGCTGACGTGACTCCGTTGCAGATTGATTCGGGCGCTCCCAGGTGGCTTGTGGGGTAGCTTTATGGGCCAGGCATAAGCAATGATGCTGGAGGACAAGACATTACAGGGCACTGAGCTGTCTTCCAAGTGAATTCATCAGTGACTTCACCCACTTTCTCAGGATCGAGCACTCTTTTATGTGCGTGTGTTCATGAGAGAAGAGAAAAAAAATTCTGACATCACGTCACACAGATTCATTCAGAAATGCAATTATAGAAGACTCCAGGGCAGATCTCCTCACGCTCTTAGTCTGGGTCAGGTCGAGGTCTGTGCGTCCTAATCTGTCGCTTCCTGTACTATGAATGACTGGATGGATGATGTAAGAACACGTCTGTCTTTGTAAAGTTTAGTCAGTTGTCTTGTCTTAAAGCAATATTTACAGTTTTTTTGGATTGCTTACACACTAAAATTAAAAGTAGTACACTATTAGCAAAACCTTACACTCAAGAAGCAAAACATCAGCCCATATTTGCACAACTATAAGCACATTGTCAACCTCACACTTGTTGCAAAACTCTACACACAGTGATTTGCAAAACACTAAACACACTTAACATACATTACACACAAAAATCTATCATGAAGTCACTTCCTTGTAATACCAAAGCACTGACTGTCAAATTACCGCACCGTCCAACCAATTGGTTCAACACAGTCATCAGGTGTGCAAACACTTGTTTGCTTACAGTTTTTTTGGATTGCTTAAGCACGATTATCAAAACAGGGCCCGTGTTTTCAAAACACTACACACAATTAGCAGAACCACACACCCAATTAGCAAAACACTACAGATCCTTTGCATAATTAAACACACTTGTAAAAACTATACATTTCTGTTTAAAAACCACACTTTGTTACCATATGAAACACACACGTTTCACATTACTATACTCTGTTTGCACGAGTTACACTCTGCTGTGATAAACCTAAAACACTTTTAGCACTTCTACTTCCCTATGATTAGAGTAGGCTACCATCAACAAAGTATATATAATGTAAATTCACCAAACACTACACAAGACCGATGTTGCAGACTGAAGAAACTCATTTATTTCTCAACACGCCCAAAATGTTGACATGGAGATTCATAATACTGTAACAAAATGTCACTTTACGTATTGTACTGTAAGTTTACTGTAAAAAAATAAAATAAATAAAATAAACTAGACATTGTCTCTTCGCCTAGCTGGATCTGGCCAGAGAATTTCATCGCAAGCAATGTTGCAATGTTGTCATTAGCAAGACACCTTGGAAAGACGAATCCATCCTTGCATTGCTGCTACCTCCATCTGGTCACAGGCCTCCTCCATGGCTTGGATGAGGGGTATCTCAGCCTGGATACGGAGATCATGTACCTTCCACCGCCATGCCGAGAAAAACTCTTCTATAGGGTTGAAGAATGGAGAGTATGGTGGAAGATATAGGACGGTGAAATGTGGATGTTGCTGAAACCAGTTCTGAACCAGAGCAGAGCGGTGGAAAGACACATTGTCCCAGACAACAATGTATTGCATATGAACTCTGCATATGATCGATTTGATTTGCTGCTGTTAACGTTGTGCAATTGGTCCAATAATGTAAGTATGAGTGCTGTGTTGTAAGGGCCCATATGGGCATGGCGGTGGAGGACCCCATTCTGTGTAATGGCTGCACAGTGTTATATTACCCCCACGTTGCCCTGGGACATTGACTATAGCCCTATGGCCAATGATGTGTCTTCCCCTTCTTCGTGTTCTCGTCAGGTTGAACCCAGCCTCATCTACGTAAATGAACTCATGCTGGATCTCCTCTCCATCCATTCGTAAAACTCTCTGAAGAACAGTGTCAGGCAAAATTGTGCTGTTCAGTGTAGATCTAGTACCTTTCCAGTCGAAATGTTCTTATCACACTTGCCACTGTGTATTGGCTTAGATTTGGCTGTACTCGCAGTCCTGCCTCCCTCAGCGTCAGGCCGTGGTTGACAACGTGGTCAACCAGTGTTGCGCGGATCTCATTTGTCAGATTCGGTCCACTTTGAGCACCTTCTTGTCTTCCTCATTCTCCTCCTCATCTTACTCTTTCTCTTTCCATTGTGCTTGAAGACCGATGAGCTCACCTGCTGCTTTTTATAGTGCTTATACACCTGATTGGTGTGTCTACAATTAAGCAAACAAGTGTTTGCACACCTGATGACTGTGTTGAACCAATTGGTTGGACGGTGCGGTAATTTGACAGTCAGTGCTTTGGTATTGCAAGGAAGTGACTTCATGATAGATTTTTGTGTGTAATGTATGTTAAGTGTGTTTAGTGTTTTGCAAATCACTGTGTGCAGAGTTTTGCAACAAGTGTGAGGTTGACAATGTGCTTATAGTTGTGCAAATATGGGCTGATGTTTTGCTTCTTGAGTGTAAGGTTTTGCTAATAGTGTACTACTTTTAATTTTAGTGTGTAAGCAATCCAAAAAAACTGTAATTGTAGACACACCAATCAGGTGTATAAGCACTATAAAAAGCAGCAGGTGAGTTCATCGGTCTTCAAGCACAATGGAAAGAGTCAGAGAAAGAGTAAGATTGGAAAATAGGTACTAGATCTACACTGAACTACACAATTTTGCCTGACACTGTTCTTCAGAGAGTTTTACGAATGAATGGAGAGGAGATCCAGCATGAGTTCATTTACGTAGATGAGGCTGGGTTCAACCTGACGAGAACACGAAGGAGGGGAAGAAGCATCATTGGCCACAGGGCTATAGTCAATGTCCCAGGGCAACGTGGGGTAATATAACACTGTGCAGCCATTACACAGAATGGGGTCCTCCACCGCCATGCCCATATGGGCCCTTACAACACAGCACTCATACTTACATTCTTGGACCAATTACACAACGTTAACAGCAGCAAATCAAATCGATCATATGCAGAGTTCATATGCAATACATTGTTGTCTGGGACAATGTGTCTTTCCACCGCTCTGCTCTGGTTCAGAACTGGTTTCAGCAACATCCACATTTCACCGTCCTATATCTTCCACCATACTCTCCATTCCTCAACCCTATAGAAGAGTTTTTCTCGGCATGGCGGTGGAAGGTATATGATCTCAGTCTCCAGGCTGAGGTACCCCTCATCCAAGCCATGGAGGAGGCCTGTGACCAGATGGAGGTAGCAACAATGCAAGGATGGATTCGTCATTCAAGATGTGTCTTTCCAAGGTGTCTTGCTAATGACAACATTGCAACATTGCTTGCGATGAAATTCTCTGGCCAGATCCAGCTAGGCGAAGAGACAATGTCTAGTTTATTTAATTTTTTTTACAGTAAACTTACAGAACAATACGTAAAGTGACATTTTGTTACAGTATTATGAATCTCCATGTCAACATTTTGGGCGTGTTGAGAAATAAATTAGTTTCTTCAGTCTGCAACATTGGTCTTGTGTAGTGTTTGGTGAATTTACATTATATTTGTACTTTGTTGATGGTAGCCTACTCTAATCATAGGGAAGTAGAAGTGCTAAAAGTGTTTTAGGTTTATCACAGCAGAGTGTAACTCGTGCAAACAGAGTATAGCAATGTGAAACGTGTGTGTTTCATATGGTAACAAAGTGTGGTTTTTAAACAGAAGTGTATAGTTTTTACAAGTGTGTTTAATTATGCAAAGGATCTGTAGTGTTTTGCTAATTGGGTTTGTGGTTCTGCTAATTGTGTGTAGTGTTTTGAAAACACGGGCCCTGTTTTGAAAATCGTGCTTAAGCAATCCCAAAAAACTGTAATATACTGATCCTCATGTTGTGTGAAACCAGAGCCGGACAGTAACAGAGTAAATTTACTTGAGTACAGTACTTAAGTACAATTTTGAGGGATCTGTACTTTACTCGAGTATCATTTTTGGGGAGTACTCATGACTTTACTCAAGTACATTTGAGAGGCAAATATTGTACTCTTTACTCCACTACATTTCTTTCCATAACCGTGAGTACTGAGTACCCGTTACTTCTTCTGAAAAATAAATTAAAAAAAAGGAAAGGAAAGGACAGGGAAAAAAGAAATATCTTGGAAACCCTCAATTTGTTGTTTCCCTCTCAAACGTGACTGGATTGTGCAGGCGCCACTGATTGGGACAGCCTATCAGCAATCAGCTTTCAGGTTCAGAGGTGTGTCAGAACATTGCTATATTTTCTTTTTTGCTGATTTAGGTTTATTGATTTGATTGATGAAAAAACAGAGAAACTCACATGTACACTCAATTGTTAGCTGAATTTTCTTTTCTGATATTACACATTAATGTAAGCTGAGCATTTGCTTTGATGTTCTTGAGTATGCGGTGTGTTTAACACAGTCAGGTTCAAATGTGGGTGCAAAAAATCCATTAAAACTCTAGCAGAGGTTTGTCAGAGCATTGCCATTGTGCTATTGCCTTGTGGTCAAGTGAGAAATGATAAATAAAGCAACATGGTAAAAATATGAAAATGACTTGATTTTACATTCTCCAAGGTATTAACATTAACATTTTCATAACTCCATGTACATAAGTACATGTTTCTGTACATAAATGTAAGCACTGTGGCAGTAGTAATGCAATATTTAGAACATGTACTCTTGTACTCTTGATACTCAAGTACTTTTAAAAACAAGTACTTCAGTACTTTTACTTAAGTAGACATCTGACTGTAGTACTTTTACTTGTACTTGAGTAAAATTTAGCAAGGGGTATCTGTACTTTTACTCAAGTAATGAAGCTGTGTACTCTGTCCGCCTCTGTGTGAAACCTGCATGACTTTGTTGTCAGAGGAACACAAAAGGGGAAGTTTAGCAGAATGTTGAAGCTACTCTTTTAATGACAATAATAATGCGTACATTAATGTAAATACCTTTACAAAAGGATCATTCACCCCAAAATGAAATTTACTCACTCTCACTGTCATTTTAAACCTGTATGATTTTTTCTCTTTCATTTTCTTCTTTTTTCTTCTTTGGAGCACAATTTTATTTTATTTTATGAAAAATTCAGGAAAATAAATCAGAAGTTCGATTCAATTTTGAAAGTATTATTGTTTTTCCCCCATACAATAAAATTAATGCATATAGATATTTTATATTGGCCAATATGTTGATTATAAGCTCTAAAACTTTAAAATATTACCAGTTAATAAATAACATTTACAGAAATAATTGGTTCATCTCTAGACCTTTTTCTAAATATTTTTCTCTGTGTTCCACATAACAGAAGAATAATGTTATGGGTTTGAAAGACATGAGGGTCAGTAAATGATAAAAAAATTCTGTGTACATTTGTGTCTGTGTGTTTGTACCATATTTTGGGGACAATATTTTGGGATTTTACCCACCAGTGCACCCAGTAAGTCTGACAAAATCTCCTTTAGGGGCATCCTCATTGGTTAAAATGGTATAAAAAATAGTTTTTTACAAATATAAATGTTTTCTTTTATGGTTATGGGTGAGGTTAAAATATTTATAACTAGCTATAAATTAAAACAATAGAAGTCTATGGAATGTACCCATTCAAAGTAAAATATGTGTCTATGTTGTTCTTTCCCAGTCTGTTATTTTCTCATTTCTCAGTTGCCTTTCTTACGGACGATTATAATTGTCTTTCTCAAAAAAAATTTTTTTTGGTTTTGTCCAAAGATTTCAGATTTTGTTTCTTTCAAAGCTTTTGGTGAATGATTTTGAGACCTCATATTACACTTCACCTGAAAATGAGAGAGGAGCCATCAGACGAGAGTCAGGATGAAGGATGGCTGGGACTCACTCGCTCGCTCACTCACTCGCTCACGTATCATTAGAACTTGATCACACCACTGGTCATAGTCACACATATTGTGTGTGTGCAAATAATTTTGTTGGATTACTTTGGCATCAAGTTTTTGACTTTCAAGCTCGATTTGTGCTTAGAGACCATGTAATGGAGGCAGGCTGGGGACTGAGTAGGCCTACAGTAATCAGCTTCCCTCCAAATCAAACTGACCTGTATTTCCCACTGTCATCTGCAATGTCTCCTGCTGTGGATTGGAGTACTCATTCTAATCATTTAAATGAATTTACTAACAGCTCAGAGAGTCTGTCCCACATATCCATAAACTAAGAACTGCAATTCAGTGCAACTCCAGGAGTTGCTGACTGCATGGCTATAGTGCAGTTACAAAAGCAGTAATTGAACTAGATTTACATTTCCTTTGCATTAGATTTTTTGCCTTGGTTCTGTGCTCTTGGCTCCCTTGCTTTGCCATTATTGGTACAAATAGGATGTGTCTTTACAATTAGTAGGCTTCTGTGCTGTTTTTGCAGTGAGCAAGCAGTGTAATGTTTATAAAAACTAAACAGATGAGACTTTGTTAAATGTTTTGGGCTAAATTAATAGCAGAAAATTGCATTGGATATTCACTGTAACTATAACCTGCACTCTAAAAGATGGATTTTCAGTAGCTGTAAATAGATGCATAATCTCTTTAGCTTGATACATTATTTACTTTTAAAGGTAGAAACCTCAACCGAAGCTCTCAGTGTTTGGGGTAGAGTAAATCTTTCTTGTTCTTACAGTTTCACAAAATACTTAGCAGCTCTGTATAGGGTGAGAAATGTAGTGGGGAGTTGTTGGAGTTTACGAGACAGCTTCTCACAAATTGTAATCCTGTGAAATGATTTTAAATTCACTCTGCAGGGGTTGTGTTTGCCCTCATTCTCATTCTGTCACTATACCACACTTCTCTCTCCTCTTAGCTTAGTCGTAATGTTCCCATTGGTGGCCAGCATCTCTCATCCTTTTTACTCTATGAACTAGCATTGTGAGCCATATGACTTCCCTCATTGCAGCAGTCAGCAGTAAGGAAATGTCTTTATGTAAGACCTTCAGTTATGTAAGACCTCTCCACTAAGGCTCCATCAGTGAATAGGCTCACAACGCAGAAAGGTCAGAGTGACTTGATCACATTCCTCTTCATTGAACTCGATGCTAATACACAGTAGTGCAAACCACTACAAAGGACTGTAGTAACAGTAGTTTAGTAGTAAATGTGGGAGGGCAACCCAAAAGTTAGAGGTTCAAACCTGGCTGCAATGACATATAACTTTCACCATTTAGCAAACAATTTCACAAGAGGTTGATCCTGGAGGACTGTCTATTGTGTATGTGTCTGCTAAATGGAAGTCCTACCATCTGCAGGGTCCTCAAATGGTGTTTACAGATTTGCACTGTAGTTTGCTCTTGGTGTTATCTCTCTATATGGTACTTTTTATGTCTAAACTGTAAATATAATAAGAGCCCAGTTTCCTTTCAGTGGGAGCCAGTTTTTTTCACAATGGTGAAGATCTTGAGGGAAATACAGAGCAGGTTAAACATTGACAGTCACCTTTACACTTCAAAGACTGCACCGAAGCCGTATTATGGCTGTGTTTACAGAACCAGAGCAAAAAACAATAAGTTTACCTCACAAAGCTGAAAGTATACTCACCTTGTCTGAGTTCTGCTCAGACCACTAGGTAGTGCATATGTGTCGTATGATCATCTGCACTCACGGTCTATAGAGAATACTTTGAAGGCCTGCGCTGCAAAATATAATGTAGGCCTATATCCTTAAGGTTTCCTGGAGAGAAGGCATGTCCAAGATTCATCAGCTAGTATGTGGGGTGCCTCAAGATTCAATTCTGGGTCCCTTCCTTATTCAATATGCACAACCTCACTGGTCACAATCATATATCCTCAGGTGACCTATGCATTTTTATGATGACCTTGTTTCAATTTGAATGCAGTAGACTAAAGTTTCAGTAGACCTAAATCAACTTGACACGGATACGGTCCATACTGATACAGATATCAGTTGCTTTATAATATCTGTTCTCTCCACTGCAATTTGCAGAATTTTACTTTTTTAATACCCTTTTAGTTTTAACCCAGATCTTTACTTGCTTAACTGGGGAATTTAAGTTATCTATCATAGGTATTCCGTGTTGAAAGATCTGTCAAAACATCACATAAAATATAAGATTTTACCATCTGTTCCAACTTTCTTGTTTATCCTCGCATTCATTCATCTTTTCCTGTTCTCATTACTTCCTCCTTTCCTTTGTCTCCATGGTGAAGTCCTGGCTGCCGGCGGGTGTTGACTGGCAGGTTGATAGCTGGCTAACGTACTTCCATTCTTCCGCATGTCTCTATGAGAGCCGGTGATAATCCCGCTGTGCTGCTGTCACACAGGGCGAGCGATATGCCGTTTCACGTTCAAATGTGCTTTGAAGGGCATTTAACAATTCACCTCCAGAAAGCATCACGGTTTTGCGATTTGTTTCAGTAGGTGTTTATTGATGTATAGGTGAGGTATCTAGGTCACATGTAACATCTAATTACATATAACATCAAATGTTATTTAAAGAAGGTTGTGCATTGATTTTCCTGGGTGGTTGATAAAATGAAGCATGTTCAGCTAAATATGTATTGAGGACATTCACACATTTTTACGGTTTCCGTCTTTTTGTGTCTGTTTTATACTCCCTGCTTTGTTTTCTATCCACCTGTATGTTCCATTTAAATTGTTTTTTCTTTCCAATTCACTCACATTATTTTCTCTTCAAACCAGCCACTTTTGCATCTAAACCCTCATTTAACTCAGAGCTATATTTATTTCCCCAGACATGGCTAATCCTGGGCTTAAATTGCTTTTTAAATATTTTTTCTTTTATCAGTGTCTTGAACGCTACTGAGCTGTGAAAGGGCAGAAGCCCTCATCAGAATTCAGCCAGAGACACCCATCAAACTAACCACAGCTCAGCCAATCAGCTGCAAGGAGGGGCGGAGCTTTTACCGTCACTATGCACATTTTCTTAGGGCTTTTTTTTTTTTTTTTTAAATCCAAGGATCTTAAAGCTATTCCGCTTATTTTTAAAGCAGACAGCACTTGGGGTAGCAGAGTTAGGTGCGCTCAGTCGGTTCCTTCCTCTGGGTCTCCTCTGCACATCATAAGAAGCTCTGCCTGGTAATTCCTGAAGAGAGGAGCCACTGATGGGAGAGAAGACCTGCTCTTGCCCACTGTTGAATAATTTAAGACGGAGTTTCCTGGAGCTGAGTGAAGTAAGTGCGAGTCTGAGGAAAAGAGCAGGAGGAGTGAGTGGGAGAAAGAAAGAAAGAAAGACATCTAAATAAATGAAAGAAGAAGATCTTAAGAGTCAGTTACGCCAGTGTAGGAAAGACAGAGAGGGCTCTTTTTCTCTCTCTTTGCCTAAAAGGAGAGCGAGAGAGAGAGAGAGAGAGAGAGAGAGAGAGAGAGAGAGAGAGAGAGAGAGAGAGAGAGAGAGAGAGAGAGAGAGAGAGAGAGAGAGAGTTTTTTCTTCTTCTCACAGGAAGGAGGTGTGACTGCACTGACGGGGACTGCTCTCAGTGTGTCAGTGGAACTGAACGAGAGAGGATTATTCTACTGCATTGCCGAAAGCCTAAGCTGACAGAGGAAGCAAGAGAATAGAGGAGCTCAAGCGCACACATTTATTCCTGTCTGACACACAAAACATCAGCCTGCATGGCATAACCTCTAGTTGACTGAGAGAAACGGAGGGAATAGTTGGTAGTGTGACTCAGAAAGGACGAAATAGGGCTGTTTCCACCCTCAGCATCACCATGTCCTCCAATGAGTTGAGTGCTCCGGAATCGGACCCTTGCATTCGTACCTTTAAGGAGCACATGCATTTGGAGCTGGAGCCTCCGAGACTGGGTACCGGCAACAAGCGCATCACCTCCCCCAAAATATCTCCCCGCAGCTCCCCGCGCCTGTTCCGCAAGCTCATGGTCAACAAGGGCGGCCGCCACAGGCGCCGATTCACCGTCGCACACACCTGGTAAGCGTGTCTGGGGTATGAAGGATAAAGAGTGATGGGTCGGGAGAGGAAGTGTGAATGGGAGGGTTTTAGTATTATGCTGTTTTGAGTTTTTTTATGAATGACAGTGAATTAGTTTGGGTGAATGTTATTATGGGTCAGTGGAGTGTGATGTCACTGCAGGTATGATATTGTATTGCTTTGACCAAAAATAGATCTTAATGACAAAAGAAACTAGTGAATGATGTTGGATGTGTCAACTGCAAACCAGAGAAGCTGAAACAACAGGCTAATTCTGTCAATGTGACATATTGTGATGCTCTCTTTGGTCTCTCTAAGTGGAACCGTCGCAGTCTCCTTTCAGGAATGAGTTAAGACTGTTAACCCTTTCTCTGCAAACTGCTATATAGATTTTGAGGCAATCTATGTTCAAATTGTATAGGCTTATTTCACTGTTGGTAATGTCAACATCATAGCCTAAACATAGTCAAACCCAAAGTATTTAAAATTATGTGCATTTCTTAGTCATATTTACTGTATATTTTCCATAACATATAAATATGTAGACAATGTATAATGTGTATATGTGTAATGTTGAATTATTTTTTTATATTTATTTAGCATTAAACTAGATGCTCCGAGATTTAAGTATCTTTATGTACGTAATATAATGTATTATTACTACTATTACCTATATTCTGCTACTAAGCAATTGATGTTGTTGATACAAAATAAACTCTCCTCAAAATATTATTTATTAATATTAATTATTATTGATTATTTAATACATTAATTTAGAAAATGAGTTGCTATTCTCGTCGTTTTCCATAAAATGTGGCCGCTCAAAGCATCGGCTTTAGAAGAAGGTTTTGCATCACTCAAAATAATAACATAGCAAGAGTCATATCCACTCTTATCACTTACTGTAACAAAATGAAAGCTTTGTGTCGTGAGATGCTTCCTGTCCATTGAAGAGATTGGATCAGTGCTAGGAGGATGTGGGCAGGATATGATGTGACATGGAAGGTTTTTATCCTTTAGTAAATAGAACATTTGTTATCCTGTCAAGACTCTTGCTACGGTTATGTTTTAAAACAATGGAACAGTGAGAACATTTTTATGAAATCCACAGAAGAATAGAGGAAAGAAATAAAGAATATTTAAGTTTTATGTTCTAGAATGCAAGGTAATTGGTTTTGTTTTGTTTTGGTTTAGTTTTACATTATACTTACGATGTATGTGGTTTGGGCCATGCTTTGCACTTGTTTTATTGTCTAGAATTTAAAGCCGTAAGATGTGTTGTTCTTGGAATAGAGCCTTGGATATTCGCCACACATGTGCCTCTATGGTTACTGTTTCACATTTATTCTGTGTCAAAATGCGTCCCTTCTTCTGCTTCGTTAGCTAGGCAGTGTGTGTGTTTAATGTTTAATGTGTTAGGTACAATACACACTGTGACTGGATTACACCGTGAAACATGTCACACAGCCACCAGCACCTATGCATTTCTCATCCAGACAGCCATTAGACACAGACAGAAGAGTGTTTAATAGGGGGAGTTTAATGGTGCAGACTGCAATAACTGCAGTGATTTGTACAATTATAGTGTCTGAGACTTTTAGCACCAATCTGCTGCGCACGTTGTCAATGGAAGCGCAGGCTTTGGAGTTCAACCATTCATAAATTGAACCACAAATGGAACCAGAGTGATCAGAAATGTCATATCTGGCCTCTAAATGAATGCCACTAGAGCCTTGAGTTATGGTTGTCATCTATTGTACCCGTCTTAATCTGACAGATTCAAACTTGTGTATGGAGAAGTGGTTCTCATGAACATTTCAAATGCAACCTGAACATCCTCAGATTACCAGATCTAAACTTTTGCAACTCATTGAATCTCTTATCGCAGTTGTGCATTGCATAACCACCAGTGGTTTCACATTTTGTGCAACAGAGCATCCACGTTATTGTGAGTGGAGGCTTGTGTCATAGTTCTTTTTCTGGTTTGGTCGTTGCTGTGTTAGGTAACACACACCGGGAATGGAGGGAGGGGGCAGGATTGTCTTGAGGGAGTGAGGTGGTGCATGAACATGGAATGGAGGTGGAGAAAAGACAGGTGCAGTGGTGTGGAAAATGCTGAAGAGAGCCTCATCCCTTCATGATAAATGACGTTCAAGGAGAAAATGGAAGGATAATCTCTGATTAACCTTAGGTGTGTTTTTAAAAGTGTTTTTTTTCGTTCATATTAGCCTATCATATATAGATATATTTGAAAGTGACAGGAATTATTGGGAGATGTTGCAGGTCAGACTCAAACCCACTCAATGTCTTTAGTATGTGTCATAACTGCTGTGCCATGTCTCTGACACAAAATTGTTTTTTAAAATGTTTTGACCTTGAATTAAGAAAGGTCAAAACATGTAATAACAACGTTACACCTACCATATCCTAGGTGTGATGAGCAATGAGCGCTTTCAATCTTTTCCATGCTATCCTAAGTTTCTGTCCCAATCAGCTGCGACAAGTGACATGACATTTTGTTGAGCGCTTTTTGTTTTTTGATCTGCTGAGTTGCCCCACCCACAATGAAATCGTCTCGGGTTACGAATGCAACCATTGTTCCAATGAATGCAACTGAGAAGTGGAACGAGACACTGTGTCCTAGGACGCTTAGGGGACTGCCTCCAGCGTGACCAGTTTCTGAAGCAAGTGTCTAAACACGACAATAACATTGGCCGGCGACAGCCTATGACGTCACTACCAGTGTGACCAGAGTATAAAAGGGCGCCTGTAATACACGTCAATAACTTCTTGTCTTGTTCCCCTTTGGAGGGAACCATGGTTACATTCATTACCCTAGACAATCCTTTTCAAATGGGAACTCGAACTGCGTCCTAGGGCGGCTTTGGGGAACAAATACCCACTCTGCCATGCTGAAGTAATGAATACCATAACAGCTGACATAAAGTCAATGACTCCACGGAGAAAGGTCCAGAGTCATAATTCCCCATCCTAGATGGTACGCACCAGCGGCTGTTGTGACTCTATTCCCTATTACCTAAAACCCAGGCGGCTACATACCTCGCGGGCAGAGCTCAGAGCCTGGTATTTTTCCAAAAACCTTCAAGGGAATATGGCCAAGGATAAGGAATATCCTGCATGTCACTTCAGGGGACACTATACCCCTGACGAATGAAGGTCTCAGGAAAACCTCTCTCAAATGAGAGGAGACCTAGCAACTCTAAAAAATATCATCAATGAGAGCCAATGACTTGATATAGTAGCTCTAAGAACGGAGGCCTCAGCAAGACGACTCTCTATAATGAGAGGAGCCTAACTAAACTCTACGGTCAAAGATCACCTCACCAAGGAGGCTCACAGAGAGCCACACAACTTGAACGTTATGTTATGCGGAGCTCTGGGGAGTGGGGGTCTTAGCATAACAACTCTCTAAATCAAGAGGAATCCTACCTTACTTGTTGCATGAGGACACAGTGAAAGAACATTCTGAATTTACTGAAGGTTAGACAATTTTCTTCAGGTTTTGAATTTAAATCTAAATTTAAATTTAAAAATAAAAAAGTTATCAAATGCACATAAAAAAAATGGAGGAACATGCAAGGCAGATGTTACTAAATATATAACCATAACATTCCCTCAGCTGTATCTAAAAAGAGAAAAATCAACATCCTTCCCTTTTTTCATACTAATCTGCTTTCTTCTTCATCTAATGAGATATTCTTTCATTCTGCCTCCCCAGGGCCTAATATTTGGATCTGTTCCCTCTCTCTGTGGGAGACATTATACTGCATTAGCATACATAAACATCCAAAGCATCTTTAAAAAGTTTGGTACGCTCTATTAAAAGTTAAGCAAACAACTCCTTTCCGTTACTGTGGCTTTGGTGAAAAACCAAGTGTGAAAGACTTTTATTCAAATAGAATGTTTGGCAAACGCAAATGTCTCTGCATCACTTCAAACTTGGGTCAGTGTTTGCTCGAGGAAATCTGATTATAAACCTACGGTTGTATTTAAATATACTTTATTTGGACACATCATTGACTTGCATTTTTAAATGGGCTAATTATGTTGGCGTGTCTTGTATTTTTTTGTTTTGTAAACTGTCCCCAGTCAGTTTGAAAGTGCTTGCTTACTCTTGTGTTGTGCAGCGTGTAAGTGTTTATGCTTCTCTGCCTTGGATTCATCAGGCTACTGGACTAGAATGGTTGATATTCAGAAGAGTGAGAGAAGAAGAGAGATTCGTGCATGCATAAAAGTGCACTCGTACACGTGCGGATCCTCTTACATATTTGCTTTCTTTAATGTGACAGGCCTGAATCAGATGCCATGGGGTCACATCTCAGCTCTTGTCACATATAAAGAGTTTGAGCCTTTTTTGTGAATTCCGTGTTGGCTTGTTAAGCCAAGCACAATGTGAGCAATATTCAGATTGAACTAATTTTGGGGGGCCTTTACTTGTACGTTTCATCTTTCATCTATTAGTCAATATCAAGGAAGTCAAGGAATTCTATGTGCTATTTATACTGTAATGCAGTGCTGTTTAAATTCCATAACTTGTGCAAAATGAATATGTGTTGTCATTTTAAGGATGTTCAGAAATGCAATTTGCAAAGAAAATACTGCTGTTTTCACTTCATGGCTAAATTGATGTTTGTACTGTCGATTTTCCTGCAGTGATGTCACTTCCTGGATGATGATGTTATAAAGCAGATTAATTGCCATCGATAGTTGCTTCGATGAACTGTCGGTTATCGGTATAAATCAACAACAAAAATCTCCATTATCAATTCTTTCTATAGAACGGTCTCAAAAAAATACACTTTATGAAGTAGTTAAGCGCAAATGAAACGTTTTCTAAAACGTGAGCACGGTGTAACATTCATGTGAAGGCACACATAAGTTATACAAAGCCATTTTCTCTCTCTCTCGCTGGAGAGACATTTCTTCTACATTATTTCTATAGTTCACATGACACTAAAATAAATAAAAGCATAATAAAGCATAAAAAAAAATTAATCATAAAAAATTCAATAATAATGTGTCAGTAGTGATGACGCTTGGCCATTTCTATGTATTTTAATTGATTCTAATACTGTTCAAAATATTATCTTGGTTAAGTAATTGATCATTTTCTAATAAAGATCAGTACTATTTTATAATGATATTATAGGTCGACCTCTAAAGCAACTGGTATTTGTCAGTTTAGGGGATATTGCAAAAGTTGTAAGCTGCAGTCAGTCTAGAAAGGACTCATTTCACTTCCATTCAAATGCATGCAAATCACATTTATTAAAAACAGAAGGGCTAGAGTGCAATGTCATATCCTGTTGTGCATATGGTTGTGTCTTGATAAACTGTGAGCTTTACAAGTAAGTGCATAGCACTATTACCATGCTAGTTTAATGTTTTATACAATATATTAGGCATAGGGGACATGAACATATACGATACAAGACATGTTGACTGCTTGCTATCAGCACAAGGGAGGAGGGTGGTGTGGTCTTTTATCAAGGTGCTCCTGAGTAACAGGATAAACACAAGTAACATGCAGCCATACTCTTGTTAGACACATACGAGGCCAAATGCCAATTGCTTTTTGAACCAAACTTTTACCAGTTGCATGAGGCCTCCTCAGGTTAGGTTAAATTAAGAGCATAAGCAGAACAGACATGTGGTTCAGGCATCTCTTCCCCCGATGCGATTGAACTTGCAAGATTTGGGTTAAGAGGTCAAGATAACTCACCGGTAAACAAATTTACCAGCAGCTTTACCAGAGCTGATTCATTGCTGCAGACGCATTTAGATTGAACTAGTGATATCTGTTCACACACGCTTTATTGCCATCATTAATGCTAATGCAGACATACAAACACATATGCCCTTTGTTAGGCTGTCAGTACATTTAATTAAAGGTCTAAAAGGGTGATACAATGTGTGTGTTAATATGCTTGTGATCTCATCAGCCTCATAGTAACACGATAAAGATTGCACGTTAATTACAAGTACTTTATTTTACAGTGTCCTTGGTACACGTTACATGTGGTTACTATAGTTATAACCATAAATGATGCATTATTACATGCAACTACCACTAAACCCTAATCCTTCCCTAACCCTAGTAAGCACATGCAGTTAATTAGCATATACTACTCAGTACTTAAATGTATAATTACACTATAAAAATGACAGCTTAAAAATAATGTGTAACCTGAAATTCTTTTAGCTATTTTTACATTGTAATTACACCTTTTGAACCCCACTGTATTCCTTTTCAAAGACTGCACTGTTGTGGCAACATTGTAAGAATAACTATGTGACCTTTTGACTTGCCGGTTGTTGTTAATGCACCGGCTCTCAGACATTTTCAGGCTGGTAGAGTCACTTTTTGCCAGTGAGTTAATCAGTCTCCAGGGCTGAAGTATCTGGAACACAGTGGGTCTCCTGGAAGCAGATTCACTCAGCTGGATTTATGGCTGCAGTCTCATCTACTCCATAATTATTACGCTATCTTTCACAAGACTGCTGGTCAAGGCCCACACACTTAATAAAGTGAACACTAAAGGGACTACAGTTGCAGTTTAGGGTGTGAGAAGCTAAGTTTCACAATTGATGTCATCAAGCTGACCACATTCTTAAAAACAGCTGTAAATTGACCTGTAAAAATACTCTCTCTTCCTTCTCTCTTTACAAAGTGCAGTCTTATATGAAGTCGTTTCACACACACACACACACACACACACACACACACACACACACACACACACACACACACACACACACACACACACACACACACACACACACACACACACACACACACACACACACACACACACACACACACACACACACACACACACACACACACACACACACACACACACTCTTTAGGTACACCGTTGCCTTTAGAACTGCCTTAATTCCTTGTGACATAGATTCAACAAGGTGCTGGAAACATTCCTCAGAGATTTTGGTCCATTTTGACATGATGGCATCACACAGTTGTTGCAGATTTGTCTGTTGCACATCCATTATGCAAATCTCTCTTTCCACCACATCCCAAATGTGATCAATTGGATTGAGATCGGGTGACTGTGGAGGCCATTTGAGTGTAGTGAACTCATTTTCATGGTCAACGAATTTGAGCTTTGTGACATGTTTTTTTATCCTGCTGAATAGCCATCAGAAGATTGTATGCTGTAGCCATAAAGGGATGGACATGCAGCAACAATACTCCGGTTGGGTGTGGCATTTAAACGATGCTCAATTGGAACTAAGGGGCCCAAAGTGTGCCAAGAATATATCCCCAACACCATTTCACCACCAGCAGCCTGAACCGTTGATACAAGGCAGGATGGATCCATACTTTCATGTTGTTTATGCCAAATTCTGACCCTATCATCTAAATGTTGCAGCAGAAATCTAAACTTCTCAGACCAGTCTTAATTTCTTCAGTGTCTACATACCTAAATGCATTGAGTTGCTGCCGTGTGATTGGCTGATTAGATGTTTATGTTAATCAGCAGTTGAATAGGCGGCCAGAACACTATTTTTAAGACATTTTTAATGACAAAATATACGACTGGAAAATTTTTATTTTATTTAACCGAAATTCACAAAATGCAAAACAATGCAGGTGCATTCATATAATTTTCTAATAATTTTGTAATGAATGTAAGTTCAGTTCTACAATCTGAGTAGGAATTATCACATGCAGTAAAAGACAGAATAATATAATGCAGATAATATAAAGCTTTTGCCACATACTCAACACTGTCATGCTGATATCGCGCGAGAGATTTTCACCTTGACGAGAAATATTGTTTTGTTTTAATATCCCGAGATGTTGCTGCAAGACCTTATTTTGACATTCTTCTTGCAAGAAACTTTAGATTTTTTTTTAATTATTTGAAATGTAAAACTGAAGAATTTAAAAGTACAATAACAGTAATTTATAGTCATATGCATCATTGTTACTTTTTGCAATGCATGCAGGCTTTAAAACTGCATTAACATTCATGATTATCAGAGTGCTTAAAATGATCTGTTCAAATGAGTGATTACTGTTTACTGACACATATTGCCAGCCTCCATCCCTCCACCCTTTTATTTTGCTGTCTGCTAGATCTTTAATCAATCAGCGTGTCTCAGACTGAAAGTAAACACTTTTGTTTTTTTGTCCCAAAACTGTGATTAGGATATCAAAGTGGGCTCAGCGAGCTGGACAGCAAGAGGCTGTGAAAGATAGAGCTTTGCAGAAAGAGCTAATTTAATGACTGACGTTAATAATGCTGATGTCATGCATGCCCTGGAATGATAATCTTTCAGTGGCTACATGGATTGTATGAGATTAAAGCGGATATATAATATTTTGATGCTAGGATTATGGTGTCCATTATGTTGCAAACTAATTTTTTAGATTTTTTTTTTCTTGAACATTAAATGCCATACATTTCCTGTAAAATAGTATATATACATATTCACTGTATACTATTTTGTGTGTGTGTGTGTGTGTATATATATATATATATATATATACATACACTGTCTATATATATATATTATTTTGTATGTAATATAATATACATTATAAATATAATGTATTTATTCATTTAAAAGTTTGGAATAATTAAGTTTTTTTTTAATTGTTTTTAAAATAATCATCTTATGCTCACCAAAGCTGCATTTATTTGATCGATTTTTGTTTTATTTCAACATTGATTTGATTTTTGAAATATCAAGTGAGTGACACTCAGACTTGATTAATGTCTGCTGAAAATAGCTTTGCCATCACATAAATAAATTACATGTTTTAATGTATTTTTGATCAAATTAATACAGCCTTGGTGAGCGTAAGAGACTTCTTTGAAAATAATTAAAAAGTCATAATTATTTCAATCCAGGCTCATTGGGAAAACCTACATGTGGCAACATTTCTGCAAATTGATATGTTGGATTATACACGTTTCATGATACTTAAAAAAAAAAAGTTGTCAAATGAGTGGTGCTAAAAGTGTGTTCAGATTTATCTGGCAATATTTTATTATTTAGACTGTTGTATACCATGGCAGTTCAGAAATATATCCGGTGAGTGGTGCTAAGAGGTCAATGTCTAAACCCTAAACATACCCGATAGTGTTAACAAAAGCAAATGTGGGATAAAAACACATTTAAAAAGCATGACATTTTGGCTTGCTTCGACAAGTCTTTGAGGTCTTTTATCATGACTCGTGTTTCAAGGGACTCGTACCCAAGCGATTCGCATTATAAGTGCAATGCAATGTGAGCCACTGAGCAAGTCTGCTATGCCAGAAAAGCAACACATATGGAGCTGGTTATGTGATGCAAACATGAGAATGTATTAGTTTACAAATGATGCACTATGCTAATAGTGTTTTGAGGTCATGGTATTGTGCAAGGAACCACACGTCTGAAAAGAAATACAAGTTGTTGCTGTTTCACTGGCTCTAGTGTTTATTTCTGCTGGAAATTGCAGTGTTTTGTATGCATTGGTATGTGTTTTAGAGGCATTTTTTTTCAATGAGCCTGTTGATTAATTTAGTTATAAAACATGATGAGCTTGCACAAGAAAGATCAGCTCTGAATATGGTTGTCTCTGAAAAAGACAGCTTATTGACTGACCTGACTTCTTTTACCATGACAGCAACCCCGTGGAGAGTTGCACTCGCAGTGTATTTTGGGACCATTGCAGCTTCTGCCATTGCAGTGGTTTTGTCATGAATAAACCAAAAGCCAAATCCACTCACTGCTCTTAGTGTGTCCTTTGTTTGAGTGTGTCATGTTGAAAAGCTTTAACGGACATGCGCTACATGTGTGTTTGTGTACCAGCGGGACACATTAACTAATGGTCTGTTCTAATTTAAAGCGTACTTGAGACATCGCGGCGCCGTTTACTCTTTCTATCCTGAAGTTCAAGCAAACACTTCTCTCTCTTTCTCTCTCTCTCTCCCTCCATTCATCAAGATCTCCCAGCCAGTAATTTATGACATGTATTATTGCACACTTTTACACACTTTTATTCTTATCTTCTCCATGCAGAACTGTGTGCAAAAATGTTAGGATGAATGTTAGGAATGAATGTTAGGATGAATAGGAATGTTTTAACTATCTTTCTCCAGGTACACCAGTGTACTTTTTTGTTTGTTCTTTAGTTCAGCAAAAATGCATTACATTGATCAAAGGTGACCGTAAATACTTTTACATTACAATAATATACTATTTCAAATAAATGCTGTTCTTTTGAACGTTCTATTAATCAAATAATCCTGAAAAGATCATCACCTGTCATAGCATTGATAAGAAATGTTACTTGAGCACCATCATGTGACATTGAAGACTGCTGAAAATTCAGCATTTATTCAGCATTTTTAATTACATTTTAAAATATACCTTAACTTTTGAGTGGTAGTTTATCATAGACCTCCTTGGTTTGGCAATTAAAATATGACTTGTACAGAGACTGTATGTTGCATATTTTTTTGTCCTTGCATTTCCAGAATGGCAGGTGGACTTTGAGTCATTGGATCATCTGTAGCACCAGATCAATTTGTCATCCTCTCCAGATTGCCGAACTGAATTCCAAGAGATTTATTAGGGGCTTTATCTGGTTTTTGATTCAAAAGCGGTCTCTAAATATGAGCATGTATCCTTTTATTGAATATATGTTCTCTTTTAATCACTACATAGCGATATCACAGGGTCCGGTGCAGTTTTCCAGTGCCTCATTAGTCCCTTTGAGATCCAATTCTGCTTCTTAAGAAAGTCCACCCACTTTCTCAAGAAACCTTTAGTGCTCATTAACAGCCTCTTCATTATGGAGTACCTACTGAACGTATACACACACCACAGGTGACCACTCTCCCACACACTGTACTCCCAAATCACAACTATAATTAGAGCAGGGAGCGGAATTTAGTTTTCACTTTTAACTCACTTTCATTCTCTGTCCCCAGCATAGCGTAGACATGAAACAGTCTTGTGGGAATATGTTCCTTACTTTGTGAAACTGAAAGTTTAGATTTGTGCAGTAAACCCAACCCGATCTCACGGCAATTCGTACGAATTTTACGAGGTGGCTAATTCGTACCAATTCATACGACCTCACTCGTACGAATTTGTAAGTTTTTTGCTAAATCGTACATATTTTACGATTTGCCAAAATCGTATGAATTCATACGAATGACCTACCCCTGACCCCGCCCCTAAACCCAACCGTCACGTGGGTTTAGACAAATCGTACAAATTCGTACGAGTGAGGTCGTACAAATTCGTACGAATTAGCCACCTTTTAATCACTCGTACAAATTCGTACGAATTGGTCGTGAGATAGCATTGGTAAACCCCATAAAGAAAACACTAGAAGAGCTTGTGCGGCTGAAATGTGTTCTTAAATGTTGCTGTGGTATTTTCGTAAAAAGTATTTTTTGCTATTTAAAGTTTTACACAAAGAGATAAATAGTATTTTTGGAAAATAGGATTACAATTATGTAGTCACAGGCCTGTCAGAAATATTTTTTTTATGTTTTTGAAAGAAGTCTCTTATGCTCACCAAGGCCACATTTAATGGATCAAAAATACAGTAATATTGTGAAATAGTATTACAATTTAAAGTAACTGTTTTTTTTATTGCATTTTAAAATGCAATTTATTCCTGTGATGACAAAGCTCAATTTCAGCAGTCATTACTTCAGTCTCCAGTATCCAATGATCCATAGAAATAATTCTAATATGCTGATTTGACAAACAAAATAAAAAACATTGTTATTAATGTTGAATACAGTTTTTCTGCTAAATGTTTTTGTGTAAACCAATAGTTTTTTTTTTCAGGATACTTTGATGAATAGAAAGTTCAAAAGAACAGCATTTATTTTAAATATAATCTTTTGTAACATTAGTAATGTCTATACTGTCACTTTTGATCAATTAAATGCATCCTTGCTGATTTTTTTTTTTTAAAGTCTTACCCCAGACTTTTAAATGTAGTGTACATTGAGCAGGTGTCCCCTCATCGGTGGTGCCATAACAAATCACCTACGTTTCATATAATACTACTACTAACATGAATGACAATGAACAAAAGACTGCAACAGTAAACAATATTCATACATCCATACCAGTAGGTGTCAGTATATAATCCAATATCACTAAAACAAAGAAAAGAAAAGCCAACAAAATCTGTTCTTACTCAAGCAACCACTCAATTCTTTATTTACCCTTGCACTGCAAATAAGCTGAAACAGTCTCCAAAATGTGTGTGGTACTTCATTCTAAATGGAGGCAAGTGGAGCTATGGGGTTTTATCAACAATCTGTGGATCCACTGGAGTTACGAGTTTTAGTCACAAGCTCTTAGTACAAAGTTATATTCAAGCTCTTGGGTAAAGTATAGGCAAAAAAAAAAAAAAAAAAAAAAACCCGGTAATTAACCGGTATTTTTTCTAATCAAACCGTTTTTCGGAACAGCAATGTTACAGAGGGAACACACGAACAGTTAACATTAAAATACTGATTCTGCTCAAACCGACTGATTTTTTAAGCCCTGCTAAGTGTGTTCTGTTAGCAGCTATACAGTTGATATATAGTGTGGATTAGTCATAATATAAGTGATTTTTTAGTAGACAGTATATAAGACCTAATTCCTAGAAAGGAAACTAATGTAAATCCCACATTCAGTCTTGCAGCTGAAGCATTGGAATGCACAGTGTGTAGTATGGCAATTGGCAACCTTTTCCTATCTGGCTACACACACATCATTTGAAGGTCATCGTGTCACATTTCTCTAGTGGAATGCTGTGATACCAAAAAGGTAGACCATTCTCACTGGTGTACAATGCAAGTTTAGGTAATGGTATTTTCATTTCTGGGAAAGATTGCATTTGATGGAAATACCAGTGCTGGCAAGACTACAAATTATTATTATTATTATTATTGGTAAGCTTGAAACGCTGAATGATACTTAGCACTCACATTGGTTTTTCATCAGTTGTAGGAATGTAATAATAAGTAAGGGATAATGTAGACAGAGGCGGTTGTTATAGCAAATACAACCCTGACAGGCTGATCAGGACTCTTGAATCAGCCTCAAGGGGTTGTTTTCGCTATAACAACCGCCTCGCTCTACATTATCCCGCTTATTACATGGCTACCTATACCAAATAAATCTATAATTTGACACAAAATATTGATTTAAAAAGGAGTTTATTGATTTAAAAACGATTGTATTGCTTCCGCTAAAGAACACCGTATCCATGGCAGACGTTGATAACAGACCGCTGCTAAGTATAACCAAAGAGTATAGAAGTATCAAGAGGCGAAACTCAATAGAACGTTCCATTGCAACAAACGCACCCGTGCGCAGAGCTGCAGCTCCGCCATCTTGGACTGAACGCGTCATAGAATTGAACGATACCGGTTCCAATTCAAAAGCTGTTAAGGGAACTAAATAGTTGTTTCTCGTTTTTAATATCTCTATAGCAGACATCCAAAGTCTCCCGGAAGTTCCGGGAGTCTCCCGCATATTGATAGCGGCTCCCTGATGCCGGCAAATTAGCAAAAATCTCCCGAAATCTAGAGCGAGCGAGCAAGAGCGCGCAGCTCCACACCGTGTTGCGCACACGGCAGAAAGGGTGAGGGAGTGAGAGACCTCCTGCGTGTGTAATTAAACTTTTGCCATGAAAACACTCTGCTTTTATGTTCTGCTTTTTTATTTTTAGAAATTTGAATGGTCAATATGGATATTGCAATTTTGTCAATAGTCTGGAAAGTGGAATTTTTTTTTCCCATATGATCCAGGTCTGGAAATGATTAAAATCAAATTCCATACTTTTCCAAACATATTTGTTGCTCAAGAAACATTTCTGATTATCAATGTTATGCTTAATATTTTTGTGGAATCTGTGATAAAAAAAAAAAATCATGATTATTTGAACAATGGAAAGTTCAAAAGAACATAATTTATTTGAAATCGAAATTATATAAATAAAAAAATAAAAATAGGATTACTGCCACCAAAACTTTTGAACGGTAGTGTATATCTGATAATCTGTATAATAATATATGACAGAAATATGTAATAAATGAACCACTTCCAATCATAAATAAGAAGAATAACTAATCTTCTGATATTAATCAATTAATAATTGATTTAACTTCAACAATAATCTGGCAAATGTCTCCTTTGGAATATAGGCCTATGGTTGGTCTTGTTTTAAAGCATTCTTGAATTACAACCATTTAAGTTTGGATAGTGATTTTCATGTCTATGCGAAAGGTGTGGGGGGGAGGGGGGGGTGACAGTTAAAGGGTTAATTTAGTGATAACAATGAATTAATAAAGCGGTAATTTGCCAGGTTAGGTGTTATCTCTGAAAATATGCGATTTTAAAAGCCAATTTCGACCAAACACATAACGTTATAATAAACTGTTACTGCGGTTATAGGATAGCTTAACGTTACAGCACCTGTTATCGTTGCCGTTAGCTCACTTTGACGTTAACAAAAACCTTTTCTACTTTACCTCTCTGGATCTTTGGTGAATCTATGAAATGCTAGTTGATTGGTTGTATACTGGTAGTTGTTGCAGTTGATGGCAGAACACTGTTTTCTTTGTTTCCAATTATTTCCAGACATAATGCTGTTAATGCTGTATAGTTGTGCTAACGGTAAAGCCGTTGGTTCAGTCCAAAATGGCGTCAGCGCGACCGCAGCGCCATCTAGCGATTGTTGTCAAAACTGCAACGGAGTTTCGCCTCTTGTTACTTCTATACTCTTTGGTATAACACACCGTTGCCATGAAAAACAGAGCGTTGCCATGGACACAGTGTTCTTTAACGGAAGCAATACAGTCGTTTTTAAATCAATAAACTCCTTTTTAAATCAATATTTTGTGTCAAATTATTGATTTATTTGGTGGGTAGCCATGTAATAAGCGGGATAATGTATAGCGAGCCGGTTGTTATAGCGAATACAAAAATCCCAATCAGCCTGTCGGGGTAGAATTCGCTATAACAACCGCCTCGCTATACATTATCCCTTACATAACTGACCGTACATTTTTTTATTTTTTTTCATCGCAAAACATGTTTTGAGTATAGAGATGCATCCCTAAAATAGTTTTCTTATGCTGCTGATTGAAATTCTTGCTTAGAAACAGCCCAGTCTGCTGTTACTAATTCAAAAGAGTCCTTCAAGCATCTTTTACAAATTTGAAAGCATTTGTCACATTTATACAGCTTGGAAAATGGCTTTGTTTATTTCCGTTTCTTTTGCTGAAAGGCTCTGAAATATTTTGGAATTGTTATGTGTAACTGTAATACTGTCAAGAACGGAAACTACTCTACAGCATTCATTAGGGAAAAACACATTAAGCCTTCTAGGGAGTATATGTTTAGTTTCTATGTTTACAAAAAAAACAGGGTGACGTCTATAAAACAAACTTTAAATGCAGTCTGTCCAAAAATTTAGAGGAACCAATCAATGATAGCATATTGAAACGTAACGTAGTGAACCGAATTGAAATTATCATATTTGGAACATATCATACCCTACACAACAAGAGTGAACACATTTATACTATTCTGTTCTTGTTCTCCATTTCATGTACTATATTGATAACATATCGTTTAAAATATTAGTATTTACATTATTTACAATATTAACTAATTTTAGAAAGAAGAGAACATTTTGTTTTCATCTCTAATTAGATGACATAGTGGACTAGCTTTTCATGTTGAATATATGCCATATAGCAGAATAAACAAACACACAGCATAGAGTATGAGTCATTTAGAGTTGAAGGAGAGAAGCACATTTCAGGAATCTGTTTACATGCTTCCTCAAGCGGCTGATCCGCTGTGTCCAGCATCTGATTTAATGAGCGAATATGAGAATCCCTCAAAGAGGTTAATGTAAGGACAAGAGCAGCGTGAAACTCTCTGATAAGCATTTATTATAGCTTTACTATGAGCTCTGCTCTGCAGCGAGAGAGAGACAGAGTTAAGAGATTTCTACCTTATAACAAAAAGATATATTTAATACAAATATTAAAAATGTAAAACCATGGTTTTATTTATAATATGGTTATTATAACTATAATATAACTAAAATATGATCAGTATAGTTTGTGTTAATTGTGTATTTTAAGAGTTGTTTTAGAACTTAAAGGGATAGTTCACCCAAAAATGAAAATTAGCCATGATTTACTCACCCTCAAGTCATCCTAATAGGTGTATATGACATTCTTCTTTCAGACAAATACAATCGGAGTTATATTAAAACATGTCCTGGCTCTTCCAAGCTTTATAATGGCAGTGATTATAAAGGCAAATTAATTATAAAGGCTTTATAATGGCAATTGCTGTTTTTGTTTTGAAGTCCATAAAAGTGCATCTATTCATCATAAAAGTGCTCCGCACGGCTCCCGGGGGGGTTAATAAAGGCCTTCTTTTCTAAAGGCGTTTGTGTAAGAAAAATATCAATTTGAACTGTTACAAAGTAAAATTTTAGCTTCCGGACAAACGAACATATGCAGTCTATACGTACGCCCAAAGCGCAACTTGCACAACTTGTGACGTCGGAAGTAATGTAGTGTGTCATGGCGTACCGTAAATTTCAGCAGTACGTCACATTACTTGCATAAGTTTTGCTTTAGACTCAAGTCGAATCTGTATGTTCGTTCGACCGGAAGCTAGTTATTTTACATTATAAAGTTTTAAACATGGATATTTTTCTTACACAAACGTATCGCTTCACTTCAAAAGGCCTGTATTCATTTTTAACCTCTCTTAGATGTACATTTATGCCTGAATACTTTTTAAAAAAAGTTTTGAAGTAAAAAATAAATAAAACTAAATACGCAGATTACACCAATGAGTCTATATGACTAAATGTGAGAATAATGGACATTTTTTCCCTGCAGTTAATTAAATCATTTATCCATATTACTTAGGCTATAACATATTGGAGAGAAATATTCTCAGCATTCATTTCTAAATAAAACTGCGTCTGTAAAAAAGTATTGCGCCTGACAATACTTCATAATTTTGTTTTAATGTGAGGAATATTCCACATTTTACCGCCACATGGAGTTCTGGAGGGTAAAAACATAACTTATGGGATAAATACCTACAAATGAAGGTAAATAGTATATCTGAGTTGAAATGTTTTTTGTTTTTGTTTTACTGGCCTGTTCTTTCCAGGCCTGTCCAACACACACACATAAATATAGACCGTCAGTATGGTATTGGACAGGTCATCATGACACTAGGGGAGGTTGATGGATTCATGCCCCACAAATTGAATAGCCTGTCATCCTAGTACAGCTTGTAGAGTTATATACTCATTATGGTGTGTGCGTGTAGGTGGATCATCAAGATAAATGAAGTGCTTCACTTATTTTTCGACAACAATATGCAGTTATAGGTTTTCAGCAGAAACACAGACACACTAATTTTAAGGTGTAATGTGTGTGTGTTGCTGTGTTAGCAAAGTACAGTATCTGTTTTGGGAGACTTCGTTTGGCTGGATGATTTATTGTGCCTGTTACGTTTCAAATGAATGCAATTGAGAATCAGTCGATAGCAGCGGCTGCTGTGTCATGCAGTCTCACTTTAACCTGTTATCCAGCATTCAACTTAAATATGATTCAGCTCCTCTGGGAGTGCAGAAAGTGAGAACAATGAGGAGAGAAGCACAGACATAGAAGATTGGAGAGAGAGAAAGTGCAGATAAAAAAATATTACAGATATACACTAAAAGGGCCCTTGTTGGTTTCCGTTTAGTGTTTGTAAATCAAAAAGAAGTTTTCTATTTATTGCATCTCATGGAATACAATAGATACAAAGGAACCAACAGCAATAGATGCTTTGTCCTCTTTTGTAGCTCTCACAATGCTGGCTAAATCAAACATTCAGGTGGAGCACAGCTGGTTGCATGTTTTGTTGATGAGATGTGTTTGATCATGATTGCGGTTTTGGTGGAATCTCAGTTCCGATTGCCAGCACGTCTGGTCACATCACTAGGTCCATTATTAATTTGTGTGCCAGGATTCAGGTTTCGCTAGAAAAATGTCAATCTACAACATGGACTCTTATAGGTAAACATTTAAATTAACTGGTTAGAATTAAATTAAATACTCAACCTGAATAAAATCACGTAAATAGCTACTTAAATGGATATTTCACCCCAAAATAATTTAAATTCTCTAATCATTCACTTACTATCATGTAATTTTAAACATTTTATTTTGTGGAAAACAACAAGAGATACTATTATTCAAAATATCTCAATAAAAGGTACATGTTTTGGACCCCATTGACTTTAAATATATTGACAGAATTTTTCTTCAGAATATCGTGTGTGTGTGTCACAAAAGAAAGAACGTCAGACAGGTTTGGAATGAGGGTGATTAATCACATGAGGGTGATTAATGATGACAGATTTTTTTTTTTAGATGAGCTATTGTTTTAAGTTAACAATTGCACGTTTATTTATTTTTTTCAGTGTAAAACAGATGCCTGTAACATTTAAGAACAGGTCTAATATGAAGTCTAATAAAAAATATGTATTACTTGCTTAATCCCTTCAGAGGATCTTTCATGATGAAGTGATGATTACTGATGGTGCAGTTTAAAACCTTTTATAGTGAACAAAAAACAACATTAAAGTTAATTTTGGTTTCCACGTTGCATTATAATGTGATTAATGTGTGACACTAATAAATGTGGTATTTTATAAAGAAGAAAACCTCTACAATTGCTATGTAGGATTTTTATTATAGGGAAGCCTGTTTGGCTTTGTCCTAAAATTTGTTGCTGGAGTGGATAGTGGCAGTTTTTAGATTCAATTAATGTCTTACGGTTATGGACAGTATGTCCACAATGCCAATTAATTATCTGAATACGATTTGGTGACATTTTAACAAAATGTTCTTCGCCCACAATAATTATATATTTTTTTGTATTTCAACTTTGTAAAGCATGTCAAAGAATGTCTCTTGCAATAAAACTTAAGACTTTATTACAAGTGATATTTATGAATCCTTTTTACTGCATTTAAGAAACTATTAAATTAACTGACAAATGCAGATTTCACTCATGTGTTCGAAAGGTTAGGTCAGGGTAATTTTTGTTGGTCACCCAAATTTCTGGTCCATTTTCTCTAGAAAAGTGTGACTGTAAAGGTTATTCTGTTTACATTCAAGGAGCATAAATATTGTCTAAAAGCTGGCATAAACTAAAAGCTAGTTTGATTAGATAGGCTAAACTCACTTCACTTGACCTCCTAATGACCTTCAGAGATTTTATCGTTCTTCCTGGTTGAGCAAAAACTGTCTCATCACAAAGTGTCCAAACATTGTGAAATACTTTGACTAATGTTTGAGCACAGACTAAAATTCCCCTACTACGCTCTAGTAATACACCATTTGATTAACAAAGAAAGCAAATATTTAAAGACCCTTTACTATTTCTGTTTAAGACCAAAGCCACATAAAAATGCTTGTCATATCAAACATTCTTTTGACAAATGACTTTAAGATGAGCTGTGTTCCCCCCCCCCCTCTCTCTCTCTCTCTCTCTCTCTCTCTCTCTCTCTCTCTCTCTCTCTCTCTCTCTCTCTCTCTCTCTCTCTCTCTCTCTCACACACACACACACACACACACACACACACTCACACACACGTGATTATTCCCCTCACATACGCAGCATGTTGCCATGGGGACAGGCCCACCAGCTTGCCAAGGGTATAAATTACAGCAGGTTGTGTATCTGGTTGACCGCTGGCATCTCTCGTCTTTACCTTCATTTCTCCTCTCAGCACAGTAACTGCACCCCATAAACCTGTTGTCATCGCAGCACCTCTGTAACAAAGGTTTTCCTGACTCAGGAATGTGAGCCAATTGGTCGATTTCTCATTAGTGTAGGATGTTCAGACTGAGACATTTTGTCATCGATTTTCCTGCTGAATCTTTTGCACATGCTGTAACAAGTGCTCTTTTGTTGGTTTGTTTTGATTCATAGGAGATGTATGCATTTTAAATGTACTGTTTTTCTTTTCCCAGAAAATGGATAAAGGATATTGATGACTCATACTGCACTATACGGATTTTTGTCTCAGATGCACTCTAGTGATAATTCCCCTCCTCTTGCAATGGACCAGCAAGGAATGGTTACATGACTGAGACGTAACTAAAGCCTATTATGCATTGAAATTAAATTAAATATACTTCATTGTCCTAAGAAAATGTATATTGGTCTCATGTGCGGTACACATACATAGAAGAACATTGTCATTCGTCTTTAGTCTATAATATACAAGGTGGAGGTGGAGTCCGGGGCTTGGAGGTTCGAAGAGGAGCTGATGAATCCACAGACCAAGGCGAAGCTAAAGACTGGGAAGCCCAAGGCGGATCCGAGCAGCTGGGCGTAACCACTGATGGAGCCGCCAAGGGGCTAGAGAGAGCTAGTGGAGATGGTGCTGAGGGTCTAGGTGGCCTTGGCAGAAGAGGATGGAGAGGTAGGCTGAGGCGGTCCTTCCGCAATGAAGACTTGGAGCTGGGCAGAACCAATGGTGACGATGGAGACTTGGAGCTGGACAGAACCAATGGTGACGATGGAGACTTGGAGCTGGGCAGAACCAATGGTGACGATGGAGACTTGGAGCTGGACAGAACCAATGGTGATGATGTAGACTTGGAGCTGGACAGAACCAATGGTGACGATGGAGACTTGGAACTGGGCAGAACCAATGGTGATGATGGAGACTTGGAGCTGGACAGAACCAATGGTGACGATGCGACTCGGAGCTGGGCAGAACCAATAGTGACGATGGAGACTTGGAGCTGGGCAGAACCAATGGTGACTATGGAGACTTGGAGCTGGGCAGAACCAATAGTGATGATGGAGACTTGGAGCTGGGCAAAACCAATGGTGACGATGGAGACTTGGAGCTGGGCAGAACCAATGGTGACGATGGAGACTTGGAGCTGGACAGAACCAATGGTGACGATGGAGACTTGGAGCTGGGCAGAACCAATGGTGACGATGGAGACTTGGAGCTGGGCAGAACCAATGGTGATGATGGAGACTTGGAGCTGGGCAGAACCAATGGTGACGATGGAGACTTGGAGCTGGGCAGAACCAATGGTGACGATAGAGACTTGGAGCTGGGCAGAACCAATGGTGACGATGGAGACTTGGAGCTGGGCAGAACCAATGGTGACGATGGAGACTTGGAGCTGGGTAGAACCAATGGTGACGATGCGACTCGGAGCTGGGCAGAACCAATGGTGACGATGGAGACTTGGAGCTGGGTAGAACCAATGGTGACGATGCGACTCGGAGCTGGGCAGAACCAATGGTGACGATGGAGACTTGGAGCTGGGTAGAACCAATGGTGACGATGCGACTCGGAGCTGGGCAGAACCAATGGTGACGATGGAGACTTGGAGCTGAGCAGAACCAATGGTGATGATGGAGACTTGGAGCTGGGCAGAACAGATGGTGATGATGGAGACTTGGAGCTGGGCAGAACCAATGGTGATGATGGAGACTTGGAGCTGGACAGAACCAATGTTGATGATGGAGACTTGGAGCTGAGCCCATTCACTGGTGATGAAGACATAAGCTAAGTTTCCATCCACTTGTCAATCGAATTATCTGAAGTTCGGTAAAAAAAACTATGCGAATAAAGCTGGTGAAAGTGTGTTTCCATCCAACGGCTTTAAAGCGAATAAAAACCTGTGCGTAATGACGTCACATGCTGTTTTGCGATCATTGGTATATCGAATTGATTTGAGACATTTTAAGGTGTTTCCATTCATTTTCGCACTGAATTGCACAACATTCAAGCCAACATTTGCGAACAAAGTTTTGCTAGACAAAATACAATTAATTATTTATTCAGCAAATAACGTTTCCATCAGCGTTTATCTCATAAGCCGTATATCGATCAAGATAAAATCCGATGAGACCGTTTCCATAAGGCATTTTTAATTCGATATCACTTAATTCGGATAAAAACGTGTGGATGGAAACATAGCCATAGACTGGGCTGAACCAGCAGAGACGAAGGTGAATTGGGACTGGGTTGAACCAGCAGATATAAAGACGATCAGGCAGGCCTGTGATGATTTTTTCTAAGCTGAATTTTCAGCAATCATTACTCAAATAACCCTTCAGATATCATTCTAATATGCTGATTTGGTGCTCAAGAAACATGTCTTATCAATGTTGAAAATAGCTGCTTAATTTGGTCTGTGGCAACCAAGATTTTTTCTTTTATGAATAGAAAGATTTTATAATTAAAACATTTTTTTTAACCCTATCACGTCTCCCAGTAGGTCCAAGTGGGCCCATTTTTGACTGGTCAGCATGGGTTTGGGTCTGCAAGGTCCTACTGCACCACAAGCATTCATTTAAAATATAAATATTCTGTAACAACGTAAAAGTCTTTACTGTCACTTTTGATCAATTTAATAAACCTTTGCTGAATAAAAGTATTTATTTTTAGGCAGAAGTGGCTATTTCCACATTTATTGTTACATCAGTGCCTATGACCTTCCAGCTTTGTCCTTGCTAAGATCATATACTGTATATATGGTGTGTGACAACGACATTGTTCATTACATTAAGTGCTCAGCTTAAAGAATATGAACTAATAATATAATGTAAACAGCCATTGTTGTTAATACAATTTAATGTTGTCAGAGCATATCTGACCCAAAGCTCACAGGGGAATCAATTATGAAACAAAATATTTTGAAACTACTGTGCAAGCTGAAATTTTGCTGATCACAGCATCCGTTTCTGAAGACAATAGCATTTTAGTTTAGTATAGAGTCGTGACTGACTGTGTGTCCATAAATAATTCAACATGCATGTCACACTGTATTTTGACTCGGGCAAATAGGAGCAAAGTCTAGGCCCCAGAGAAACAGGTGGAGCTGGTTGAACTGCAATGTATTTATGCCTCTATTAATATCTGGGGCAGGCCATCCAATGCCCCTCTTGGCCCTAATGTTCATCGCTGCCGGTAAAGTTGCTGAACCCCGTTCACAGACGGCACCAGCTCGGCCAACTGCTGCCATCTGTGCCACCACATTTGCAATGTTCCTGAACATAGAGAGAGAGAGAGAGAGAGAGAGAGAGAGAGAGAGAGAGAGAGAGAGAGAGAGAGAGGCAGGCGGGAATGGGGGCGTTTGGCGGTGATAGGAACAGTCGCATAACAGACCCATTGACGGCACATGTGGTGATGGATGTATTGATGGAAATTACAGAAGGGAATTGTCTGGATGATGATGATGATGATGATATAATCCTAAGATTTTTTATGGACATGCTACTGTTGATAATACGCTTTCCTCCTGGGATCTGTCTGTCTGTGTTATTTTAGTATTACTTGTATATTAATGTTTTTAATTAGCTTTTATCTGTAATTTTTTTTAGAAACGTTATGTACTTTTGTTATCTTTATTATTTTTTGTTTTAAATATTTCTATTAAAGGATAACTCTCGCCAAAACTAGGCTATTTTTGTTTATTTTGTTTTGTTTGAGTGAAACATTCGTGTAAAAGCATAATTAGAATGGAAACTCCATTTTTAAGTTTGACCGTATTTTCGTTTTCGGTCAAAATGCCTTTTGAATGGGAGTGCATTGACAACATTATTTGTGTATACAAAGTTTGCTAAAAAGAAAGGTTTTGTATGACTTACTTTATCAGTTAGTGTTTCCGGTGGCTGGAATTTTGTCAGTCAAAAGTAGTTGATCTCCGAATGCAACGTAACATTAGGAGAGTAAAGATGGAAAGCTCCTAAAGCTTGTTTCCATGAGATATTGCCATGCGCTACGTTTCTAAGTTATCATGCTTTTCATTGGAATTACAAGTTCATGACATTTCCTCATATGGAGTCAGTTCATTACGTTGCCTTTGGCGATCGACTACTTTTGACTGACAAAATGCTGGCAGATGGAAACACAGGAATTCAAAGTCTTTCTTTTTAGTAAACTCTGTGTACACAAACAATGTTCTCAATGCTCGAGTTAATGTGTAGAGCCCATGGTGATACTTCAAGCAGTTTCATGTTGTGTCAAGCCTTCTTAGGGTTTTAAAAATAGATGCTCTCATTGTAGTGCCCCTAGCACTCCCATTCAAAAGGCATTTTGACCGAAAACGAAAATACTTTCAAACTTAAAAGTGGAGTTTCAATTCTAATTATGTTTTTACACGACTGTTTGACTCAGGTAGATTAACAAAAAGAGCCTAGGTTAAATTTTGGCGAGAGTTATCCTTTAAGCTTTATTCCATTTTAGTCATTGCACTTAAACTTATTTTATATCAGTTAGTTGCCAAAACAAAAATTTAGTTTTTCATATAATATATATTTTTTAAATTAATTTTCATAAGCAGAAATGAGGGAGAAACACCAGAAACTCCTCATATGATCTGCTCACAGTGTCTTTCCTCGCCATTAATGCTTGTGTAACACGCCTAACATTACGTCTCCTTCCATTAATAATAATAATAATGTCTAGTGTGGTGGTTGTGATATATAAACCTACCAACGTCCGTTGCCATGATTTTTTAAATTACTTATCACGAGAGGAAAAAATTACGTTTTATTCGCATAACATCGGTTAATGGAAACGCCGTCATTTCGCAATAGTTTTGTATCGATATTTAGAAGAAAAAAAAACGCAAAAGTTTTGCGCAAATCTGTAATGGAAACGCGGCTAGTGATAATAATGTATCATTAGCCAACTGCTTAGCTAAAAATGGAAAACTCAGTATTTAAAGCATGCCTTAATAAGGTATTGGGCAATAGTCAATTGCTAAAGAAAGAACTAATATGAGCAATTCTTCTTCAGCATTTATTAATCTTAGTTAATATTAATTTTAACATTAATACATTATTAAAATCAAAGGTTGTATTTGTTAACAACATTAGTTAACGCACTGAACAAACAATGAACAGGTGTATTTTTATTAACTGTAACAAAGATGAATAAATACTGTAACAAATGATTACAAATTAACCTTATTGTAAAGTGTTACCATGACCCCTATCTTGCACCCAGCGCAATTGACTTTGTACACCGACGCATGTATCATTCCTATTTTGCACCCGCGCACAGCGGACTTTTCCCTCCACAGACGCACGTCGGTAAATTAGGGAATGAACTTGCGTTCCCGGGGGCGGTTCAGCGAAAAGTGGAGGCGTGTTCCGGTGCAAACGTTCCCTGGTGCCATTTTGCAGATTCAGAAAACAATTCCACCACGGACCAGGAAAAACCTAGTCTAAAGACAGTGGCGCGTTGCGCGTTAGTCATATGCTATTTTAAGGGCGCGTGCTTAGCCATTATGTAGCGTGTGAACAACGCGTATATTCTCTTATCTAAACAGAAGCAGCAGTTTTCATTTTTGCAAATCATACATTATTACAAGGAAAAATATTAACACACGAGGGAAATCATTGTTGTGTCCATAAAGATGTGAAAAAATAGGCATAAATCTAGCTTACACATTTACCCAAATTATTATACGCCTGTTTAACCGAAGCTAATTTGGGTGGGTTTCTCCCATCATCCCCATACAATGTCACTTCTCTGTCTTTTACGGCCATGACGAGAACGTCGGTCTCCTCGGCTGTGAACCGCTCCTGGCGTTCGCCTGGCAAATCCGCCGTTATAATAGCAATCCGCCGTGGAACAAGCATGTCTGCTCTTAAAGGGAATGTGAGAGGACGCTCTGATTGGTTTATTTCACGTTACGCCCAAACCACACCTATGAATAATGAAGCTACTTCAGACCAACCCATTTTAGATTTGCGTCGGGCGCAAGAGTCATTTATCCCGCCGGTATAATAGCAACAGCGCCGGGATCCGCCCACAAGTTACTTGCGTTTCGCGTTTGATACTTGCGTTTCAGATCGTTAAAATAGGGCTCCATGTCATTTTATGTTGCATCTTTTCATTTAATTAATACATCAAGTTTTTCTTTTTTCATCCTTCTGAATGGGGTTTAGGTAAGTGCCCAAATCCTCTAACTCTCTACAACTCTGTGTCTTGTTCTCTGTGTCTTTCTCTCTCTCTCTCTCTCTCGCCACCCGTATCTCTTTGAGCTATTAGTGAGTGAGATCCAACTCTTACATAAGAGGAGGTGAAGTTAATGAGATGGGAGTTATACACTCTTACCTCCGGTATCGTATATCACTCTGGAATAACACTACTGAGGAATTGGCGGTTGTGCGGCTGCTATTACTTATGCAGAATCTATTTCCCTGCTGCCCTCAAAGTGAGTCAATAAGCTTTTTAATTACAGGCCGCTTATACCACCTTCTAGAAATTACAGTCTTCTTTTGTTGCATGAGTATCTTCTTCTTGTGGCCACTCAGCTTTGTTTCTCTTATCCTTGTTCAGTAAGATAACATTTCAGTTTTTAATGCGTCTCACAAAAAAAAATGCTTTAAGAGTAAAGAACAAGCAGTGAAATAGTCTCTTTATGCTCTACAAAAAAATAAAAAACATTTTGGAGTTGAGGCCTAATGGCTGTATAGAAGTAGATTATTAGCACAATTCCATCAGTGGCTGCTACTCTGTGTCACAATCCACAGATCCAGTTTCCTGTTTCCCATTGCAAATATATGTCTCAGTCATGTGTTATTTTTAGATATAGGGTTTTTGTTGAGTTCCATTTAATTGCATTCTCAGTGTGTTCCAATTCCGTGGCCTTTATTTAATGTCTTCCATTTCGTTTGCCACAACTAATCAAATTGAACAACTCTGTGTTCCACTAACAGTATCATGGTCTTTTGTAGCAAAATGGCCATTGGGGAAGAGAGAGAGGAAACATTGTGGCTGCAGAGGTGCAAACAAATCAAATCTTTGCAGGTTCAAGATCACTAAGCCCATTTCTAGCCACTGATCAATATTGTATGGCGGATGTAGGTAGCGGAAATGGCCGAAAGGGTTACCCTGGAAACAAGGTCTGTGGCATTTGCGTCCTTTAACCAGCCAGATTGTTCACCCAGAGGTTAATTGTCTCTTGTTAATACTGGAAATGGCAATAGTATTTGATTTCTGTGGCATTTACAATGTGTAAAGACTCTTATTCTTAATTTGATGCTACATTCCATCAGTATAATAAATGAAAAGCCATTAACATGGCTAATGTATTGAAACCTGATATAGTTTAGTGATTCAAGGATTGTATTCAGTCTTTTTGTGCTGCCACGGGTGACAATGCTATAGAAATATTTGTTTCCATTTCATTATTTTGTGGTTATATCCCATCACATTGAATTCAGAATTCATACTTATATTTTTGCTAAAATATCAGTCGGTCTGTCTTGTGATTTTAGATTTGGATACAAATGTGCATATATTGTATGTGAGCATGTAGTGATCAATCATATTTTTTCCCTATACTCTATACTTAGACTACAGTTCAAAGTTTTGTATACTTTTGCTTAGCAAGGATGTATTAAAGACACTTACAATATTACGAATGATTTCTGTTTTCAAATAAAAGCTGTTCTTTTGAATGTTCTAATTATCAAATAATTCTGAAAGAAAAGTATTACAACATTCCACAACAATATTAAGCAGCACATTAGTAATAACCAGAAAATGTTATTTCAGCACCAAATCAGCATATTAGAATGATAATGGCTGCTGAAAATTCAACTTTGCCATCACGGGAAAAATTGTAAATTGTAATTTTTAAAATTGTAATAATATTTCACAATATAACGGTCTTTACGGTATTTTTTATCAAATAAATGCAGCTTTGGGGAACATAAGAGACCAACATTTTTAACATACTAAGATGTGCCACTGTTGTCTATTCTCATTAACCTTATCGTCGTGTTATTTTTTTTTTTTTTTTTTTTTTCATATTACTCAGGCTTATTCATCAACACATTGTCATGCGTTTCAGGTACTGGAATTTACTACTATGAACTAGGTGTGATTGACAGCTGCATATTTGAATGTTTTCCCTTCCCTCCACCCTATGTTCTGTTCTTTATACCTTTGATCCTGTCTGAATCCATTTGGCAGGCATTTTCTAAGATTTATGAACACTCTAAAAACTAATTCAGAGGACCTTTAGTCATTACTTAAATATACATATTGTTGTGAAATAAAAAATCAAGTTCTGAGATACAGTTAGACTTTTTACTTGTAATTGTTATTTTATTGAGCTTGTATGACACACAAATTATCCCTATTGATTCAATATACTATCATGACTTGTCAGAGTTTAACATTTTCAGTCAATCAAAAATAATTTAATTTTAAGTTCTGCTAATGTAAAATACAATTTGATGACGTGTAACGGCCCACAGTTTCCGCGCGCATGCATGTTCAATGCCAGACGTGGGACCACACAGTTGAAACTCAATCTGGTGAATGGTTAGTAATTTTATGTTTAATTACACATTTGCATTCGCTCAGGATTCTGTTGGTGATAGCCTACTGTATAGTAATACCGAAATCTCGAAGTCCTTATTCTGAAATTTGAGTTGAGTGTTGATAGTATATGTAACTGTGCATTCACACCGGACGCGAATAGCGCGTCAAATTCGCGCCTGCCGCGTCTAATTTGACGCTTGAAGATTTTGAATGCATTCGCGCGTCCAAAGCGAAATGGACGCGCATAAAATGCAAGTGTTTGGAGCGAAATTGACGCGCGTCCGAGGTGAAATCCGCTTCTTCTGGGAGAGGCAAGTGCTGCGGGAAATTTAAAAATACTACTGTTATTGTGTCACGAAATGTAGTTTTAAGAGTTGTTCAGTCGAGAATGTAGTTGTTTAAAGCTCAAATCTGTGGTTTATTTATAAAGATAGCGCCTATTTAAAACATTTGATCGGACGTTTTCGGGTTGTGTGAGACCCAGGGGATCACCGGGTGCTCGAGCCCATGTAAGCCGCCTGGAACAGCCTTTACCTCGGCTGGTCCTCCTGACGTCTGCCGCTGGTAAACGACTCGAGAAATGTTTAAATTCACAATATATAGCTTCATATAATTTAAAGGACATTAATGACTCGTTATAACGTATGTCAAACGACTTCTTTAATTATGTTAATATTATAATATATTAATATTATAGTTCATTTAAATGTTTTGAAAGGGAAATATATTAAAAGATGAATGTTACATGTATGTTTAAAAGATAAATATATTACAATTTAAAAATGGTGCTAAAAAGATAAATAGTGATTGGAAAGCTGTTTAAAAATATACATAATTCCTTATAAAAGTCAGTCATTTCATTTGTGTTATTTAAAATTAGGGCTGGTCCGAATACCATTTTTGAGCTTCGAAGCTTCGGTAGGAAAAAACTTCTTCACCTAACTTAAAACATTATGTTGGATCAACTTAATTACTTGCATTCATGTTGAAAATTATTAAGTTCATGTTACTTAGAAATGCGTTTTATTGTGGACTAAAAGGTAATTCACCATACTCAAAACATCGCTTTGAATTAATGTAATTATGCCAGCAGTCTTAACTTAAAAATTCTAGTGGAAAACGTTAACATATTTTTTTTTGTTGACCCAATGTTTTATTTTTTAGAGTGCGCCATTTTTAATATCCATTCCCAGACTTATCCACTCAGTAATCTTTCAAGTTTTAATGCATGTTCTTTAAAAAAAAAAATGCTCCTGAAATGAATAACTTAAGGCAGGACTTATCAAAGGCTACCATTTATAGTCACGTTAACACACTGACTACACACAGACATTAAATGTTCTTCCACTTCCATTTGCCCAAACAACTACATTTGGCACAGGAGCTTACTATTTAATCAGAACCTCTGGTTTGCATTAGTTTGTCGTCTTCATGTATTTGGTGATGGGCTCTTGTTGTTTTCTTAAAGGGATAGTTCAGCTAAAAACTAGTTGTGTCATTATTTACTCACACGCTTGGAGCTTGACACCCCATTGTCACTGTTCACTTATATTGTACGGAAAAGAGCAGCATCAACATTCTTATAAACTTCTTTTGTAGTCTGGAAGAAAGTAAGGATTATGGGTTTGGTAAACAAATTAGAGAATTTTAATTTTTGTGAGCACCGTTCTCTTAAAAGTGAATGACGTGAACACTTTTAAAATACAGTAAAGTGTCCTATCTTTTGAATAATTTGAACATGGCCATACTTTAGATTTTCATAATTTGGTTAAATGCATTTTGAAGTACCTGAAGAAGGAAGTACGAAGAAAAAGAAGAGGAAGAAGAAGAAGAAAAGCCTCTTCTCATTCAAAGGTCTTCAGGTGCGGTATTAATCATTAGCTCTTGCACAGACAGATCATTGAAGTTGGCTTTACTTTGGCATTGTGTAATACGTTATAGTTTCTATGGTGCTGTGATTTGATCCATGGGTTTCAATTTCGAGCCAGACTCCAGGAGATGCCATGTGACATCTGTATGTGGAGGGGGTGTAACACTGGTCCACCTGGGGGTATCAGACGGTGCTGTGTGACAATGACATGAGGAAAAAGGAGCCTTTACACACACGCTCTTCACACAAAAGAACCAACGTCACTGATGATGTCATTCCATCACTGAAAGCTTTCTAGGTAGATTAGGATGGGATATTTTGTCACAGCATTTCCAGCCAGCATGCTTTAACTGGTACTGTTCCATTTCTACAAACAACGGTTTCCTATTCCAACAGATAATTTGAGATTCCCTGTTTACACAAGAACGAGATCTATTAAAAAAGATATTTTAATAATATTTCACATTACTGTTTTACTGTATTTTTGATCAAATAAATGTAGCCTTTGTTAAACATAAGAGACTTCTTATGTGACTTAAAAAAAAGAAGTATAAATCTTACTGACCCCAAAATTTAGTGTCAAAGTGTCAAAAAATAAGTATCTGTCTGCCTGTCAAATTTTAATAGCAAATTTGAATCCTATTTGCTACCGGCAAATTCAGGAATCAAAAAATAAATTTAAAAGGCATTTTTTTTAGTAAACTCTGAATGACGGACAACCCTACTACAATGTCTGGCTTTAAAAACTGAAGCATTCTGTCACGTTGTCGTTGTATTTTGGTCTTTTTAAAGACTTTTAGTTAGTTTCTCTGTTTTCCTGCTTCCATTTGTCCAATGTTCCCGCTCTTCATTTGTTGTCATAGTTACTAAGTATGTTACTAATTAGAGCACACCTGTTTTGTATGTGGTTTGTTTGTCTGTGTATTTAAGACCTTCAGTTCCCTTTCAGTAAGTCAAATTCAACGTTACGTCGGAATGACTGACGTAATGAGATCTCGCCTGAGAGCCCAATCACATTCGAGTGCAAACTAAACGAGCCAATGCACATTGGCGTGCGAGATTTGCATCTCTTGCTCTTGCCCCTGCCCCGCAGCGTGGGTATAAATATGGAAGCGGATGCATCGCACATTCAGGTTTTCGCTTCAGAGCAGAGCGGTTCGTTTGTTCCTGCTCGATCCAGTCACCTGAGTGAAGATTACGAGTGTCTGCAGTGCTCTTCGGGAAGAGGTCTTCCGGTCTTGGTGTGACGGCGCTACAGCGGTAGTTGCGACTTCAATGAGATTCTGCGGTTCTCATACAGCCCAAAAGAGCTTTTCTGCACACTGCAGATTGCACTATAATCCTGCAAGCTGTGCCGTGGCCATTTCCCCTCTGCGCTTCAGCTCTGTAAAACAGCTATTTCCCTAAAAGAGAAAACATGTGTTTGACACTGCGTCTTTTTAAAGATGTCATTCCACCTATGTGTTTCTGGATGCAGTCCTCGACTGACAGTCACGTTCGCTGCCTCATGTGTCTGGGATTAAAGCATGCTGAGGTGTTTTTTGTGAATGAGTCATGTACCAACTGTGGGAGGATGACCATCGGTGTTGTGGTTGAGACTCGACTACCTCAAATGAGAGCAGTTGTGCGAACACAGGGACATGGCTCAGTCACCTCAGCCAGCTGGGGCTTCGGGTCAACTGGGAAAGAGCAAACTCTCTCCCGTGCAGAGGAACGTGCTCGTCAGTGTTGAACTGCTTGAATTCAATCAAGAGCAAGATAGCGCCCCCACTGAAACTTTTTCAGAGGCTCCTGGGGCATATGGCATCCGTAACCGCAGCAACGCCGCTCAGATTGCTTCATATGAGGCCGCTTCAGCACTGGTTTCACGGACAAGTCCCGAGATGGGCGTCGCAACACGGCACGCACCGCTGTGTTCATCAATCATCAAGGTGGTCTACGCTCCCATCGCATGTCGCAACTTTTCTGCCATCTCCATCTATCGAGTCAGAAGTATCTTTGTGCCATTTACATTCCGTGCAAGCTCAATCGTGCAGCCGACAAGCTCTCACGACAGCCTCTGCTTTCGCAGCCGGCGGTCCAGCTGATTTAGAGTAGCTTCGGGACCGCACAGGTAGACCTGTTTTCTGCTCCGGACATGTCTCATTGCCAGTTGTTTTATTCCCTGACCGAGGGGAACCTCGGGGCGGTTGCGCTGGCACTCAGCTGGCCCCGGGGCCTTCGCAAGTATGCGTTTCCCCCAGTGAGCCTACTCACGCAGACACTGTGCAAAGTCAGGGAGGACGAGGAGCAGGTCGTGACAGACAACCCCTCCCTGGTGCATTCTTCTCTGGAAGGACCTGCTTTCTAAACTAGTCAATGCACATTGGCGTGCGAGATTTGCATCTTGTGCTCCGCCCCACAGCGCGGGTATAAATACGGAAGAGGATGCATCGCACATTCTCAGGCGAGATCCCATTATGTCAGTCATTCCGACGTAACATCTTCATTCTGTCCTTCAGGGAATGGGGGTTACATACGTAACCTAGATTTTCTCTTCACTCTTTGTCAGGTGTTGACTGCGTAGATTCAGTAAGAACAAGAAACTGTTACGTTTGACAGTGTAGGAATACTGCTTTTGTTTGTTTTACTCAGGTAAATATCTTTATTTGAACTTAATCCTTCTTGTCTTCATCCTTGGTAAGAAAACCTGTGACACATTCATTATTAAACACTATCATGTTTAACATCAGCCTTTTAGAGACCTCTAAAGGGAATTATTTTGCACTCATCTTAATAATTGTAGTGGGTTAATTCTGAGAATGAGAAGAGTTTGGACCAGTGGCAGTTCACATGTGCTCTGAAGTGATTGTTCCTCTGAAGATGCATCACGCTGAGATGAGTGTTCCTAAGTGCATGCTTCACTCTTCTTGGAACGACCCACATTTTCCACTTATATGCAGCACTGAGCGCTCAAGAGCATATGATCCATGAGAAAATGAATCTACTGCCGTGTGAAATGTATTTCATATTGATTAGGAGGATGCCAAGAGTGATCTAGCATAGCAGGGGATATGAAGGGGCTTAACGCTTTTTGCAAATGCATCCCAAAGTGGGATTCCCATCCGTTTGATGCTGATCATGTGATTCCCCCCCCGAAGCATTTTATGTGCTGATTTATAGTGTCTACTAAATGGCAGTAAAACTAAAATATTATTAGGAAGAATGTACAGTAATTGCATTTAATGATGTTTTATTCCCCATTTAATTTAATGAAGGATTAATAAAATAATCTATTGTGCTGTGCTTATGTATGTGCTGGGCAGATTCAGATTGTGACACATGGTTCATGACACAGTTTTCCTCAAGTATAGCGGGAAGTACAGGGAAATATTTTGTAGGGGGGCAAGTCCATATGAGAGCAAGAAAGTAGAAAGAGCAAAATATCAGTCATCTGATGCCTTAGAGTCATGGCAACGGAAAGATCTTTTGTTTAGCTTGCGTCATGCCCCGTGCCCTGCACTGGGCCCAATTCACATACTTGCAAATTAAAAAGCTCATATTCACGTCATGTTTCAGTTTGAAGTCAAATCTACATCTACAGGTCTATTGCCAATTTTTTAACACATTATATTGAAAATGTACCAGGTGGACAGCACACATCAGATGCAGGTCGTATTGTGCATTCAGCAAGTAAGAATCATCTCAAAATGCCATTGTAAGACAGACATTATTATGAAAGTGGATGCTTTTTCTTAGAGTGACAATGATCACTAATATTCCACATATCCTGTCATTTGTAGTACAACATGAATTGCTTTATAAGTGTGAGTCATATGCATATTAAATAAACTCACAGTATACTCCAAAAAGCACTTTTTAGCACTTTAACCATTTGCATTTAGAGTAGATAAGATCGATTTATATAGGTTTTTGATAACACTTTACAATAAAGTTTCGTTAAATGAATGTATTAACTAACAAGAACTAACCATGGGCAATACAATTGTTACTGTATTTGTTAATCTTAGTTTGTTCATGTTATTTCACAGTTCATTAACTGATGTTAAAATATACTTTTGATTTGAATAATGTATTAGTAGATGTGGAAATAACATTAAAAAAGATTAATAAATGCTGTAAAAGTGCAGTTCATTATTAGTTCATGGTAACTACAATAAGGTTTTATTAGTCAACTAGCCTAAGTGTTTTTTTATTATTAAAAACTATTTAATAAGTCACTTATATTCACTAAGGCTGCTTTTATTTGACCAAAAATACAGTAAAAACAATGTGTGTTTTTTTTTTTTTTTTTTTTTTTTTTTTTACGATTTAAAACAGTCCTTCTGCTTAATATTTTTGTGGGAACTGGGATATTGTTTCATGATTCTTCGATAAATAGACCATTTTAAAGAGCATCATTTATTTGAGACTTAAATTTGTAACATTATAAATATCTTTCCTGCCATTTATAATGCATCATTGCTGAATAATAGTATTACTTAAATAAAAAAGTAAAATTGACGCAATTAAATAAACATGTAATTTTGAATAAATTCATGAGAAATAATTTCATATCACATTAAGGCATGTGAGAAAATCAAGAGCATTGGATACAGTATGTATTCTTCATTCTCAAAGTTTGGCCACAAAGACAGCAGATATGGTCTATAAATATATACAGTAATGCCTTTCAGTTGCATTAATTTGCAACTCCTATAGCCTACTGTAGATATAAATATACTACGTTAGTATAGTAAATCGAGCTTGCATGTGTTGTTATACTTAGTAAATCAGGTCCTTAGTCATCTAGCCAATTGAGTAATAAATTTCATGACGATGAACTAATATTTCATCTTCTGGTAAAAAACATTGCCTATATTTGGTTGTATCACACTAGTTTTGGGTCCAGAGGTTATTTCTGAATCACCATCAAATGTGTCCTGTGGGTTTGACACAGCCTCTGAGTGTCCGTGTGCACATGCACCTGTTTTATATAGGCTAGTTTATCGAGCGGCTGTGCGATCTTGGCCTTGTTTCACAGTAATCAGTTAACCCAGCCAATTAGTGTGGCAATAGCACACCATCCACATTTGTCACTGTCAAGCTGGCTGACTGCTTCTCACATGCGCACGCGCACGCACACACACACACAATACCTGGGTCAGATTCTTACAACAGTGCTAATATCTGTACTGGTAAAAACCAGGATCCAATTATCCCCTCTAACCACAGAGAGGAGTACATGCTAAATAAATAATAATGAAATGATACCATGTTTGGCATATTGCAAACAATTGTCATGGTAATGACAATTATGTATTAATACTTAAAACATGCATTTATATAGTTTCTTAGTGGTTTGTATAGCTATTCGCCCTACTGAAAGTCACGGAGGGTGAGATGTTGTTAATGCGTGTCATCCACATGTTACAGATATTGACACCCACCCACCCATGCAAGACACACTAAGTGTAGATTTGCTTTGGGAGGGGCACAGACCTGCTTGCCATGGAAACAAAAGCAGAACATTAAAGGGATTAAGCGACGCGGTTGCCTTGACCACCGTGCATGCATGCACTTGCGTGATCGTGACTAGCATGAGCATGAATGCCACGTCATTGGAGTGTGGTGACGCTGTTTGCACATCATCGTGAATGCGGTGTATCAGCTGCATCCAGAGGAGCCAAGTTTTACTAGTGATTTATAGTGCATCATGTGTGAACCATCTGTCATTTGCTGAACAACACCACAGATGACACTTGAATAGCAGGGCTTTGGATGGATGGATGGTTTTGGCTGATTGTGTACGAGTTTGACATGAATGTGAGAACTTCTATTGTGGTTAATGGTACAGTATTTGTTAGCTGCAGCATTATGTTACTTTGACTCAGTTAAACACGGCTTGTTAGGATGATCAGATTTAGGACAATACGAGATTGGGCATCTCGTATTGTCAAACAGAATTTTGGAAAACTCAGTTAAATTACTGATAAAAATATTTGATGTTAAAACGTTTTTTTTGTTTTCTTTCGTTTTGTCAGCATTGACAAGGATGAGACAAAAAAGACTGGATTGAGACTCGAAAAAAAGAATGTGATTAGTCAAGAGATTAATACTAATAATAATTTTTGTATTAATCACAAAACTTAAAATACAAATATTTTTATATACTACCATTTAATGTTTTTGTGTTTTTGAAAGCATTATTTTTTTTAGGCTACCATTTATTGTAAAACTGCAATATTTTGTACAACTGTAAAATTGTGATTTTTTAAAAATATGTATACAGTATATATTTTTAATTAGCCATTACTCCAGTGTCACATGATCCTTCAGAAATTATTCTAATATGCTGATGAAGAAACATTCATCAAAAAGTGTGTGTGTGTGTGTATATATATATATATATATATATATATATATATATATATATATATATATATATATATATATATATATAATGTGTATAATTATTTTATATATATAAATACACACACATGCTTGTATACATTTAATAAATATTTGCATGAAAATACTGTATATAGATTTATATATAATTTATATTATATATAAATATTTTATATATAAATAACTACATTTGTACATGCATGCGTGTGTATTTATATATATAAAATAATTATACACAGTACACAGTGTGTGTGTGTGTGTCTATATCCTATATAAGCATAACATTGCAAATTATTATATTTGCACAGAAAATGAAGCAAGTGAAACCCCAAGTTTTTATAATATTTTTTTTCTTTCAGTCTGAAATAATAGTCTGTTAACTCCGTTTAACATGATGGATTCATGCTGACATGTATGTTCCTACATTATGCTCAGATAGAGTATCAGAGTGACCTTGGAGTGACTTTCAACAAAATACACTGCTCAAATGCCAAAAAAAAAAAAAAAAAAAAAAGCGAAATTAGCACTTTTGTTAAAATGGGCTGACTTGACATTTTGTTGTTTCAGGAATACTACCATTTTAAATGCCGATTGTTCAATTCCTCCTCCAAAATTGGTTCTCTAACCAAATCAAATGTAATTTGGTAGCGGCACATCATCCTTTAACAAACTGCTTGTCTGATGGGAAAATTTCTATGAGTATGGTTTTATTTTACTAAAAATGTCTAATGATGCTTCAGAGACATATTCGCATGCACAGTCACCGTGACAACTTCAGAGTAAATGCAGTGAGTTCACAATTACACAAATCAGATTGGAATCAGGGGAACCATTATGTCTGTCTTATGCTGAAATGTCCTTGTCCTTGCATTAAAGCCTGGTTGAAGAGTAAGTGCAGAAGAGTATAAAGGGACTTGTCCAAGCAGCATATGGCATAAATGTTGCTAACGGGATAGGCCATTGGCAGGTCCGAGTGTACGCAGCGTCCATCCCTAGAGTACATATGTGCAAGCAACAGCTGTGTTTCATGTTCTAGCCTTTTGAGAGCCAAGTCTATCTCTAAGTTGAATTTCCAGCATGGGGTTCTGTGTGCGAAACGGGTATTATCTCAGGCGGTTTCTCAGAATCTAGGCCGTAGTAAAAAAAAAACTCTTGCAGAAGCCTGACCCAGTGAACTTGCCTCCCACCCTCTGCTCCAACAACAAGCAATTCATTAAACCAAAAACGACGTCCAATTTGTGTCCCATTTATATCCAACCTCAGCTATCCAAATTCCATGATTTAATGTAAGATAGACTAAAATAACTCAAGAAATAGAACACTTTATTACAACTAGGCCTGTCATCTGATTCATATTTTATTGTAATTTTTTTAAGTTAAAAACAAGTCACTATAGTTATTCATGCCAGTATAGAGAAAGCTATTTTCATTACTTCAATCATTAAAAAATAAAAGAATGATTACTTCAGTCTCGTGTGATTAATCATATTAATCATTAGGCACTCCAATGTGAACCAGTTGTACATTCATTCATTCATTCAAAAAAAAAATCATTATCAATATACAACACACTTCAAAATAGAGATCATGATATATAAATACAATAAATAAATAATGCTATCAGTCAAATTCATCTTCAACTTTGTTCACTATGTGCTTTTATCTTCTTCTTTTTTTGTAGCCATTGAATCACACTTAAAATACGAGTATAGGCATGTGGACAGAGTTTGTAAACAACTGTACAAAAATCATTTACTGTTGATTGGGACTTCCTGCAGACTTCTGTTTTATGAATGATGGCAACCAGTGTTAAGGTGCAATACTGCCACCTATGTTGGAGTGTTATGGGGTGTAATGGCTGGATTATTTACAATATAATCTTATGTGTATTTTTAACATAATATTGATACTTTGTTTTTTAAATATCAGTTATTGTCAATACCACACCACTAATGTAAACATTTGTTGATGCACTACATAATCTAAATGTAATTTGAAGTACATTAACACTTGCTATGGATCATTTATGTGAATGTGTTGAGTGTAGATTTAACCTAATCTTGTTGTGTGACGAGTTTCGGTTAGCTGTGTTCTGGTCTCTAATCACTAGTCTCAAATCTCCCAGTAACCATGTAAATATCTAGCTAATGCTGCTGGGGTGTGTGTGCTTTATGGATGATTTATGGAAGCTTTGTCTACAGTAGCTGTTCGTTTGTATGATCAGGGCAGGGAGAGATATCTAGCTGGTAAATATGATTGACAGTTGCAGTTTTACTTATGTTTTTCAGCTATGATCTTTTTCTCTCCTTTAAAAATGACAGTTGGCCTCTCTTTTTCTTCATCTAAGTCTACTTTTGGTCACACAGATAATTATACCAACATTTGCTTGCACATCCAAACACTTGGATGCTGCTTTTTATTCTTTTCATATTTTATGTATTTGTTTTACTTTTATGTCTAACATCTTTGGAATGCGGTTTCCTTTTCACAGGTGTTCTTCAGATTGACAACTTGTGAAATTGTGGCATCAGTTATTATAATAATTCACAGATCAATTCATAGGCTAATTGGAAGCCAATTATATATTTGTAATGGGCAATTGTTTCTACCTGGGTAAACTTCTGAATAACAAGTAGTAAATATTTAAACAGTTGTTAAGAGCATGTATTCAACGGAATACTGTTACATATCGTGAAAAAAACAAAACAAGTCATTGTTCATATCAGTGCTTTTGAACAATCTTAAGTGTATATGATTCTATGCTTCCATGCATCTCGAATGAACTAGGCCAGGGCATCTTGTTCATGAATGAACTGGGACATCTCGATTTTGAACAAACCGAATGAACTGGGGCATGTCGTTTATGAGCGTGTCTCTTCTGATGACTGAATGAGAGGAGGCATGTCGTTCGATATGTTCGTTTGTCTATTCACATCAGGGAGAGAAAGAAAGAGGAAACTTAATAGTGTGTAAAAATGACTCATGACTGTACATAATAATCTTACTGAAACCTGTTATTGGATTTTTTTCCACTATTTTTTATAGCTAAACAATTAATAGTCAGCAATTGACAGATTAATGGAAGAAATTATAGATTATAGATTAAAAAAGAAATAACTGCTGTCACGGGTGAGAAAACACACAACAAGGTAGCTCAGTGCAATGGCCCCGGAGGGTGGATTTTTATTAATCCTTTGAAGTGAAGGTGGTGGGGAAAAGCAGGGGTGCTCGGTGCGATCGTGCCTGGTGTTTCTACGGTGTCCGTGAAGAGGCGTCCAGGCGTGCGTGCTGCGGCCGTCGTTCACTCGCTGTCTTCTGCGTAACAAAGAGAGAGAACGTTAGAACCAGAGCGATCTGCATGAGACGTTAGTCTCCCTGAGTGAGAGCGGCGCTGGCTTCTTAAGCTCTGTGTTGACGAGCGACAGCTGGGAGCGATCGGCCTGTGATGAGGACGTGCAGGTGTAGCGTGTTGGTTGCCAGGGCGACGCTGATGAGCCCAGAGACACTCGTCACATTCCCCCCCCCTAAGCGTCGTTCTGGCCCTGGGAACGAATGGAGACAGTAGGGGTGAAACAAGGGGTGGGTGGGGAATGACCCCTGACAGACCTGCGTAAGCTGTCCACATCCGCGAGAGCCCATCTGCATTGGCGTTGGCGGTCCCTGCACGATGACGAACCTCGAAGTGGAAGTCCTGGAGCGCGAGGAACCAGCGGGTCACCCTGGCATTGGTGTCCTTAGCCCGGGCCATCCACTGTAAGGGGGCATGGTCGGTTACCAGGGTGAACTTACGGCCGAGGAGGTAATACCGCAGCTCCAGGACTGCCCATCTGATGGCCAGGGCCTCTTTCTCAACGGCGGCGTAGTTCTTCTCGGCCGGGGACAGCTTCTTGCTGATATAAATAATAGGATGCTCCTCACCTTCCTGGATTTGTGATAGAACGGCCCCGAGTCCGATGTCGGAGGCATCCGTCTGCAACAGGAAGGGGCAGCTAAAGTCGGGGGCGCGGAGCACTGGCGACGAGGTAAGGGCCGTCTTGAGCCAGGCGAAGGCCTCCTCGGCGGCTGTTGTCCACTGTATCTTTTCCGGCTGCCCCTTCCTGGTCAGGTCTGTCAGAGGGGCGGCTAAGGAGGAGAAGTTGGGGATAAAACAGCGATAGTACCCCGCCAACCCCAAGAAGGCTCGTACCTGGGTCTTCGTCTGGGGTTGGGAAGCGGTAAGTATGGCCTCTACCTTCTTTTCCTGTGGTCGGATGAGGCCACGGCCGACCTGGAAGCCCAGGTACTTCGCTTCGGAGAGCGCTAGGTGGCATTTTCGGGGGTTGGCGGTTAGTCCAGCCCGCCGGAGCTCCGAGAGCACCCTCCGCAGACGTTCCAGGTGTTCATCCCATGCCTCGGAGTGCACGACGACATCATCCAGGTATGCGGCTGCATAGGCTTGGTGGGGTCTCAGGAGGATATCCATCATACGCTGGAAGGTGGCGGGTGCTCCGTGCAGGCCGAAGGGAAGGGTCCGGTACTGCCAGTGTCCGCTGGAAGTGGAGAACGCTGTCTTCGGTTTGGCCGACGTGGTGAGTGGAACTTGCCAGTAACCTTTCGTCAGGTCGAGAGTAGAAATGTACCGGGCCCTCCCCAGCCGATCCAACAGCTCATCTACCCGAGGCATGGGATAGCCGTCGAACTCGGAAACTTCATTGAGACGGCGGAAGTCGTTGCAGAAGCGGAGGGTGCCATCCGGCTTGGGTACCATTACGATGGGGCTGGACCATGGGCTGCGTGACGGTTCGATTACCCCCAACTTCAGCATTTGTTGAATTTCCTCCTCAATAGCCTGCCGACGGGCTTCTGGGACTCGGTAGGGCCGTTGCCTGACGATCACTCCAGGGGGCGTCCTGATGTCATGCTGGATGACGTTGGTCTGCCCTGGCTGGGAGGAGAACACATCCTTAAACTGACTGTCCAGGTGTTGCAGCTCTGTCTTTTGGGCAGCCGACAGATGGGGATTCATGTCGACGACCACGGGATCGGTGAGACTGAGGGCAGCTACCTGTTCGTTGGTCCCTTGCCATTTTTTCAGTAGGTTAATGTGATACAGTTGCTCCGCTCGTCTTCGTCCAGGCTGGCGTAGTCGGTAAGTTACTGGTCCAACCTTCTCCACTACCGTATAGGGACCCTGCCAGGACGCCAGGAACTTGCACGCAGAGGTGGGGACCAAGACCATCACCCTGTCTCCCGGCTGAAATTCCCGTGGTTGGGCTGTCCGATTGTAGTGGCGTTGTTGGGCCTGCTGTGCCTTGCTGAGGTGTTCCCGGACTAATGGCATGACCCGGTCGATCCTCTCCCTCATCTGCTTCACATGCTCGATGACCGTGCGGTGGGGTGCCGGCTGCTGCTCCCAAGCCTCCCGAGCGACATCCAGCAGCCCCCGTGGCTGGCGGCCAAACAGGAGCTCGAAGGGGGTGAAACCAGTTGAGGCCTGGGGTACTTCCCGGATTCCAAACAGGACGTAGGGGAGCATGAGGTCCCAGTCACGTCTGTCTTCGGCCGCTACTCTACGGAGCATCCGCTTGAGGGTCTGATTAAAGCGTTCTACAAGTCCGTCGGTCTGTGGGTGGTAGACAGTCGTCCTCAACTGTTTCACCCGCAGCAGGGTGCAGAGGTCTGCCATTAGCCGGGACATGAACGGTGTACCCTGGTTAGTCAGTATCTCGGAGGGGATGCCGACCCGGCTGGCCAACAGAAACAGCTCCTGGGCGATGGCCTTCGCTGTTGCTTTACGCAGGGGGACTGCTTCCGGATAGCGGGTGGCATAGTCGACGATGACAAGGATGTGTTCATAACCTCGGGCAGACTTAGGCAACGGCCCCACAAGATCCAATCCAATCCGCTCGAAGGGCACCTCAATGATGGGTAAAGGAATGAGCGGACTGGGGGGAGGAGATCTGGGCGCGGTGCGCTGACAGGTAGGACATGCCTGGCAGAATCTCTTCACTTCCGCTTCCATGCCTGGCCAGTGAAACCGGTCTCGGATACGCTGACTGGTGTTCGCGGCTCCCAGATGACCCGCCATAGGATGGGAGTGTGCAAGTTCCAGAATGGCCTCCGTCTTGGTCCGTGGGACGACTAACAACTCCTTCTCCTCCCCCCGTCGCTGGGCGACGCAGTATAGCAGGCCCCTTCGGACAATGAAGTGCGGGAGAGGATGGGGTCGTGGAAGGACGTCTTTCTCATCCACAGCGCGGATCTGCCCCCAGCAATGTTTCAGCCGATCGTCCTCCCGTTGTTCTTTGGCAAAAGAGCCCCCCTCACTGGCCTGACGGAAAACATCATAGAAAAGGTTAGTAGCTTGAGAGGGGGACTCACCATCTCTCCCGCTGTCCGAAGCTAGCAGTGCCGGCCGGCGGCGGGGTCTTCGTGGCTGCCTACGGTGACGACGGTTCCCTTCCTGGCTGGCGGGCTGGGCGGCGGCAGCGAGCAGGCGGTCGAACCCGGGCCAATCCCTGCCGAGGAGTAAAGGGACCGGAAGGTTCTCCATTATTCCAGCCTCCACAGGCCAACTGCCATGAGCTGCAGCGATGTTGATACGACGAGCTGGAACCTGTTGGGTATCTCCGTGCACACAAGTAATGGGTAGTAGACTCCTTTGGTTGCGACGTGGAGGGCACAGTCGAGCTTGAATGAGGGTGACCGCACTGCCCGAGTTCAGAAGCGCCCGTATGGGTTGGCCATTCACGGTGACGTCCGCTTCTGGGGCCGCAGGTGGGACGCGCTGATGTACGATGCACCCCGCCACCCAGGTCCGCGGGGACGTGGTGGGGTCAGCGGTGGGCATTGGCTCGTCCATCGGTGAGGGAACCGTTGGCCTGCCAACTGCGCGCGGGGTGCCCTCCGGCGTGCGTCGCTCCTGGACCACCCTCCGGGGAAACGGCGGCGCCCTCTCCCCAAACTCCCGCCAGCTCGATCGCCTCGACTAGGTCCAGGACAGTGGCGGGATTCCTCATCCCGACGGCTTGGCGGTGGGCTCGGGGCAGGGCTCGTCGGAGGCGATCGACCACCACACGTTCCACTATCTGGGCGGCGGTGGGCTCTCCCTCCATCAACCAGTGTTGGGCCAAGCAGACGAGTTCGGCCGCCTGGGCTCGCGCTGGCACCCGGACTTTATATTCCCACTCGAAAAACTGTTGTGCAGCACAAATGGGGGAAAGTCCCAGTCGGGCAAGGATTTTCCGCTTCACCTCTCCATAATCACCAGCCCTTTCTGGGGGTAGCGAGAAGAACGCCCGTTGAGCCTTACCAGTGAGAAGGGGCGCTAGCGCTGAAGCCCAGTCGTTCGGATCCCATCCCTCGCGGTGAGCTGTGGATTCGAACATTTGGAGGTAGGCTTCCGCATCGTCAGATCCTGTCATCTTCGGCAAGAGCCGGGCTGCTTGCATCCGGGCGTCAGGTGGTGGAACGTGCGGGGCCGCTTGGGCGCGGAGGGCGGCGAGTTCCGCCTCGGCCCCGCCCTGTCGAGTGGCCAGATGTTTCATAATCTGTTGCTGGCGGACGCTGACTTCAGTCAGGCGCTGCAACAGTTCATCCACTTCCATGGGGAGAGAGGACGCCGACCAGTGCTGGAGAAAGAGAACAGAATTTTTTTTTTTTTTTTTTTTTTTTTTTTAGTGCGGGTACATGCCAACACTTGTGTGTGATTTCTCATGCATTCGCCAGCATTCTCCACCAGATGTCACGGGTGAGAAAACACACAACAAGGTAGCTCAGTGCAATGGCCCCGGAGGGTGGATTTTTATTAATCCTTTGAAGTGAAGGTGGTGGGGAAAAGCAGGGGTGCTCGGTGCGATCGTGCCTGGTGTTTCTACGGTGTCCGTGAAGAGGCGTCCAGGCGTGCGTGCTGGGGCCGTCGGTCACTCGCTGTCTTCTGCGTAACAAAGAGAGAGAACGTTAGAACCAGAGCGATCTGCATGAGACGTTAGTCTCCCTGAGTGAGAGCGGCGCTGGCTTCTTAAGCTCTGTGTTGACGAGCGACAGCTGGGAGCGATCGGCCTGTGATGAGGACGTGCAGGTGTAGCGTGTTGGTTGCCAGGGCGACGCTGATGAGCCCAGAGACACTCGTCACACTGCATAAACACAAACAATAGCTTTTTAGCAGATTTGCAGACATGCAAACTTTAATAGCGGATAAAAAAAAAGTTGTAAATAACTTTTTATTAAACACACCCCTCTCTTCATTGCTACGCAACTAAAGCTCACCTTCCAATCCTAACCGCCCTGCTCCGAGTCGGTCTCAAACCCCGATCGCTGGCATGTGAGGAGGGTGCACTAACAAGGACACTAAACGGTAAACACTACATTCTCTACATTCTCTCTCACTAGCTGGCCTCCGTTACACACGCAATGCAAGAGTGGATGTCTATCATAGCAGAAGCGCAACAAAATAATGCTTCACGAAAAATTAAGCGAAGATGATGAACGGACGTCAAGGAAGCACACAAAATTAACATACGTACACACGAGTAAATACAAACAAGAGTTTGTTGTTAGTCGCCAACAGCACAGCAGCTCCAGACAAACAATGACACTCAAAACCAGTGTTACTCATGTGGAGCGGAATCAATGCAACCTCCGCGTCTGTTTTCAGGACTCCCCGGTTAGCTTTCTCCAGCGCTGGAAAGCTTTTCTAATATTAACCCGGGTCCTAAAGCTCTTATCTGGTCATAACCCTTCATTTCCCAGTGATATTTCTATGAGCTTTTCTCTTTTGTAATGTCTCTCAGCCATCTCGCTTTCTACATTCTTTCTTCAAATCTCCCTCTTGATAATTCTCGCTCCTCTACACTTTCATACACCACATAATGCTGATTGGCTACACGTTTGTTGTTGTGTCGGTTCGACCAACTTTCAAACAGCATTTTTCAAATGGCTTACCCCACCTTTAACTCATCAAAATAAATTGAGCAATTTTCAATTGTTCAATTGTCAAAAAGTTATAATACAAGATTCAACTAATTTATTTCAGTTTTAAGTCAGTTTAATGTAATTTAAGTTGAAATGGCTTAAACATCCAAGTTGACTGTCCTTAATTTTAATGCAGCAACTTTTTTTACAGTGGAATTATATCATGATGCTTTGTCTGTAAATGCGGTTTTCCCCATATTTATATATTAGTGCTGTCAACGTTAACGCATTCGATTCATTTTTGTCCAGTTCAACGCGTTAAAATATTTAACGCAATTATTTAAGCATCCGTATTTTCTGCCATCCTTTTGCTAGCGTTACATTATATGATCATGCTCTTATTCATGCAAAGGCTTTTAAACCATTCAAGCACGACAAGACAAAGAGAACGCGCTGTCTGTGAATGTCCTGTGAATATCCTGAAGCTCACAGACACGACGCACAGAAAGGCCCGCGGCAGTATCGTGCACACAAACAGCGCACCCGAATAGTTCTCTTTCGTGCTTGAACAAACAATAACACACACATTCATGCCAAAATGTCAGTTTTGTCAAGTATCCTCATAGAGCAGTCTTAAATTACCGTATTTTCCGGACTATAAGTCGCTCCGTAGTATAAGTTGAATCAGTCAAAAAATGCGTCATGAAGAGGAAAAAAACATATATAAATCGCACTGGACTATACCGTAAGTCGCATTTATTTAGAAATTTATTTCACAAAATCCTAGACCAAGAACAGACATTTAATCTGGAAAGGCAAGTTATTCAACTACACAATATCACACAGAACACCAGGCTGAATAGGTGTCCGGCATGTTCACGTAACACATTAACAGTTATTCAGCTACAGCATAAAGAACATATACCTGGGAGGCTGAATAGGCTAAATTAACAGTCCAACAAGCAAGTTACCGGTAAGCAAGTTCACCAAGCTCCCGCAATCTCATTCCACAACACTGAATCCATTGAATTCTTCCTCGATGTCGCTTCTGACCAACTAGAGCGCCCTCTCGCGGCTGTAGACGGTAATGTTTTCTCTTGATTCATCTCAGTCAGTATAAATAATTAATAATTTTGATATATAAGTCACACCTGACTATAAGTCGCAGGACCAGCCAAACTATGAAAAAAAGTGTGACTTATAGTCCGGAAAATACGGTAGTTAAATAAAATCTTAACTTAAAGAGTTGTGAGAGAATGAGTCGCGTGTGAGATCCGCGTATCTGTCAGCAGCGGCAGAACTTAGCAGCCACTAGTTCTGTCTCTCAGTTAAGTTAATCAAAGAACAAAGGTAGCAGAGAAAATTGCTCACTACTCTTGACTAAATAACTTTTGTAGCTTTAATAAGGATTAGGCTAATCTATATTTATCATTTAGACTGTTTGATTTCCTAGCTGCTAGACAGGAAGGGCAACAGGTAAATATGGCATTTTTTATGGGTTTATGTGAGGATTGTTTGAAGTTCACTTAAATTAAAAGTTGTTATATTTTTTTTTTGGGGGGGGGGGGCATTTTCATCGAGACATCAGTAGCTGTATTAGTATCAGTGATACTGGCCTTCATTGATAAAAAGATGCCATTAAACAAGGATTTAAAATATACTGTTTCTACATTCATTTCGAGATTAACTGTGAAATTATTACATTATAAAATATATTAAAATGTGTTTTTAATTGCGATCAATCGTGATTAATCACAGAAAAATTTGAGATTTTAATCGAATGACAGAACTAATAATATATATATATATATATAAGCAGCAACTACAAAATTAGTCCTAAATATAGAACCAAAATAGCCAGTCAGGGCCAGAGAGATACTAAATAAAGGGATCATCTGCTAAACTCTCATTTAGGACAGAAAGATACAACTATAATGGATTTGGGATAAAGCATAAATCCTCTGAGACTATCATCACCACAGAGATCAGCTGGGCGTCTGGTTTCCATTTTCTAGACTGTTACCACGTGTCCAGTCTACTTGTTGATGAAATCCATCAGAGTAGCATTTAAACTGTGCAAGAATAATAGGTACATGTCTTATGTCTCTCTGTGCGATTGGAAACAGACTTACTGACTGTGGGACTGCCCCTGCACTCCGGATCTTCTTGTTTACTGCCAAGCAGAGGCCACCGTCTTCCTGTCTCTGAAAGTGAAGAGCTGCGGTACACACAAGAGACACAGTTTCTGCTAGGTGTGAGCAGACCTATGATACTCGACCCCCTGAGGAGGTAGAAGCGTGACTGACTGACAATGCAACCAGAGACTCCCACTAACAGATACAGTAACCCTCTCTCCGCTGCTCTGAGTCCCTCCAGCGTTTTTAACCGTTGGAAGGATGAGATTAGAGTTCAAAGAGCTCCCTCTGCACAACTGCTGAATCTGTTGGGAATTTAAATATGACAGATTTTAACCTGCCAGAGAACAAGAGCTTCCTAAAGTCCTGTCTGAGTCTGGGCACCTTTGCGTACCGTCGCCACTCTTGGGTCTGGTAAGCACGAATGGGTGTTAAGGTTATAACCACAGAAGAGACCTGTTAGTTAGTTTTGATGTATTGATTTAGCTTGTGTTGTAATGGCACATTGAACTAGGCTAATTTATGTTTTAGAAGATTGTTGCACACACAGTTGTTCAGTGTTTTGAGAGGACAATGTTAAAATTGTGCGGTTACAGTTTTAAGGTGATCCATTGATTCAAATATTAAATGTTTGAATTGTATTTGGAGACTTTTAATGATTTTGAAAGGCTGCATTTCATTCTTGACATTTTCATTCTCATTCATAACTTGAAAGTGCCTGCAGACTAAAATCCAGGTGGATGGGGTTTAATTTTATTCATCCAGAGAGTTCTTGGCCTGGCGGGATAGCACTGCTGTGAAAAGATTTTCTCTAATAGGACTTAAAATGTCTTAGAAAAGAGTGAATTTCTCAGAAAATCAACTGTTTTGCTCTTGAAAACGTTTGACCTCGTGCCACTCTCTCTCATTCACTGTCTCTCAGCTTGACATACTCTCATCGCTCTCTCTCATTAGCCAGGCTCAATGAAAGAGCCATGGTGGTGGTTGATTTATAGCTTATTCAAGCTTTTTAAATATATTCAGTATAATATAGCAGTATATACTTCTTTTTCTCCTCTCTGGCCTACACAGAACTAAATAGGTGGTGTTTCCACAATCATTCCTTGAGAGAAATGCTTGAAGGTGCACTGAGTAAATACCTTTTTGTTTTGCTGGCTGATATACAGGAGTCGCCTTCGACGTTATACTGACAACTAGTGGCAAGATGTTGCAACTTGCAAAAACAAAAGGTGTCCGATGCCATTATAGAAATGTGCTATTCACAGTCTGGCATTATTCAGTGAGTGTAAGCGTCCAACAATTTAGGTGTAACCCAGGTAATGTGTGTAGTTTTTAGCTTGTGACGTGATCTCAAAATGGCCACCCCCATGACCCTCTCCATTTAAAATAAAATGGCTTTTAGTGAGCTACTGATATAACTGGAGTCAGTGCACATGATTTTAAATCATGAGAGTGTAATCTTTTAAACACATCTTTAGTTTTCAATTAGTGGATGTTAATTATGTCAATTCAGCTCAGTTTAACAATTTATTTATGGAGCACTTGTCCTAATACAGATGACTGCAGAGCAGTTTTACAGAAAAAAAGTGCCTTACAAGAGAGCGAGCCAAAAGAGAAAACTTCTTATAGTGACGAGTAAGATGAGAAAGAACCTAAACTACATAACATAATGGAATAAATAAAGGCAGAGCTATAGAACAATTGTCATAAGAGTGCAATAGACTGTCGCTTATATGCTTGCATTGTGATTGACAGGATTAGATGAACATGCTCCCCACAAACTCATTTGTGAAAGCTACACACGGGCACACAGAAGGCAGCTGTCATGCCTGAACAGAAGATCAGCTTACAGCATGCTTTGCGAGTCATGGAATACTCTGCTCTGCGCATATCATGTCCAACAACAGCTCGGACCCCTCTAATGGTGTAATACAAGTGTCCGTTATAGGAAAAAAAAACATGTTATTGTCATATCAACATACATCCAGAAAGCAGTGATGATATTGTGGATTGAACTAACCTACATGATTTATGAGTTTGGAAATCATTATGTTTTAAAGGGGTCGTATTATGCCATTTCACTTTTTCAACTTCAGTTTGTGTGTAATGTTTCTGTTTGAGCATAAAAAAAGATCTGCTAGGTTACAAAGCTCAAAGTCCAATCCAAAGGGAGATATTTTATTTAACAGAATACACTTTTAAAGAACTACAGCGAACGGCTTGTTTGGACTACAAATCATATGGTGTGTTCAAGTCTTCCTGGGAAGTTCGTAGGAGTAAGAGTAAGATGGCGGTGTACTTCCTCTTAATTAATTACACAAAAATACAGCAAGGTTCTTAAACTCTTCTAGAAAATGAAGAACAAAGAAATTACCAGTGTGCTTTGCTTTTTTATGTTTTTAATTAATTTATGAACCCACTGCTTACTTTATTGTTACATATTACATTGTTATATTATAATGCCATCATATTCTGAGCAGGCAATTATCTTAGTGCGCTGTAAATAGAAAAGCCTGAAAATTTCACTGCTAAATACCTTTTAGTATTGTGGTATTCCACCATTTTTCTCACTGACACGCCCCCAACCATGTAAAGATCAGGGCTTAAAAGGAACACGCCGGCTTTATGGGACTTTGGCTTATTCCGCACCCACCGCTAGCATAGCATAGCACAAAGACTTGTCACTTATTAGGAGCAGTATGCTAGCTGGAGCCGTTTACCTCCAGTCTTTGTGCTAAGCTAGGCTAGCGACCTTAGAGTGGTTAACATTTATTTTAAACATTGTTCCTGAACATTATAACTTCAAGTTTGTTTTACGGAGAACAGCAGTCAGACAGACAGAGTAATGTTACAATGCAGGCTATGCACAAAAGATTCTCCAGCCAGATGTAATTTAACGTTAACCGATCCCATTTTGTCAGGACAATCTGTGGTTTATGGATCACAACTTGTAAGTATGTCTTATTATTTGTAGTTGTGTTTCTAGTTGCTTTGATAGCTATGATGTAGGCATAAGGAAGGGCAAAGCTTTGCCTCCACTAGCTTGCTAACTAACATTACTCTCGTGTTTAAATAATAATGTAGTGTTTACTGTAGCTTTTGTAAGCTCATGCTTTTGGAAGACTGTTCACCGCCCCTTAGGAAAATTATTATCCATGATTTTGTGATTGATTAATGTTTGTATTACCATAGTTTTCTGACAAATATCCATACATTAAATGGTGGATAAAAAATATACTGGAAAATTGCAAAAACAACATAGGCCTACCACTCTGAAAAGTCCTTTGGATTCTGTGCTTTAAATCCGTTCTGCATCATCCTTTTGTTTGTTAACTTAACATGACAGAGTCTGAATCAGGCTCGAATTGGTTTGAAATTGACGCCATGGTTAATATTTACATCTGACTGAGTAACGTTAGAGCGCGCCAGGAGCACGCGGTTATGGGGGCGGGATATTTCCCGAACACGCGCTAAGTGTTGCCAATCACAAAACACTGGGCCAGCTAACCACTCACAGCACAATTCGGAAGGAGTAGGGCTTCATTGAAAACGACGATGATACTGAAAAATAAATAATAATTGTATCTGATCATTTTATTTAGCAAAGTATCTCACCATTCACTGCGTCCAGGTCGCACTCAGTCACCATGTTTGGTCTAAAACGCACCTGCTCTCATTTTTCACCGCAGGACAACAAATGTGAGTACATTTTCTGTCATCTTTGCAGGACTCTGTGATATGAAGAATGTGCAAAGAAACATTTTAGCAACTGTGTGAAAGTGAATAGCACATAACAATACCGGTAAACATAGGATATTTTATGCGTCACGTGACTAAACTTACTTCATAGTTTTTAAAATACCTCTGTTTTGACAATCCACACTACAATGCGAAAACGGTGCTTTCAAATGTATTCAACTCCACTTTGGAGGGGTTTTTCAAAAAGCTTCGTTTCCATTAATCAAAACACTGTCTCATTGTGAACGGAAGGCAAAACGAAGAGAAAAAGATGCGTTTTCAAACGAAACCGTATTAGTGTGGACAAGGCCCCAGACTGGGGAGAAAGGAGCTATAAAAATATGTGGAAAATAATGTTTTTTTTAACAATCAAGCATGAAAACATTCTAGTCATCACAATCACCACTGGAGTACCCTTGATAGCCACCAGAGGACACTCCTCCCTAGACTATTGCAACCCTGTCATGGACTACTTACCCATCATCCTTTGCCTTGACTCAACAACACTCATTGCATTCAGCTGCCCATTACCTTCTGTTCTTTACTCACCCTACCCTATATAAACTCTGTCAATTCTTGCTCTCAGTGCGAAGTCTTGATTTGTGTTCCACAGCATTACTGAGCGGTTCTGTGTTGTTCCTGGTGTTTAATTTCTGCCCGTATCCTAGATTTCTCGTTTCTGTCTTGTGTAACAGACGTAGGCTGATTCATATATGCGCCATAGTAAAAGTATTTTAGAAGTAAAATACCATCTAAAAGTACCTTTGTTTCATTAATGCACTGTAATTTAACTGTAAATTATATGATCAATAAGTTAGGACAACATATATTTTTACATTGCTTTAACTCGTCTAGCTAATATGTTATACAAGATTCAACAAATTGTTTTAATGTAATTTCAATTGAAATGACTTAAACATCTAAGTTGATTGTACTTAAAAATTTAAGGCAGCAATTTTTATTTATTTTACAGGTGGGCAGCTTAGGGCCATTATTTTAGCATGGCGAGGTTATTTATTGCTTTTATTTGTATTTTATATTTGAATAAACATAATTTAAATACAATTCCTATTCCTTGTTATTTAAAATATAATATAATATACAGCATATATTTTAGTGACATTTTATTATGTTATTTTCATGGCATATTCAGGGTGGTACAAGCCTTGAATACGGTCAGGGTTTATTATCCCTTATGTATTTAACTCGTACTGAGCGTTTGAACTCATTGCCAGTGCATTGACGTTTAAAACATTCTCATTCCCAGTTCAGCCACTTTCAAATCGACCTGAAATGTAATTCACAGCTCCACATCCCTATCTCTACTTCCACATCTAACCTAGGTTATTACCTAAGTGAGATTTGAACTGCATTACAGATGGAACTGATCCCAGTGTTTTAATACAGTCTATTTGCTCAATTATGGAATACATTACGCATTAAAATGTAGACGCGTGATGAGAAGTGGTTATGTGTTATTTTTATGATCAGCAGGCTGTTATCGTAGTAGCTGAAGCATAAGTGCTATCCTGTGTGTTTTTTTTCCCAGTCAGATAAGCTTGTATAGAGTGAGCAGTGAAAGCGTGTAGATTGTGTCCGCTGGGCTGTCAGATAGCCGGCTTCACAGTGGGAGTCAGGCCCTTTTGCCTTCTACCATTCACCTCTCCATCTTCATTACCTGTGCCCACTGCCCATCTGGTGAGATCACCTGGTTTCATCTTCCCCATGCCCTCTCACATTCATTTCCACCAGTTCTTTTCTTTTTATCACCTTTTCCCCTTTCTTATAGCCTTCTCTGACTTTCCCTTTCTTCAAATGTGCTTTCCTTCGCTCACTTTAAAGCAATAGTTCACCTAAAGATGAAAAATCATCATTTAGTTGTTGACCATCATTTCGCTGTGCTCTATATTCTAAATCTTCTGAAGTAACATTTAAGTCATTTCACTGTGCGCTTCAGATATCAAATGGCTTCAAATAAACAAGATGTTTTCATTTATGGATGTAAAAACTGAATATTCTGTCATCAATTATTCACCCTACCCTTGTGCATTTCTTTCTTCTGTGGAGCACACACAAAATAATGTTTTGAAGAATGTTGGTAACCAAACAGTTTCGGTTTCCATCGACTTCCATTGTATTTTTTTTTTTTTGTCCACGCATTTGGAAGTCAATGGGAACCAAAACTGTTACCAACATGCTTCATAATATCATCTTTTGTGTTCCACAGAAGAAGAAAAAAGTCTCACAGGGGTTGGAACGACATGGAGGTTAATGAATTTTCAATTATGAGTGAACTATCCCTTTAACTGTTCCTTTTTTCTCTCTTTCTCCTTGGCTGTCCTCTGTCTCACACCTGTCAGAGAACATTACATCTGTGAAGGAATCAAATAGATACATGCAGTTCCTATTGGATGTGTTAGATTGAATTAGACAGAGCAGGTAAACAGAGGTCTGTGCTCTTTGATTAGAAGCAAGAGAGTGAGTTTGTCACATGGATCAGTGAAGTATATCCTAGAGTGACGGGTGTGTGATGTTATGCAATGATTCAGTGATTTCGAACACATTAAGACAGTATGAGACAATGATGTGCTGGTGTTTGCAGGGTGGATTGAAAAATATTTTATAGTTATAAGAGTTACAGTTATAAAGAACAATTTAAGACACTAAAGAGAAATATTTTGATCTCTTTTATCTTATGTATTTTACTGATAAGTGCTCACACAGATTTTGTTCATAATTTACAGTTAATTTATGTTTTGTAAAAGGAAATTAGTGAGAGTCTAATCCTGTCATTTTATGGAATAGCCTATCTAATGCCTTTCATATTCAGTTTTTTCAGACATTCATGGTATTCACATTTAAGATGTCAGAAATATCCCTTTAATATTCCTCTAAAACTTTAATGAATTAATTTTTTTAATCAGCATTTCATTCATTCTTCTTAACTAGACCCTTTTCAGCACTGCGCTTGTTGTGTTCTGTATTCCAGTTTATATTTCCACAGCATAAAAGTAAGATCTTATGGATTTATGAATGAACCGCTCGTTTTAAAATCTTCCTGGTCTACTGACATTTTATGATGACATCCGTTTCAAACATTACTATGCTCAGGATCACTTATAAAACAGGCAAATCCACTTCACCAGCTAAAAGTATAAACACAAAATTCTAAAGATGGCTGTGCACTGTGTGGTCTGTAGGCTAAATCTGAGAAAATATGTTGGGCGCAATAATCCAAAAAGCAACCATGTCCCCCAAATACGGTTTTATATTGGTCAGAATGATTCCCAGTCAGTTTTGCTTTCTCACTGCTTTGTAAGCGGAGAGATCAGAATATTAATTGAGGTCATACATTTATTCAGTCTTTTATGAATTATTCGACACCTCATGCAGACATCAGATTCAGACTCACAAGTTCAGTTGATCAGAATGCATATAACGTACCTACTTTGACATGATGCGCCGTGGGCTTTTAAGACCAATAAATTAATTTATCAATTTGTGACAGTACTGAGTTACCGTATATGAAACTGAATCGAGAACATTTTCCATAGAAAAAAAATGTATTCTAATATTTTCACACCCTAATTCATGTTTCCTGAATTTTCTCTTCAATAGTTATTGTGGAATACTTGAGGTGAAAATTATAATCAAGGGTAATTTGTAATCAGGTTACTTAAGCACCTCAAAGTCAATCTCCAATCAACCCCAGACTCCGTCAGGAAAATAGCCATGACATTAGAACTGAGAGCTGCTGTGCTGCGGTCCTCTTTTAGTCTCCTGCGTGTCAGTACTACTCAGGTATCAGGGTGTCAAGTATGAAGGTTAGAAGTAAGTAACGGCTCAAAGTAACCAAGTAGGTGAAGTCTGCTTAGTGACTCAGGACTGTTTGTGTTCTCCTCAACCTGTTTGTAGCATTAGTGTTTCTAATGTAGTGTTTCTCAACCCTGCTCCTGAAGGACACCCCAACACTGCACGTTTTCTTTGTCTCCCTAATATTCAACTCATCAGCTCATTGTCACATGTGTTAATGAGCTGATGAGTTGAATCAGGTGTGTTTGATTAGGGAGACAAAGAAAACATGCAGTGTTGGGGGTCCTTAGGAACAGGGTTGAGAAACACTGCATTGACGGTTAGTCGGTCACCTACTGCTGTTCACACTGCCAGAGATGAGTGTCCTAGGATCAGCACTTTTTTCTGCTGCATTTCTAATGGATTTAAATACAGGATGTTATTTTTTTTAGAAACAATCAGTTGTTAATTCAATAAATTCTCAGTACCATAAAACAAGTGCACTTGCGTATTGTTAATGTGTGAGAAATATGTAAAGTGTGATTTTCTTATATTTTTGAAGTATGTTAATGATACGGTCTTGACATGTTCCTAATTTGGGAAAATATTTGAAAGAATTAAATAAAGGAGATCGTTTTGGTATTTTGTGCCCAGTTTTGAGAAAGTCCCTTGATTCTTTCTAAATTGTTATTATTCTCTGTAAACAATGCTGATTTCGTATATTTGTCATTGTACATACTTGAAATGTTTTTTGCATTGTTTTTTGTTTAATAAGTCACATCAAAACATTTCAAAGCATGTGAATTACAAAATATGTTTAACAAATGCTAGTAAAATAGAAGTTTAAATTATGAAATAAACAAATAATAATACAAGGACAGTCAGAGGTCGTTAAATATTACTCGCATTTTGGGTCATCCTTTTATTTTGAGTTACATTTTAATAGATTAATTAATTTAAATTAATTAGTCGCTCATCATCTTTCTCTCCTCAACTTAGTTATATAACCAGCTAAAATAATCATAAGAAAATAGTCAACAGGGCAGGCAATGTTTTTATTAGATTCTAGCTAAATCTTACTCGAGGCTCGGTTTCCTTTATTTGTAAAATGCTGCCATCTAGTGGCCTGGCCAGAAAGGTGTACTATCGGTTTTTGGCACTCTTACCAATGTTGTTGGTAATTCTGCACTCTACCAAAACCCATTATCTCTTAACAACCATGTCCCTTTGCATAATTTAAATGAAACCGTTTTCATTCTTATTTACTTATTTAATCACAGGTATAATCATCATGGCTCCTGATAGTCAAGTGAAGTCAAAGACATTTCATTTTGAATTTATTAGGTTCTTGTATGTTTATATTGGACATATTTTGACGAATATTCTTTTTTGTGGGATTATTTCACACTGAGTCATCCTCTGCATTCACACCAGCCTGTCGACTCATTCTTTCTTTTCCTTTTATCATCAGCTGTACGGCAGACAAATCTTCCCCTGGTCAACTCAGCCTTCACACTTATGAATAGTTTTGTCTTGTGTCGAAGTTTCATCTGTTTAACTTCCCGTGTCTCTTCACAGCTTAATTTCCTATCATGGGCAAGTAAGCATCTTAGCAGTGACCTAAGATGACGACAGATCTGTGATCTTAAAGGGATTTTTTTTTATGATGACTAAAGTTTGGGATGTTTTGTAAGCCTATAACACAGAACACATTTTCTTCTCATCGATGGTACTATTTTTACTATGTTACGAAACTTAATGTGCATCAACCTATACTTGGTGCTCTATTCACTTGCATTCATATGCATGTGAATGAAATGCAAGACTGGAAATGCAAGCTCATGCAGTTTTGTCTTCCTCTGCATACCAAAGTTCAAATATGATAACCTCTGACCTGTGAATGAATGCAAATAGGACTTAGACATTTGACCAATAGAGGATCTAAGCGTCACAAAGTGACCTTTTGGCAGAATTCACATAACATACACACTGAAAAGCTGCATGTTTTGCAGTGTTACTTGGTCTGAAGTTTGTGTGATCATAATAAATGTGACCACAGCTTAAGAAACTCATTACACAGAAAACTCTTCAACCACAAACTATCAACTTGATCTTTTTGTGTCTAAAACTGTTAGCTGTTTATCAAACTATTATGCAAATAGGCACATAGTATGGACAGAACATACTAAATAAGGATGCATTGTTATTAAAATTCTGGCAAATGCGATTAGCTGATCATTATTTTTATTACCCATAACTAATATGGACAAAACATACCATATAGCAGTACCATATGCAATGTGGTATTAAAATTCTGTCAGATGCGATATCAAATCAGCATATTAGAATGATTTCTGAAGGATCATGTGACACTGAAGACAGGATTAATGGCTGATGAAAATTCAGCTTTGCATCACAGAAATAAATAATATTTCATATTAAAATAGAAATCTATTATATCTGTATTTTCATTAAATTAATGCAGGCTTGATGAGCATATATAAGATAGGCTACTTCTTTCAAAAACATTAAAAATAGTCATGTTTCCAATCTTTTGACCGGTACTATTTATAATATATATATTTACAAAAAATATATTATTAGACTTTAATTATATATATATATATATATATATATATACACACACACACACACACACAATTATAGTCTAAATAAATAAAAGTAAACTATTTAAAAAATATTTTAGGCATCACAACATTACGCTGTACGGTAGAAAAAAAAATATACAAAAATTACGTTTAGTATTATCATATGTATTATGGTTAATACATGTAAAAATAAGTGGGCAAAGATCATTGAAATGTAAAACTAGAGGAAGTGTATGCCAACATCGACCAATTCCGATAAACTAAAAAATATCTGTAATATAATGGTTGATATAACAAATGCACTTATCATTGTCTGTTTATATACATTTGAACCTTAATTATGGAATAATTGCTCTTGATTTGTGTGTGTGTGTGTGTGCCTGCGTGTGTGTGTGTGTGTGTGTCGTGCGTGTGTGTGTGTGTGTGTGTGTGTGTGTGTGTGTGTGTGTGTGTGTGTGTGTGTGTGTGTGTGTGTGTGTGTGTGTGTGTGTGTGTGTGTGTGTGTGTGTGTGTGTGTGTGTGTGTGTGTGTGTGTGTGTGTGAGCTTTGATGTAAGTTGATTTGAACAGTCATTCCAGTTCATAAATCTTACTACAGTTCATCACTGAGCTGCAAATGTTCCATTTCAAAAAGTTGTAAAGATATCCAAACCATTTAAACACTTCTTCAAATATTCTAACCATGGTGTGACCAGTATGCAGAAAGAGATACAATCATGTTAACGACCCTTCCGTAATGTAGAATGTCCTTCATGAAATCAGACTGTGTATTTTGTTTGTGTCTACAGCAGACATTTAGGAATGAAACTTCTCATTTGTTCAGACATTCCAAGTCCTTGTTTCGAGCTCCGCCCCGGGTTTCATGTGTGGTCGCGTTCTCTTGCCTAGAGCTAAGTTGAGTGGTAGCGCAGCTGGACTTCAAAAGGAAGTGGCTGTGCGGTGAAGTTGAGCTCTGTGGGAGGGCACAAGTGTTAGGGGAGACGCTACTAGAGCACGCTCGACAGCACAGCGGCGTGTCTCAGGGCCATGCTCCGCAGGTCGCCCTGCCACAGAGGCAGGGTTCATTTTGACTTCAGTGAGGAGGTGGTGAAGAGGCTGCACACCTCCACCTTAAGGTTAGAACTACAGTAACACCCTCTTTTTTCTATCTCTGTTATGTCTCAGAGTCTGTCTAGTTCACATGCTTTCACACACACTCTCTCTCTCTGTCCCTTTCTTCTGGACCCTTGTCATACAGTGATCAGGTGTCATCTCCTGTTGTGTATCTTTTCTTTTGAAACATCTTCATCTGCAGTATCTATACTTTTTCTCTTTCTCCCCCCTTTTTTTCCAGGCTTCTTTTTTTAGTTCATTGTGATGATTTGTTGTTGCTCATGCAGTTTGCGAGTGTGTTTGTAAGTAAACCGAGCTCTGTGTTTATACAAGAGTCAAATTGTTCACAGCTGTTGTACGTTTTCCATCTATCGTGTGCATGCATTGGATCAAGCGTTATACACACTCTTTGTGCTCGTGATATCAATTGATACATTCATCTCCACTGTAATTTCACACCTGAGACCTGTTCTTGCTTTACATTGTCTGGGTAAACATCACCACACCGCTTTAGCTCAATTCCAAACCTAAATAAGCTTCCCAGATGACATTTTGCACTAATTGGAAAGAAAGATTGGGTTTAAGTACCCTTACATGAGAAGTTTAGAAACATTTTATTTTATTTTAGTGTGAGTGCACTGTTTCTGCAGTTATGAATATGTCGTTGTGTCAGTCTGTAATGTGTGTTTATATACACTTTAAATGTCAAACACATGCATGAATGAATGAGTGTGTGAACATCTGTGTTTATGCACCGCATGCTCTGACGTCCGGGATGGGTGTGTAAAGGTGTCCCATGACTCCAAATGCCAACAAAGATAATCTCCATGTTGGGTGGATTTTGTGTATTTAGTGTATTACTAGTTGCTATATCAACACTATATAGAGAAAAATTGCGCTAACATTTTTAATCTTTGGAAGATATCACTGAACATTTATTTAACCATTGCTAAAGTTAATTTTCCATCAGTTTATTTGTGTTTATTTAAAATTAGACAAATCTGATATTGTTGTTGTAATCTTATATCTGTTACTTAACTAACTTAACGTAAATCCCAGTTGCGCAGGGTTTTTTTTTTTCCAGTTGCGCACGTTGTAACACTGCGTTGCAATGTGCCCCTATTAGAACTATGCTATTCTATTCTATACTTTTATGAATTCTATGGAGAAACCATGAGAAAAAGGTGAATAACGATATTATGTTTTGAACTATGCTGTAATAGCTGTGTTGTGTTTGTTGTCAAACTAAAAAAAAAAATTCTAATTATTTATTTATTTTAAATGGCATTATTTTATTTGAAAAAATTAATTATTGTATTTTATTGATAAAATATTTTTTTTTGGTCTTGTATATATGTTGTTTTATTAGATCGGATAACATTTTAAGCTGTCATATGGTCGTGTTACAATGTGCCCCTCACATGTTACAATATGCCCCACCTACGGGGTGTGTTGTCACATTTCACTTCCATTCTTTCAGGGTATATCAAGAAAAAAGTATACACTGCATTAATTAAACAAAACCACATCATTGTACTAGACGTGTGAAATGAATGTTTTGTAAATAATCAATTCTCTGAACCCCAAGTTGATTTACACAAACTGAAAAAGTCAAAAAAGTGTTAGGTTGTGCTGCGTTCTCCTCTAACTATGGAAACTAGCAATGACCAGGAACACAGGCAAAACGAGAACAGGGAAAAAGAAACCAAAACACAATGGAAACTAACTAAACACAACCCTGACACTATTAAAGTTGGCACAAACAAATATTCACTTGCATACCAACTGATTTTTTTTTTTTTCAAAACTACTGCGTCATCTTAAATGATCCCCAGAGTAGGGCATATATTTGTTTTCCGAAATATGTCATGGAAAAACAGCCTCGTTGAATGCCATTTACAGCAGGGTCCCCAGCCTTGAATGTTCTCACGGACCAACTCATATGAACTTCCCTCTTCTGTTTCTGAGCCTCGGATGCCGCAGTAGATTCCAGTATAACTGGCCCTTCTTCCCCACAAACACACGATCAAATCCTGCATTACAAAATATCTGTGATGCCTGATAATGTAATCATTTAATTGCTCATGTGTTACAGTGAAGTACATTTGACAGAGGAACTGAAACACAGAGACCTTTATGATTTGCAACCCATTATAATGTATCCTTGTGTCTCCATTGTTAGAGTGGTGACACTTACACTTTAAGTGAAGTGGATAATAGAGACTATCTTTTGGATCAGCTCTACATAAACTATTGTTGTGTTGTGAATGTGCTAGACAGTGAGTCAACACCAGTCACAAGGTAATTAGATACTTACTTGAAAACAACATCTTGCTCTTTTTGTTTCATATAAACATCAAACAATCTTTATTCTTCTTAATTGCTGAAAAACATTTTCAATAGCTGCCCTCACAACCATATGATATTCTGTCTCTGCACAATTATTACAAATGAAAACAAGTGAGGCAATCACGTACAAATGTTAGATCTTAGCTTTAAGACAACAAGGGGTTATTTTACACTGTGGTCAGCTCTGATGTCAAGTATTATTGAGCTCAAAATGGTTGATGATAACCATTCACTTTACATTAAATATTTTTTGCCCGGTCATTGAGCAGTGTTGTTATTGTTTGCTTAAACCAACGGAAACTGTTCAAAATAGTTTTTATTAAGATTAAATAATATAACCCATAAATATTTTCAGCTAGTTGCCAAGACAACATTTTCGTTTAAGTGTAAGTATTAAAATTACTAAGCTAAAACGGAAATAAAAATAAATTAGTTCCATAGAAGTATAAAAAATAATAAAAATGACAAAAGCACATAACAAAGTTTATCCAAACTAAAATTGAAGATATGAAAACTGAAAATATAAAAAATGAAACCTAATTCAAAATATGAATAAATATTGTAATAGTATATAAATACTAAAATAACACGGGAGTGAAGAAGTTTTTGAGACAATCTATGCGTGTGTACAGTGTACTCCTAAACATTGACATCATTATTAACATTTAGCAGATATTTAGTTCTGGTTTAAAATGCAGTCTTTCTCTTCTTGGGGGAAAAAGTCAAAAATATTGATGACTCATCATGACCTACTGAGGAGAAAGTCCCTCCCCCTTGATCCAAATATAGAAAATATATCATCACAACAGAAAACTGTCTTTAAAGTCCCCATGAATTTTTTGGGGGCTTTTAGTATGAATATATTAGCCTTAAGGCCCTTTCACACTGGACGCGATTTTGACGCACGAATAATTCGCGCGATGGTTTTATTTTTTGATCAGCTGTTGTGTAATGAGTGCTTACACACCGAACGCGAATGTGCTGCGGCGAAAAAACGACTTTTTTTTTTTTCGCTTCGATGTCGATTTTTTTTTTACTTTTGCGGCGACAGAAAAGGCTTCAGCCAATCACACACAGTGGATTGTTTATTTGATTGCATGTAAACGTAGCCCTCACCTCAGCAGACTGCCAGACGCTGCTCCGGACCGATTGGTTCCCTGAAGTTAGTGGTTTGTCTCGTCAGATGCGGTGCCACTGTCTGAACGAGCTCCTCAAATTGTCCCTATTTCGCACGCGAACTATTCGCTTTTTCGTTTCGCTTTTTCGTGTACGCGTCCGGTGTGAAAGGGCCTTTACTGTTATCTATAAGCTATGCCAGTGTGCTTCAAAACAATGACACAATTCATATTTAGAATATATAAGCATTCAGAACTTACAGTCTCACTTCCGCAAATATGGATCAATGATTTTGATGACATCACTGCACTTCAGCTTCTCATCAGATTTTCTGTCCAATCAAATGCTCTCCTGAATCTAGAGCGTCAAGCCCCCTGCATTATATATTATAAATACAAGCTGTATTATAAATAGTGCACTATATAGGGGATAGGGAATGATTCAGACAGTGTAAATATGCTTTCGCGTGAACTGCCGCAGCGCGCATACCGTCCGCTCCGGTCCAGAGACACGGTAGTACAGAGCGGATCATATGCGCTCATATGCGGATGAGCTGTGATGTAAACTAAATGCTATTGACTTTAAAAAAAAGGGGAGGAGCTGTTTGATATGTCCCACCCTGTCTTCCTGTATCAGTGGAAATAATGTGAACACATTGAATAATGCTGCGCGTTTCAAGGCACTTCAATGGGCCTGTTAAGTGTTCAGCCAAGTAAAGTTATTGTAAGATGTCAACTTGGCCACTTGACACTTGTTCTACTTAACTTAATTGTTTATTTCCTCTCAATGTAAAGCCACTATCACCTTTTACATGTACTATGTAATTGTAATGTCATGGGAATCTGAGATACTGGTTACAGCTGAGGTTAGAGGTATCATTTCCTGGTAGCTTTTTTTTCAGTCTTAACCTCTCCAGTGAGCTCAAATGACCCAGACTATATTCTTCTTTAGAAACGCTATACTCAATGACGATGTCAGTCAGACTAACACTGAAATATCTTACAAAGAATTTCCATTGAAAGGATATTGTAAAAAGTGTGGAATGAGAAATGCCACTCTGTGGATCATTTTCATAGTGAAAAAAAAAGAGCTTCCTTCCTGTCTGTTTCAGTGTAACTGTTTTTCTAGTTGTGTAATCTGATTTGTTTCTTTTGTTCAGCAATTGATGTTGAGTCAAGAGCAGTTTTTGCTTTATATCATAGTGGAATGAATGATCAATGAATGGCTGAATGTACAGCATAAGGAGATACATTACCCAAATTTAGGTCTGTTTCACACCACACACTGTAAACAATTATTGTGATTATTTATCACAACTTAAAGTTCAACATTAGAATAAGAAGTAATGTGTTGTTTCAACTTAAAAATAATAATTAGGTAACACTTTATTTCGATAGTCCACTTTAGACATTCTACTAACTATAAGTAACTTTGCAACTACATGTCAACTAACTCTCATTATTTTGTTGGTCCCCCAACAGACATTCTACTGACTATAAGTAACTTGGCAACTACAAGTCAACTTATTATCCTAAACCGAACCTAACGGTCTATTAACAGTCTACTACACTCTACTAATCCTCTAATGAGAGTTAGTTGACATGTAGTTGAAAAGTTACTTATAGTTAGTAGAATGTCTAAAGTGGACTATTGAAACAAAGTGTAACCAAATATTAAGTTTAGTTAACTCTAGTTTAGTTGGATATTTAGGCTAAGTTATCTCAACAAATTTTAAGTTAAGAATTGCAGACCCATTTTTACAGTGTAGGCTATGTATAAGCAGTTTCAGTTACTGGCTTGTCACACCCTTCCTGGACGTCATTCACACTTGCAGAGTAGCAGAAGCATTATAGAATTAGGTTTTGAATGTTATTAAAGAAAAGAATCAATGTACCAACCCTGAAAAATCACTTAATTTTCTGTATAGAGCCGCATCTGAGACCCAACAGAAATGCTGCTGCTTCACTGCTTGTACATGCTGAGTGAAACCAGCATTGAGTAAACGTATCAGAAAATCTCTTGTGGTTTTCCTTTTTTGTAGTGCAGTGTCTCATTCCACATAGTTGACTGATTAGCTCATCAACATCAAAAATAATCATTTAAATAAACATGAAATGCATGACAGGAAACAACTACAACTGCAAACAAGAAGAACAAATACCAAAAAAGGGACACACTACATTGCAAACAGAAACACAAAAGATATAAACATTTGAGACAAAATGAGAGATAAATTGATTGTAATCACAAGACCGAGTCAGAACACATAAACCCTGCAATATGACCAAGTAAACAGATGTGTTTATAATTTAGTTTTGATGATGGGAAGAGATGAAGTTTCACGGAGATGCCAGAGGGAGGGAATTCCAGGATCTAGGGGCCGTGTTCGATTTATTGTCAGAGGAGGACAGTCTGAACTTCTGAACACTTTTGTGAAATTACCTTTAAAGCAGTTGTACAGACTGTGCATGGTATTTCTTAAAGATAATCTGTTTATATAACCTTCACTGATTCCTGACTGTGCAATCCATGTTTGCCCTAAATAAATTTGACTGAAATTTGAAGAAAGGTGCTTAAGTTTACCCCCTTTTAAAATACGAAGTGTGAAATGTTGCTTTGTGGGGTTTAAAAAGATGATAACCCGGGGTTAAGCACAGTGTGAAAAGCCCAAATGCTGTTGATGGTGGTTGTGAATGGCAGGCTAACAGGAAAAAGGGGCACAATAGGAGGATGTTGATTCAGTGTTAGCTGCTGTTATAGACGCCGGACCTCCGCGTGGACCAGGCCGCACAGTGACATCTCAATTACTCTTATTATCACTTGAGAAATATTCTTTTAGAGTTATTAAATTCATGCATGCATGCGTGCTGAGTGTGTGTTGTAGTAAAATGCCGATGGACTGCTGCAAACTCCAGAAAAACAAGGAACGGGTTTTGAATGGGTCTCATATTCCCTAGTTTTACTTTTTTAGTGCATGTAATTGTTTTATTTTTTTTTTACTTTGAGACTCTCCGGTGCTTGAGGAGCAAAATTGAAAGGTCTCTAAACCTCTGGCACTCTGAGCGTAAAGACCATCGCTACTTCCTCTCAGTTAGATCTGAGATCACAAGCACATCTGAACCGAACACAAGCGTCTTTTGAAACTGTTTATTTGAGTTGAGCGTAATGTGTTTCCCCTGTTTCACTTCTGTTTGATGTGGGCTGAGACCATCTCCACTATGTTTCCTTATGCTTTGGAAAGATGAGACGTGCTTCCGCCCCAAGTGCTGGGAATCTTTGAGACTTTCCAGAGCTCTCTGGTCCCAGAGGACAGCTTGTGTATTTCTCCTAAAATTTTCATTAAGCTATATATAACTTATTTTATTGATGGTTAAGGTGAATCAGTACTTGTTTTTAGTTTCGAATGTACAGTCTTAGTCTTCAGAAAGACAAAAGTGCATTTATATAATATTGTATACGTTAAAGTGACACCAATCCAAGACCATTAAATAGACTTTCATGTGTCCTTACCTTAATTTCAATGTATTGTTTTTTGTTTTTGTGCCATTGCAGTTTCGATGTGGAAAATGGCCCGTCTGCAAGCTGTAGTCCTTTGGATCCCCAGGCCTCACCGGGTTCTGGCCTGGTTCTGCACACAAACTTTCCCGGCCACAACCAGCGGCGAGAGTCCTTCCTCTACCGCTCAGACAGCGACTATGACCTTTCACCAAAGTCAATGTCTCGAAATTCTTCTATCGCCTCAGAACTGTGAGTATAGTGGTATTTTTTTATTGTTTGATGTATTAATAGCTTTTATTTACTGAAACAGTTGAAAACAACAACTTAGAATTGATGTTTGCTGGTCCAAACTGGACTGGTTTCTGGGCACTTGTCAGCTGTTTAGGCCGAAAGACCAGCTGAACTATCTTAGATCATCTAAAACCACAAACCATCCTAGGCTGGTTTATTTATTTGTTATTATGAGAGAAAGATTTGTTGTAAATCTTAACACTTTTTCCGGCACAACGCATCTTTTAAGGATGGGTATAGTTGTCAACTGTTACATTTGAGTAATCATTAAATCATCTTCTCTAATTAGTCAACTTTCTAGAAAAACACTTTTTTTGCCACATCTAAATCATTCAGCATCTGGTAATCTGAGGACCTTGAAGTTGTTTAAAATGCTTTTCTTTCTTCAACGCTTACAGTATATTTCTGTTTCCAAACATGTCTGCAGAAAAGGTGAAGTTGGAAGCAGGGCTGTTTAGTGAAGTCGATTTATGCACTGCTGCTCAAAGCAGTGAGATTGGCATGCCAGGACGTATCTCAATCAAGGCCTTATTTCCCAAGGCTTCTTGCAGTAACTGCCTGGAATTTTATAAGAACACATTTTCCAGAGTCTTAGATGCCAAATATCTGTTGAACCCTGAGGAATGTGCTGGATTGTTCTTGTTAACCAATTATTTTTTAGTGCCATTCAGGGTCCTGATACTAAAAGGAACCTCTTTTGATAATGATGCTGATTTCTAATTCCATGTAATATAAAATGACATCTGACATATAACGTTGAAAGTCAACGTGAATTGCTGGTCGCAACCCACTTTACTTCTGTAATGTGATGTATTTCTGAGTGAAACTAAATACTTGACACATCAACTTTAACCAGTTCACAATAAGACCAGGAACTACCATTAAGGAAGTGAATAGGGTCCGTTTAGATTTTTTTTGGACTTGAAATAATAGGGTTTGCTTTGTTTGAGTGTCAATGGCTCAAGATGTTATTCCCTCTTGATTGCAGGCATGGGGATGACCTGATAGTCACACCTTTTGCTCAGGTAAACAGATCAGTGTCATGTTTCTTTAAGGATTACTTTTCAAATGGACGTGTGCTTGCTTTTACCTCACAGCTTTGTTATTTCTGACTTTTTCTAGGTTCTAGCAAGCCTTCGAAGTGTCAGAAACAACTTTACTGTCTTGACCAATGTTCAGTGCACATCTAACAAGTGAGTATTATTGCAAACAGAAGTTATGACATTAACCAAACTTAAATAGGCAATTCAAATAGACTTTTTTTTAATAATAATATTTTTCAGTTTCTAAAAGGATGCGAGGATTGTTTTTCTTTCAAAAAAGACAATTCTGTTTGATTCAGGAAAGTTTGTTAAAATTATTTTGACATTGCTCAGTTTAAAAAAAATGCACACGCAGTAATGCAATGGGTGTCTATGGGGCAAGAAACTGTACAGTTTTGTAAGACAAATTAAAAATTTAAATACATACACACTCTTTCACCACAGATCTTGACTAGAATAGAATCTCTTACTAGCCTGAAGAATAAAATCACTTAACCGGTGAAAAGTTATATCCAATCTTACATTTCCTCTGACTATTTAAAGCAACTAAACTGTGTAACTTTCACATGATACATGAAGGAAACCAGAGGAATATGATGTAACTATCCACAAAATACTGTTTACATGGAGCAAACTCCACCAGCAGGAATTACGTCAGAAGGGCAGACCATAAGTGTTAGGAACAGTATTCTTAATGCTGCTAAAATGCCAATTTAGTTTTTAAGAGCTCAAATAACACAGGTTAGTTTATGAAATAATTAATATAAGTGTTGTAGCAGCAATATGTACTCCACATCTCTGTTTTTAAACTTCCAGAATGCCTGACCCCATAGACTGCTATTGCATTACTCCAAGGTATCTGTGAACTTGTATAAACATGTAGTTTTAACTAACTATTATTTTAATAGTAATTAATATTTCCATAAACATTTTTTTTATAAACATTTAAATAATATAAAACACAAATAATAAAAAAATAAATACGACCACAAGAGGACAGTCTTTCCTAATATTTGTTTTATGGACTCGGCCACCCATGCACACTGACATTTAACTATAGAGCCATTTTCCACCTATCCTACTATCACCAGTTTTCAAGATTTCAATCCCAACCAAAAATCACTTGCCTACAGAGAAGATTTTCCAGATGCCCCTAAATTGCATTTTTCAACTGAGAGATGAGGGTAAACGGGGGAAAAGATGTTTATTCGCTGTTATTCATGGAAGAATATTTTCACCTTCCAAGTAACCATTTGCTTCAGGGCAATTATACCTGTTATAGCTGTTATATTATAATATATCTGTTAAAAGGCTTTTGTTGGGCGCCTTTTCTTGTTTATTCGAAGGGCAACCCAGTTCAGAAGAACTTAAAGGGAAATTCACTGGAAGTAGTGTATGTGCAGAAAAGAGGACACACCCTATTATAATAATAATACGTATGTGTTAGTATCACATCAAATCCATGATTCACTTAAGAAAGATATATTGCAGAGTGCACAGACTTGTATATAGTTTCTTCCATTCTTCTTTAATGTGGAAATATGCTCTTTGCTTTGACATTATGCATGCTGTTATGGTTATAGATGACTCAATAGAATGACAAACGGGTGTTTTTTCAAAAATAGACAGATAATTGATTGAAATGCAGGGGTTTTCTCCTTTTGTCATATTTTTTTAAAAATTATTATTATTTTATTTTTTTGGCTACAATTTCAGTAATCTTTTAACATTTCTCCTTGCAGGAGGTCCCCCGTGTCCAACCAGCCCCCCATTACCAGAGTGTGCCTACCTGGTAAGTCCACATATAATTTCACACATGCATAAATGTATCCCAAATGCGGTCCAAAAGTCTCAGACCACTTGTGAAAGACAACCTTTTCAGATTTAATACAGTTTTTTTTATTACAAATTATATTAACAGCAAACTGATTTAAGTGAAAAGTGAGTGCAGAATCTTAAATATTGTTCCATGTTTCAAAATCCTAAAAAGAAACCTAAAAAACATGGGGAATCCCAGATTTTCCAGTATGTCCTCTTTTAATATACAGGCATCATCTTGAAGATCATGTGTTTGTGTGTGTGCCTGTAAACACGTGTTTTGCTGTGGTGTGTGTCCATATATTTTGAATGATAGAGAGACCTCTTGCCATGCTACGTGACTGCCCACGCCGTTGCCCTCTTGTATCCCTCATCATCACTCATCTCTGCCTCAGCTTCTACTGATTGGCCGGGCAGTGTTGAAACATTTAGTAGACTCACGTACACACACATTCAAGCACGGTGCCCATATTAGTGGCTGTTTTGTCTAGTTTTACAGAACGTGTTAGACCATAGGAAAAGGCCATGGCTGCTACGTGTTGGTCTCTCACACGCACACACACCAGCCGAACACAATAACGCAACGGACAACAGCCTGCCTCAGCCGAAGGTTTTGTATAACCGGTGGGAAAATTCCTCATAGTTCACTCTCTGTCCTTGAGGATGGCTCCCAGTGTGATATCAGAAAACACGCCAGACAGAGATTTCAGAAAAAACTGTAATCTATTCTAACTAAACAGAACAAGGCCATTCATTGGAGCCTCTATTATACAGCCCAGACTGTTTCCTTAGAAATGTCAAGAAAACCTTGGCGGACTGAAGTCGTTTCTGAAGGATAATCAGAGAGAGATTGTTCACATTTCATCAAGGAATAGAAGAAAGATGCTTTATATAAACACAGCCATTAGCAGGTTTTGTTTAATGAAATGCAAGAAAATTGTGTAATTGACTGTATTCTTGTAACACAACATTATGTATCAGAAAAGCTAAGAATAAAAATGGTAACACTTTATTTTGATGGTCCGCTTTAGACATTCAACTAACTATAAGTAACTTTGCAACTCTCAACAGAGTATTAGTAGACTGTCTGCTTAATGTCTTCTAACACTTAAAAACGCTTAATTGTGATGCTCCCCAACAGACATTCTACTGACTATAACGTTGTAAGTACATTATTTTACTAAACCACACCCTAACACCTCCCTAACTTAACAGTCAACTACCATCTACGAACTCTCTAATGAGAGTTAGTTGTCATGTAGTTGCAAAGTTACTTATAGTTAGCATGATGTACCATCAAAATTGGATAAAAGTTAGTGTAAAAGTACTGTACAAAAAGTAGCTGTAGAGGAGGAGTTGGTGCACTTGTAACAGGCATGTTGTGCTTTGGCACTTGGGAGACAGGTTTGAATCCATCAAATCCATCTAGCAAAAGCCCTAAAATAAAACATGCTTACAAACTTCCCTAAGCTCTTTTTTGGGGGGAAATTGGACCATAGAAGGAAAAATAAGCTTGAAAAAAGTATGGAAAAGGTTGAACTGTCAGTACAAAGACTATAGATTGCTAGTGTTTGACCTGTACAGTCTGGTTCGGTGGCGGTAATATAGGATCCTGCATTCACAGTTGAATCAATATATTTCTAGGAAAGATCAATCTAATGGAGTGGAAGAGAAGGGACATACAGTAGAATATTGTCCATGTGTGTATCATTTAGCTATAAGATGGCAGCTCCAGCTCCATGTAACACTGAGTAGATACGTTAAAATGCTCAAAGTGCTCTTGTAATGTCAATAATCGTGCCATACAGGAAGTCCGGCCTACAAAAAAAAAGGACCAGGTCTTCAATGCAATGCAAGTGGCATTATACTGAAACCGAGAGCATGAGAAATGCAGTCAGTTGAAGTTCCTGTCAGGTGCTTTGGGTTGTGATTGACGTCAGTTAGCTTGCATGCGGCTTTGTTGACTTCCTCTTAAACCAGGTGGACTGAGATTCACTTCCTGATGCTCTTTAGGCTTGATCGGTCTTTGTGTTTCTGATAAGTGCTGCTATTATGCTACCAGTTGAGTGTAACGTCACAGAGTTGCTCACCTCTTAGTAAGCAGTTAGTTTCGTAATGTTGAAAATATGCAATAGTCATGCAGAATTAATGCAGAATTTGTTTTGATCGTAAATGCCACATCATTTTGGAGAGGTTTTGCATGTGTCCTTCAGATAGTTCACCCAAAAAAATTAATTGTGTCATCATTTACTCACCCTCAAGTTGTTCCAAAGCTGTATGAGTTTCTTTCTTCTGTTGAACACACAAAAGATATTTCAAAGAATATTGGCAATTAAAAAGTTGAAAGTAGCCATTGACTTCCATAGTAGGGAAAAAAATACTGTCAACTGTCTGGTTACAAACATTCTTTAATATATCTTTTGTGTTCAACAGAAGAAATAAACTCATACAGGTTCTGGGTCTAATCTACTTTTGATCATGCATGATAAGGAAGAAAGACTGCTGTGATTGTTTTCTGTTCAGATTAGTCTCTCTATCTCTATCTATAAAAAATAGTCGTCAATGCAAAAAGATACTTTCTCTGTTTCAAAACCAGTTTACACCAAGATCGATAACAATAAAGATGTACTGTATAACTAAAGGTAACTATATTAGTGTCACAGCAACAGATGATATTTGTTTATCATAATCATGCTTAAGTTCTTAGATTCTGATTGGCTATCAGTGTTTTTATTGTTCATCAGCTATACAATATCTTTCCTGTTATTATTGTTATAGCTGCGGTTAAATATATTCTAATAGATTTAAAAACTTTCTAGTTATAGACGGTCACATATTTTGTAGCAACGCATACACAACATGTCTTTCTAAAAAAAAAAAGTGTCCTTGCACCTTGTATTTTTTTATTACACTTATCTGTGACTTGGTCACAGACGTGGTCTGTGTGAATCACCCCTTATAATGCTAGCATCTATGTTTTTGCATCTTTTATTTCATTATTTTTTAAATGCAGATAGAGGGAGTAATCTGAAAAGAAAACAATGACAGTAGTCTCCCACTCACAACGCATGCAGAACTGTAGTGATGTAACCATAACTGAGACAATGAGACGGAGCCACTGACTTACTGCCTGCACCTAAACTGCCTCCTGTGTGTCATACAAACAGGGTCATTGGGCAGGAAGGAGAGCGCAGATTTTTCCTGTTTTTCCCATACCGCTGGAATCCTCCGGAACCCAGGAGGTGTTTTTCAGTGTGCGAGTGTTAATTCCTCACACACACAGGTCGTGAGATGAACTTGTCTGCGGCTTAATGACCAAATGGGGAAAATAGGATGTAGACTGACAAATACCATTGTCTTCTCTTTCAACACGCACTGATACGGACACGCGTGCACTCATAATGTGTGCGGGATCAGGTGCCTGTGTTTTGTAACACTGAGCTGTGTGTGTATATATAAAATCAGATCATTGTTGCAAATTTCTTTTGTGCATTTCTTTTGTGACTATTGGATCCATAGAATATAAACCAATGAGTTGTCCCACAATTATTTGTACACTGTGTGTGGGGGAGTCCAACTCGATTTGTCCATGATTTGTGGTGTATGAGGAATTTGTTGTGATGGCCAGAATTTCCGGAACTCTCCGTCTCTGGCAATGGGAATGTTTTCATGTTTTTGTGAGAGCAGGAAAGTCACAGGTAAGACCCTGCCGTTCTTCTTACAGAGGAGGGAGGCAGCTAATCTGAGGTTAGGACAAGATGAGGAGATTTGCATCTTGGTAACTGATCTTAGATCAACATATCGAGTATTTACAGAGATGGCAGATATAGCCCTGGAGTTTATCTTATGGCCTTTGAGAGATACGCTTCAGAGAATCATACAAAAGCAGTGTTTGTTTGACTTATAGCTTACTTTATGAGATTCAATCACAGCTGAAATATCTGTACGCACGTATTTCTTTACAGGAAACATCAACAAATATCATGGCTGCATTATCTTAGGCCAAACCAGTCGAAAGGTTCATGACAGTTTGTTAGCATCGTTGTTCTGCTAACTTTGACTTTATGTGTTCAGTTCCTTGTTGTCGTAAATTCTTGATCTTAGAATTGGCACAGAAATTAGTTTTTTATGCTCAAGGCATTTTCAGTAAACCTTTTCTTTTATAGAGCATACTTCAGGGTGTGTGTTGCACTCATCACGTCACTCAAAAAAAAAATTCGCGTGAGGAACGCAAATGAAGCTTCTCGGTTGTATGTTTCTTTGAATAATGTCAAAAAAATTATTTATTCTGAAATCATGTTCAACGCTGTAAACACATGGACTTACATTAGGTAATCCAGTGAGATATGACAGATGGTGTATATTTACCTATATAGTATAGTGTGTAAAATAGCCTAAACTATTTAATGTAACTGAAAACAGATTTCGCCTTGCATATTTGGTACTTTTGAAGATCAAGGACTCTTAATGAATGCTTTCAGTTAAACAAAGCACACGTGGGACACGTTTATGGGAACTTTTATGAAGCTTTATGAAAGCCGAGTATAACGGCGTTGTGCCGGCCTAATGAAACGATAAACAGGTGGTGATGAGCAAGTGAACTTCACAGCCTTTTCCTTATCACATCCTAGCTGCCCTGTGCATTCACACGCATAGTTATAAGGTCAGCTTACTGTTATCTCTATAAAACGTAAATATGTCTGTTTAAGAATAGAGAGATTAACACACATAAGAACCATCACAACAGAAAAGTACTGTCTGCGGCACGTAGAAGAAGCCACATGACTGACAGCTATAATGTGTTCACAGAGTACCTAGAGAAGGTCACTGAAATGCACCCTGGCCAGCATACAAACTTTCTTATCAGCTGACTGGCCTAGTGTGGGATAGAGCTGGCTGACGTTCCCCACTTGAGTCAAAAACAAGCTCTTTAAAACATTGGAGTGCTATGAAGTGGCGTGTTATTAAACGTCTCTTTTATTTCCAAATGGACAAACAGTCCACCCACAGTTGTCAATAGAAAATTATTTAATTAGTCTTTACTTCACTTCAAAGTTCTCTTATCTGTCATAACCTGACAAAAGTGTTTGTTATTTGCTTAGATATTTCAGAATCCACAGGTTTCCCAGCAGCCAGATCCACCCAAACGTGGTGCCAGGAAGCTCCGGTCAAGGGCACCTTGACCAGTGTGCAGTTAATTTTAATCTGAAATGATACCAGTGTGCGATTCACCCTGAAAGAGCTACCAAACAAAGTTACCATGGCGATAATTTCCTGCCATTGCTCTGTTACAGTATCTACTTCATGAGCTAGAGATAGTAACACTTCCAGTCACAGGACTAGTCAGGGTTCACACTTTTAGGCTCTCCGTGTTTGTTTTTGTGAGCAGTCACTCTTGTGTCCAGTAACTATCCATTTCCTTTTCCCCAGGGAAAATTCTTTATTTTCTATTATGCTGTTTTCTGTCACTTTCAGGAATGGTTGTCTCGGTCTATATTTAGATTAAATTCTTCAGAACGTCACCTTTTCAGAACCAGTTACTCATGGTTTCACACACACTTGGACTGCATTGTTGCAGTCTCTTGCACTTTTTAAAAACGTTTATTTTTTATTTTTTATTATTCATTTCATTTGTTTTAGATAATTTTAGGTCTCTTAGTTGGTGTATAATTCTGGGAGGAAAGAGTGCATTGAAGTAGCATATAATGCATTGTATAAACTCGTAAAAATATAAACTCGTACTTGCGAGAAATAGTCAGAATTGCGTGATATGAACTCGTAATGGCAAGAAATAAAGTCAGAATTGCGTGATATATACTCGTAATTGCAAGAAATAAAGTCAGAATTGCGTGATATGAACTTGTAATTGCAAGAAATAAAGTCAGAATTGTGTGATAAACTCGTAATTGCAAGAAATAGTCAAAATTGTGTGGTTTTAAAGTCACAATTGCATGTTGATATCTCACAATTCTGACTTTTTTCTCAGAATTGCGAGTTTAAATCACACAATTCTGACTTCATTTCTCACAATTGCGAGTTTATATCTCACAATTCTGGGGGGGAAAAGTCAGAATTGCGAGATAAAAAGTCGTAATTACCCTTTTTATTCTTTGGCGGAAACAAGCTTCCATACATCACAGCTCATTTGTATAGTGAAACTTTTCATGTTTTACCAAAAATTGGCATCTCTCATTGAAAACTAATGACTTTTCCCCTACATGGTCACTGTCAGTCTGACAAGGCTTCCGATGTGGGAAAGATGTGAGAAATGCACTGGGAATGTTTTCTGGGAAAACCCTTCAAGTTCTCGCCCCAGCGCTCTTGTGCGCTCACGTTATTGAATGTGTGTGCAGGTTTTTCACGTGCCACACATTCAAGCTTAACCCAGAACTCAAGCTTTGATCTGTGATGCTTACGTCAATAGCAACCAATTCATTCTGAACCTCAATCAGTTTCATTTTATTTAGTTTAAGTTTTTATAATAAAGTGGTAAAGATCAGAGCGAAGCTCGTTTAAATCTGATTTTGGGCCAGAGCTTGAGGAATGGCTTGCTTGTTTGGACTTATATTAGGATTGACAGGGTGAAATGTGATTTTAGATCAAAATGTTGTGTGCAGCATTTCCTCTGAAGTTATTTCCCTGGCACAGGTTTTGTTGGCTAATGATTTTTGCGTTAATGGCTTTAGCTTCAACAAAACATTTAAACTCCCCATCTGGCATTATCTGGCAGGGTTGTTTTGGGAGGTTGTTTTCACTGGAAGTCACAATGGTGGTCTTTATAGTGGTCCACCCAAGAGAGCGACAACCTGCGTCAGTGTCATCGTCATGGCTGTTGGGGTCATGCTTCAGAATGGCATGAGAGGTAAAACTGCAGGTTTAGTTTGTGCATGAGTAAAAATATTGTGAATTTAAAGGGTACTTTGGAAACTGAGTGGCCGTAAATGTTTTGGCTAATTCCTGGAGGTATAATCTCCGATGTCCCTTCCATATCAACAGAAACTGAATGATGGTTCATGAAAAGAAAAAACATTATTAATGATTTGCCTTTTTTTTTACTCCATTGAGTTGCCAATGCGGCATGAATAAATTTAAGCTTATACAGAGCTAGATGGAAGACAAGAGCACCAAGAGTCTTTATGAGAGGTGAAGATTATGAAAAACTCCAAACAATAAGCATTGTATTTCCACTTGCTTGCTCGTTTGCCACAGGAAAGACCATAATAAGACATTTTATGATTATGACCAGGAAGTAAGGCAGACTCTTCCTGTTTGTTTTGCACGGATATGCAAAGCCACACATGCCTGGTTATATCTGTTGTTTTGCCTCTCTGTTTTGCCTCTCTTTAAAACATAAAAAATGATGCAGGGTCTATTGATTCGAATATGCGTCATCACTCATGTGTCTGAGCATGATACTTGTTTAGTTAGTACCATGCAATATTGCTTTCCATGCAGTAAGGTCGAAACATCTGAGACCAAATTGAATAGTTGTATTTTTATTATTTATTTATTTATTTAACAGGGCAGACATTCATATTCTGTAGTCCTTGGTCACAATCTGGGATTCAATTTAAACCAAAAATAAAATATGAATATTTTGAGAAATGTAAGAAATATTTGAGAAACAATCTAACATGAAAATAATAATAAATCTTAATAATAGTGCACTATTCATAGGTCACTAATCAAATTAATTTGTGCAGATCCCCCCCAAACAAATAAATAAGTGCACTGTCCATAGTATTTCTCAGACTTTTGGGCCCAACTGTATGAAACAATGTATCTACCAAAGCTCCTTGGTTATTTTCATTCCAGCAAAGGAACTGCAAACCTAGTAGGAGAAACCTCTTTTTAAAAACAACATGGTCAAATCATCTCCTTTCATCATCTACCTCAGACTTGTGTGCCATAGCAACCGCTCTATAGCAACAGCCCACCCAAACCGGCAGGGTCTGGCAATAAAGTGGGAAAACGTCAACCGAATGGAAGCCTTTGAGGCTGGAAGACCATGATGGGTCAGTGATATTTAAGTACACCACATCCTTACCCAGTAAGGGCCTTGTACTATAGCTGTAGACTGGAGACATTTTTCCTGGCCCTTTGTGTGCGTGGCTTATGTGTGTCTACGTGACCGTATCTGCAGTTGTCTTTGGTATTTGACCACTAGCTGACTTAACTGATGTGTACGAGTGTGTTTGTGTGATATGTGTAAATGTCATCACAACTCGACTGCCTGACTGATGTCTAGAGTGTGTGTTGATTCTGTGTGTGAAAGTGTGGAATGCCTCACTCTCTTCCTAAAGCCCCTGGTCCACTGCTGGGTGCCAAACTGGCTTCAGATCCCTGCCCTGCACCATGTTTATGCACTCAAGACCCCTAGAGACGGCGTGACATCATCAATAATATTTTCAAACACCTCTGGTCTCCAGCAAGAGGTGTGTCTTTTTGCACAAAGGGGATTGTTGGAGTTATCGGAGTTGGAGTGTAACACGCAAAGTTGCGTCATCATGCATGTCTACGTTATGTATCGATGCACCATTTGCCCATCTGATATCTTGACAGATGGCATTTACATTTATATATATATATATATATATAATTTTTTTTTGGTTGTTAACAGCAGATGGATTCACTCTAAACTTTCATAGTCACCCCACATTGTTCCACTATGTAATAATTATGGTATGAGCGATAAGACCAGGCCTCCTGCCATATTCTAAAGACAGGTGTTGCCTATATAAATGTTATGTATGCTACAGCATTGACGTCACCTTGAATTGTTTAGATGCTCGTACTGCCTTGGGACTATTGAGACATGGGGCCTCTTAACTGTTTTACTGATATATTACAATGGCATCACAAACTCTCTTCCTCTCCAAGGAATATTGCATAACTCGCTGCTCTCTATCAAGTTATTGTCTAATCAAATGTATTACACTTTTATAGAAACCTTTAGAAACGTCAAGAGCGTTTTTTACCACTTACAAAAATGTCTTAGTGTATGGGTTGACAAATGGTAAATATGTTGATGGAAATACTAATAAAATAAATAGAAGTGAATTAATAAATGTTTTTTAAAAGATCTTTACAAATATTTTAAATATTATAATTTTAATAGTCAAATATGTGTTAAATGTATGTGTACTAGTGAACATGTATCACTGTGTTTAAGAATGCAAATGTAATTTTGCATTAAAACAATTGGGGTTTATATCTGTTTACAGATAATCGTTGGTTCCATTTGAATTTCTTACTCAACACTTCTTTTAGGCAATGACCAACACATTCTCATGGCAATTCGTAACTAGCTTATACATTTTGTTAATTGGTGATACATTTATTTGAATTTAAAGGTCATTCGTACGTTTTCATACAAACTGCTTACGCACCATTGACGGTTAGGTTTAGGGGTGGACCTGCATGCTTAAATCTTTCTCTAAATATCATATGTTTCTGAAGAAATTGCAGTGTACGCATTTATACAAAATCACCATTTCTCACGAGGCTAAACATCCCATGGTCATGAAAAACGTACAAATATATATCAAGATTTGTAAAATGATAATTTCCAGACCAGGAAATTAAAGTAATAGAACATGCTTGAAATGCTATAGTAAATTTATGTTTGTTTGTTTTTTGTTTTTTTGGGGTGGTTGTGTGTTATGCTTAGCCCTAAACTTTTTCAGCGACTGAATTTGTGTTCTTGTGAGTACTATTGCTGGGTGTGGGAACCCTGATTAAATATGAAGATTTTACTATATTATACTAAATTATGCATTTATTTCAGGATGTTTTTTTTTTATATATATACTTTGACGGTCTTTGAAGGACATTGGTTTATAGAACATTTGGCTGATTCCTGTGTTAGCAAGTCAGTTTTAGAAGTACAACAGTTTTTTAACCCCATAATGTATAAATGGGGTCAAGTTGACCCAGAATGCTTTGATTTATTAAATATTTTACCAATGAAACCATTTATTTATTTCATATACCATGAATTCTTCTAAAAACGTGTTTCTGACCCATTTTCAAATTTCTCATAGGATGGGGGGAAAAACATTTTTTTGTATCACTACCCCTAGAATGCATAAAGGGGATCAAATTGACCAATATTCATTTCCTAATAAATGTTGACGCAACAGAGTATTTTTGGATACATTTTTGTCAATAATATTTATTTTCTTGAAACTTTATGGATTCATTAAAAAAATGTTGTGACTTTTTGCTCTGAGCCAACCATGTGTCTGAATATGCAAATCTCCTTTTTATATAGTAGGTGAAAAGCAGTATGTGACATGAGTAGGATGACTGAATTCACAGTATTCATAAAACATTTCACATGGTTTGTGAGAAATGTTGTGAAGGTTCAGACAGTGTATCATCATTTTAATTAATTAATTAATAGGACACGTTTTGTTGTTGTTGTTTTTTATAAGAAAAACATTCATTCCCATATATACAGGTCATTTTTGACCCTCTTTATGCATTTGTTTCGTTTTTTTAGCGTATACATTCTAGGGTTAAAACTGACTTTAAACTCCCTTACACACCTCGGAATTAGCTTGAACACCTTGTTGGCTCTTTATCTCCATGACTTTAGTGTCCCACGTAAGCCCAAGCAGAGTCCATCATGGCAATAGGAGCAAGAGGTCTACAGTATGCCTCCAAAACACTCCGCTATCTTTACACAGGGATTAAAGGCATAGCTGGAAAAGCAGAGATATTATGGGTCAGAGAAAGTGTCAAGTGTTGGAGTCAAAGATCATGCACAATTGATTGAAAAAAGTAATATCTTTTGCTTTCAAATTTCAAAACAAAAAGTGTGAAGTCCCAGTCGAGAATTAGCACATTAGATTGACCGCTCTTTATATGATTCTACTGTAACAACAAGCTTCATCCAGACAACTGTGTTGATTGATTTATAAGAAAAAGTATACATTGGTATATTCGATGAGGAGAACAGATGTCCGCTGAGACTGCTGTCTGAGGGAAGTCTGTCTCGGGTTTTAACATTGGCTCTGCTGTGGTGCAGCTTTTGAAAGCTGGGAGCATGCACCCTGCTAACTATTTGAGTTATGCCATTGACGTCAGCACAGCCATAAAGCAGACAAACTGCCCTTCCCCAACGAACAACCCTGCCAAATGGCCTGCATGTTTTCAAATAAGCTCAAAGAGAGAGTAAGAAAGTGAGAGGATTCGGAGTAGATGTTTTTGTTTTTGTTTGTGTATTTTAATCAGATTTAAATCTTTATGGACAGCAGCTGTGGAAAACAGTCTTCAGTTATTTAAGAGAAGTGAGACAAAAATGACATTATTGGCGTAAAGTTTTATTTCCTTTTCAGAATTTCAGAATGAGGAAATAAATCGCGAAATACAAACATATGTGCGTCAACTTTTTGGAAGGTGTTTATGCAAATGAAGGTAAACCAACAGGTTTATTTGTTTGAATTTAATTAGAGCGGCTATTTAGCATCCATTCCCACACATGCACACATTCCATTTATGAGAAACGTGCACATAATCCTTCACATCAGGCAACACGTTATTATTCTACACTGACTGCTCACAACTTTGAATTAAAGGATTAGTTCACCCAAAAGTTGTGTCATCATTTACTTACCCTCATATGTTTTTACAGCCGCACATTATTTTCTTTGTTCTGTGAAATCCAATTTTGGTGATTGCTCTGAAAAGTAATGACTTTGTCATGAAAGGCATTTTTGAGATTTTTTTTGTGAATTTGTCAATTCAAGCTTAAGAAGATGTGAAAGAGAACAATATTTTTTATTCGCACGCTGTCTGAGACTCAGCTTTCTGTGTGCGTTCTTCTGTTGTGTGCGTACACAAAACTTGTCACAGAACTTGTGCACAAGTACAGAATTCAGTTCTCTTTCGCGTCTTCTTGCGCTTGAATGTTTAAATTGGTCGGAAGCCGGTCGGAAAAGTGACGGAGAAGCCTAATAAGATTAAGGTCAATATTATGTTCAGTGTTTGCAGAAATAAATATGGCAAAAAAAAATATTCGTTGCTTTAGGGAATCGATATTGAATCGACCACATTTAAAAAAAAAATACTATTAATTGGAAATCAATGTTTTTGCCCTGCCCTAATTATTCATAGGGGTGTGACAATATACTTAGCTCACAAGACGAGACGAGACCCGATATTGTGTGAATATTTAAAAAAATCTTCAATGACGAAATATATGGAAATTTGTCTCTTAATTCATTTTGAAAGCCACAAATTGGCGCACTTTGCGTTCCTAAATGCACATTATTTTTAAACCTGAACAAACAGCACATGCAGAGAATGAGCTTGTGTGGACCAGCTTTTACTAGTCGCTCTGAGAAGAAACGTGTAACCTGCATGCATAAATAATTGAAGCATCAAACTTCACCTCCACTTCACAACTTCACTTTGTGCAAATGACCTGCAGTGTATTTATTTAACCCTTAATCACTGTTAAAAAAGGATAACACTTAAGATGTTTGGGGTCAGACTGACCCCAAGCTTTTAAAGAGCAATTGCAATAAGGAAATATACATTTTTTATATGGAAAACTATATATCATTTTTTTTATTTACTTGTCAACTATACATTTATGCTTTGTTTTTGTGGAAATTTTTAAGTTTTTTAGCTATTTACGGAATGAAAGTGCAATGACCACATGTATCCAGAGAGGGCCATAGAGACTCATTCATTTTCACTTTATTTTTCTTGATGCTTCAACTTCTCCTCACAAATTTATGATATATATGTTGTGAATATTTATTTAAACATTTTGAAACGCATAAAAAATCTGTAGTTTTGTCAGAGTTAGAATTTTTTGTTGTTTTCTGATATATATTTTGAATTATCTGCTTTTGCAGAATTATCAGTGTGTGTTATTATTATTATGCAGTGTGTGTGTATGAGATAGAAAGTTCGTTCCACTTTGGGTTTATGCTCTAGGACCAGACCTTGATTTAAATGTACATTTTTTTAGATTTATGCCAGGTTTGTTTATTTTATTGGCCAATTTCTGTAAAAATGCTCTCTGTTGCAGTCACATACATTTGTGTGTTTGTGTCTGTGTGTGTGTGTGTGTGTGTGTAAGATAGAAAGTTTGTTCTACTTTTTATTTATGCTCTAGGACCAGACCTTGGTTTATTTGTAGAATTTTTCAGATTTATAATGGATTTACTTTTATTTTTTTGACAAACAAAATTTTCATTTTCCCATTCATTTTCAATGTGGGGTCATTTTGACCCCAAACACCTTAAACGGTAAAAAAAAATGTACACACCTTTAGAACAACCAAATCAAGCCCAGGTTTTTTGTGCATGTTTAGATAGATTATTTAGGAAAAGTCACAGAGTTTCATGCCCCTGAGATGAAGGTAACACTTTTAAAAAATGAAGGAAAGTCCATTGGGGTCAGCCTGACCCCTAACAGTGATTAAGGGTTAATTATCACATGCAATAAAAAAAACAGAACAATATAATGCAAGCACTATAAAAGGTTTTCCCACAAACTCAACTCCGTCATGCTCATATCGCGAGACTGTTTTTTACTTCGATGAGAAATATCGTCACGTTTTAATATCACGAGATCTCATGACGCAAGATCTCGTCACACCCCTACTTCTATTCATCTGTTTCAGTCACATGACTTTTGCGCCCATACGCCATACTTATAACCAAATGTTGGGCACAGTAATAGAGGTGTAATTCTGTGTGCTTTGATGTAAGTTTATTTGAACAGTCATTACAGTTCATAAATCTTACTTCAGTTCATCACTGAGCTGGAAAATGTTTCATTTCAAAAAGTTGCAAAGAGATCCAAACCATTTAAACACTTCTTGTGTGTGTGTCTTCTGGTGCCATTTACTGTAAGTTGTTCACAGTAATATTTTGTGTCTCTTATAACTTATTTATTCAACTTAGGTTGTCTTTTTCAAATGTGGGTGCATTGTGATTGGTCAAATAATAAGCTTCAACCAATGCCATTTGGTTCACAAACAGTATAAAGGCATAATTTGTTGGTGGGTGAGGGTGAATAAGTGAACAAAAAATAAACTATTCCTTCAAAGATCTTTTGTTAAATTGTAATGTACATTAAGTTTTTTTTTTTTTTTAAGAAACTTTAGCAAAGATGTAATTGACAAGCATGAAAATAGTCAGCTAATCTTGAAAGCTAATTTGGAAGATTAATCTATTAAGAACTGTCTGTATTAAATGTAAAATGTGTAGTAATCCATAGCAAGAAAACAGTAAGTTTAACTAGTTAAACCTTAAACTGTATCTTTATTTAGCAGCAGTATGATTATGGAAAATCACAGGTGACTGAGCTGAGATGCTCTAGACATGCAATGTCTGACTTGATCGTAAATCTTTCTGTCTTGCTCTTATGTGCACATAACATATCCTGTCAATCCAGTTTCCCTGATGATAGAAGGGAAAGACAACTCAAAGTGACGGAACGGAGCGGTGAGCATGATGGCCGCAGGTTTGTTTTATTACTGTGTACAGTGTATGCTGTAAAATAGTTTTCAGTTTTTAGTTGGTAATGAGTAGTCTCCAACCAACTCCCCTCTGCCATCTTTTATTCCACCCTAATTCATTCATTCATATAGATTTGTTTATTGAACACATAAAGTTACACGTGGATTAAAAATGTTGGGTGAAATCCAAATGGGCATTTTTGCACCCTTGAAGGACAAATATGCACATGCAGAATGATACAGCAATGCTCTGCCCTTGTTGGTAGGACATCATGATGTTTACTTCCAAATTGATTTCACCCATTATCTGGCTACGTTCCCAAAATCATTAAACGTCCAGCTGGTATCCATTAAAACATCCATCCTGAATTTCTTCTAGCATTGCTCATCATCCTATACCACCGACCCCATATTCCATCGGGAATCTCTATTGGCTGTTACAGTAATGGTAGGAGTCAAAGAAAAAACAAACCTGACAAAAGTTAGAGCTAATTGGGTTATGTTGGCTTCCTAACCTATGGTAATGGGGTTGGAATGGGTCAGCGAGGTACTGACAAACAGCCCTATTGAGGTCTGTCAATACTCTAGACTTTGGTGGCAGGGTTCAAGCCAGGTGAAAGGACAAAGCCTTCCCTGTGTGTGTATGTTCACTTTAACCACCCAGGACCTCGTGAATACAAGTTTGGATGTTGTGTGGTCGCTTACCCCAGATCCCCTCACTGAACTGACTATTGACTCATGAAATGCTTCTCATCAATTCTGAATGTAACGGAACAAATTTGGAAATTTCCAAATGCCTCTGTCAACAGGGTAATCTCAATCAGATTCTAGGCGTTTGTATGTAAAGTGAACATGCATTTTGGTACATTTGGATAGACACTGAAATGTGAAGTATTAACATAGACAGCATCTCAAATGGATTGTAAACCATTTTACACAAACTTTATTGACATACAGATCTTTATCTGGTGTCAAATCAAACATATTGTTTTTTTTATTGTTTTTTTATTATTATTAATACAATAAAATTAACCTGTCAGTTTCTATGTATGCATTAACTGTACAAAACGTTATGCTGCTTGAGATTGCAAAATGTTATTTCTTACCATATTATTTTAATGTATTGTAGTAAACACACTGGTTTGTAGCACAAATAGTTTTACAATTTACTCCACTTAAGGTCCACTGTCTTTTGTCAATAATGTAGTAATGTATGAAGCACCTCTCACAGTTTTATTTCATAACAAGGAGCTTTCTGATGGTCATTGTGGTGAATTGTTGCACAATCTGTATGTGGAAAAATTGAAAAATCATGTGGATTCCTACTAAAATGACTGGATTTCACCTGCAAAAATGTATCACAACTTTAGAACCAAACTTTACATACATTTTCCTACCAATGTTAATGTGATAATATTGATTGCGAAGATGAAATCCATTGTTAAAACTCCAAATATGGACCTATTGTTGATAATCTATAGACGTTTTTACAAGTCTAATTATGCTTTTCATTGCCTTAATGGGTAAATGTGAGTTTTTCGGCCTGGAGAGGCCTGTTGTGTGCCGTGGTGAGGGGGAGATTTAGACCACAACTGAACGAATGGGTTCAGAATGAGGAGAAGGGTTTGGATCAAGATTGGGAAGGAGTTTCAGACCGCTTTGGTTCCTTGCGTGCCATGCCCTATCCTATAATTTTGCTCTTGGCAGTTATTTTACCCAGAGTTAGTTCTTGATTCTGAAGCGTACCCTCCTAAATGAGTGCAGAATAGTTTCTGGAATAGTTCTAGAGAGGGGGGTGGGCAGCTCTGTGATGGAAAAAAATAGGGTCTGTTTTTCAAAAGACAGGCCTTTTAATATTGGGGGATTTGACTTGGTCCCCCCTCTCTTTTACACCCGTGCATTGAAATGGGGCCCAAGTTGGTTTTACAGACTGTTTAAATGCAAACATTTGAATGTTTTAACAATTTAATATTGAAACAGTGAAACTGTATTGTGTTGAACAAATTCTAACCTTAAATTATTTGTGACAGAAACTTGGCCCTCAGCAACACATTGCTCATTGGCTGTTCTTTGCCATTTTCTCTTTTGAAAATGACTTCAAAGTCTCATGTTTTGTATTGGTCTAACATGCCCAATTCAACAAGCACCCATTTCAACTTTTGCGAAGGACTCCCATTCATGTGGTCTGGTCGTCTGACTGCGGTCTTTTCCAGCACTCTTCGTTTATTCAATGTGTCTGTTGTAAAAGTGCTCAAAGCCAAAGCAGTGGCTTCTCCCTCCTAATGGAAAACATTTAATTTGAACCAGTACGGTGCTTCTCAGAAATTGCCATGTTGAGATGAAACCTCAATAAAATGAACTCCGGCAATGTCCCGTGTAGTTGTATGATGCTCCACTGCTGCATTTAGAAGTATGTAACATCTGTTGAGAGAGGTTATGGCATCATAAATGAGCACAGTATCATCTTTGTTTACTGTTTCAATTACAGAATTGTCTTTCACATTCAAAATCAAGATTCTTCAGTGCTACTTTGCCTCACTTTAGGCTCAGAAATGAGGCTGCTATATTTGCTGTACCTTGAGGTTTTTGTATGGTTCTTTGGAGATTAACAATTTATCAAAACTCATTGCCACTTTCAGCCATCACAATCCCACACATTGCTGCATGGACTGTTGGGTAATATCCCACTTTTAGCTCCACACCAATATGTGGCCATAAAGGGGGCGCTCTTGAGCATTCTTCTTAAACCACAATGACAAATGAGACTCCCTATGGTCTCATGGACTTGACGGACTGTTAAAGTAATAGAAAAGTATTTTCAATTGAATTCCAATTTGGTTTTATAACGCTTTTGGCAATTAATATCCATTCTGTCAATCCATAGAAAGATGTTTTGTAAATGAAATGAACAAGAAAATACTATTTAAGTTTTTCTACTTTAAAATATCACGTTTACATCAGTGTTCTTTGTAATTGTTTGTGAAATTTATGAACAATTGTTTCTATGCTATTTTTTTTTTTCAGTATATGCAAGCTATTCTTAAAAAGTATATATTTATGGAAGAATATATGAATGCTTATTTTATTTATTTATTTTCAGTAATTCTTTATTGTATATGTTTGTTTTTATTTTGATGGCTGTCAGAGTAAAATATTAGTCTCATAATTTCTGACTAGTCTTTCAGAAGCAAAATGAAACCCTAATAAAGTAAAGACAGTTTGTTTGTTTTGTTTTGTGATTTTGTCTCTCTGAAATGTTCCACAGAACATAGTTTAGAATAGAAAAAACTGTGTTTTGGTTCTGATTAATAATTTTAAATCATTTAATTGTCAGTTTTAATAAAATAAAAAAAATATTATGATAAAATATTTGATTGGTTTCCAATCCCAAATGGCTACATAATTGCTTAATCTGAATTACATTTAATTGATCTCATAGTTTTTTCCTCAAATTGAATGCGTTATCATGTATTCTCTGTCCACGGAGAGAAACCCATCTGTTACGCTGTTTCACAATGTCTTTTGGCTATGAACAAGCTTTTCCAGAATTTCCCCAACTCTTTCTTTTCTTTCTCTCTCTCTCTCTCTCTCTCTCTCTCTCCTCTTACAATCAGTAACAGAGGAAGTGCTTTCTTATAGGTCCATTGAGATTTGATCTGACGTCATATCTTAATGCTTCCTCATTATTGGAAATGCTATAGTTTATCCTGCCACTGCTTGACTAAGCGTTGAGACACTAGGCATTCCTTCAGGAGGGGCATGGATGAAGAGAATGAGAGAGAAAGGAAAAATGACACAATGTAAGCACATGCTCACAAACTAATTCTCAACATACGCATCAGGAAGACAGAGATACGGCTGTTACCACACACACCACATCCGATCGCTCAAACACATACGCACAGCGCTCAGCCATGACATAAACACCCCCATCGACTAAAAGACTTGATATTTGTGATCTGAAGTAACCTCAAATGACACAAATGCAAACACATTTTTGTGGCCGCAAAACACAAATACTTGGTATGCTGATACTTTTTCTTATAACACCACACCTACACTTGCCCTGAAATGATGCAGTCAAGTCGTTCACACAAAGAAAGATATGTTCGTTTTGACGTGAATTATCAGAATGATAATTACCCGATGAACACAATGGTAACATTTTACAATAAGGTCTCATATGATAACATTATGCATTAGCTGACATGAACATTTTTGCAGCATTTATTAACCTTTGCAAATGTTAATAAAAATGTTCATGGTGTTGTTTGTTCAGTGCATTAATTAATATTAACAGATACAACTTTTGATTTCACACATTAACACATTAAAAATGTGTTAGTAAATGATGAGGTTGACGTTAAATAATATTAATAAATGCTGTAGAAGTATTGTTCACTGTTGGTTCATTTCAACAAATGTAGTTAACTAATTTTAACAAATGAAACCTTATAGTAAAGTGTAACCAAAACAATAGTATATATATACAGTTACATTTGGCTCTTTCAGCCTTTACAATCCCACACTTTGCTGCATGGACCGTTGCTGCAAAGTCCACACCAATGTGGGTGCATAGTGGCCATAAAGGGGGCGCTCTTGAGCATCCTTCTAAAACCTACTTTGACAAAATGAGACACCCTATATGGTCTCATGGACTTGAAGGTCTGTTAAAGTAATAGAGAACAATGACAATATATAAGTATGATAAGTATGACACACATGCAAACACATTTTTGTGACCGCAAAACCCAAATGCTTGGTATGCTGATATTTCTCTGTATAACACCACGCCTACACTTGACATTAAGTGATGCAGTCAAGTCGTTCACACAAACAAAGTGTTAGTTTTGATGTGAAATAACAGATTGATAATTGAAAGTTTTACACTTATATAGTTATATGCATATATATATATATATATATATATATATATATATATATATATATATATATACAGTACATAATGCGAGCCACCTGCTCATTGTGAAGTCACATGACTTTTCTTGGGGGAAGGAGCTCTTAGCTGTCCATATTTTTAGTAAATGTCACTGCAGGGTTAATAGACATTTAATTTATCTGTCCCCTTATTTCTGTTACTGGATGACCTCATGATATGTGGGCGACCGCAGCATGACCATATGCCAGCATCTTGGACCGTTGCCCCCTTTTTCTGAATCCGCCATGATCATCGGTGCTTGTGTGTCTGTGTGTGTGTGTGTTACGTGTCTTGAAGAAAGATAACTATCCATCTATCTATCATTCTATCTATCGTTCTATTTATTTATCTATCTATCGTTCCATCGCTCTATCTATCTATCGTTCCATCGCTCTATCTATTGTTCTAACGTTCCATCGCCCCCTTTATGGCCACTATGCACCCACATTGGTGTGGACTTTGCAGCAACGGTCCATGCAGCAAAGTGTGGGATTGTAAAGGCTGAAAGAGCCAAATGTAACTGTATATATACACACTGTTGTTTTGGTAAACACTTTACTATAAGGTTTCATTTGTTAAAATTAGTTAACTACATTTGTTGAATTGAACCAACAATGAACAATACTTCTATTGGATGGATAGATAGATAGATGGATGGATGGATGGATGGATGGATAGACAGACAGACAGACAGACAGATAGACAGACAGACGGACGGATGGATGGATGGATAGATAGATGGATAGTTATATCGTTCCATTGCTCTATCTATCATTCTATCTGATAGTGATCTTACAGCATTATATATATAGCTGATTTTGTTTATCTTTTTTATTTTTTTTATTGAACAACTAAATAATTGTTTAGATTGCCAGTTTGTTTAAATTGATCCAAGTATTTCATGTAAAAATTCCCTAAAGCTAAATTTGGATTTTAAAACTTAAATATCAAGAAAAGACTTGTGGGTGGTCTTTTCACTTGGTTCAGTAAGCAACCACCTAGCGACCACCCAGAACACCCTAGCAACCAGATACCAATGCACTACAAACCACTTAGAACACCTCAGCAACCGCATAGCATTGGCCTGGCACCCACGTGCACACCCTAGAATTATGGCTGTGTTTTTTCATGGGCAGGCACTGTTCACATTTTCTTCAGCAATATAAAAATGTGGTTATACTTAGCAGCTCTCTTTTAGGTATAAAACTGTACCTTTAAGTTTTGTGAAGATGTAAATATTGTTAAAAAACAATCCACTTTCCAGCTTTTCGACTTAGCCTTGGTGTTGTAGTGTGCAGGCACCCTTCCACACGCTCAACAACAAAAAATAAGTGAAAAATGAGTGATCCACATCAAAGAGCTTTTTCTCCCGGTGTTCAGAGAGCAAATATGTGTGTGTGGCTTTGAGTGTGAGGAGGTTAGAGAGAAGTGCCGTCATTCGACAGGGCCCTGCTAAAGTTCTGCTGCTGTGTTGTTCTGCAACTAGGAGACCCACCACAGCAAAGTCAGAGGAACACAAGGGTTCGTCTGTGTCCCAAAGCCACAGGGCACTGATTCACCAAACTCCCCTTTACTGTAAACACATCTATGCTTCAACCAGACCCACACACACACAGCTCACGCCATATGCTTCATGCATTTCTGTGGTGTGCATGGAATGATGCGGGCCCATTTACGTACATCTTGACATTGATACAAGCTCATGATAAAACGTGATGGTTTATCATCTATGTGTGTATGTAAATGTGCTTGTTGTTTCTCTTGCTGCTTTTGTTTCTTTTGTAGTTTGGGGGTTGGAATGGACAGTGTAGCCATTTTAGGCTTTTGGCATTAATTGATATCTCATTATGTTTATACGATAAAAATAAAATAAAAAATGTAGGCATGATTTCCACAGTTATAACTAAATGAACACAAAGACAAATATTTCTCTTTTTTTCATTAATACTGTTTGCACTAATATAAAAACTAACAAAACACACTTCCATTCAAAAGTTTGGAGTCTCTAAGATTTGTTTAATGTTTTTGAAAGAAGCTTCTTATAATCAGTAAAAATACAGTAAAATCCATTTTTATTACATTTAAATATATTGAAAATCTTTTTTTTATTTGTTATATTCTAATATATTTTAAAATGTAATACATTGCTGTGATAGAAAAGCTGAATTTTCAGCATCATTACTGTGTTTTCTGTGTCACATGATCCTCCGAAATCACTCTAATATGCTGATTTGCTGCTCAAGAAATCTTATTATCAATGATTTTGTAGCCAATGTAGAGGTCTTTACGGTCACCGTTGATCAATTTTATGCACCTTTGCTGAATAAAGTTGAATGGTATAGTTAGTTTTACTAAAACTTGTTTGTACATTAAAAATGCCATGCAGCGGTGAGATGAAAATAAATCACAATATGAACATGATTCACAAAAATTTATCAAATTGACCTACTAATGTCAGTTTGCTACTAAAGTTTGAATCAAAGATGCCAATACAATGTCTCTTGGAATCTACCCAAAAAACAATTGTACATAGCCAGCAAAATCGCATTAGTTAATGTCTTAAAATGTCATTTTTACACAAACATGCATTTTTGCGAGATAAAAGGTGTTTTTCACAACAAGGAAGTGTGTGTTTAGGTTCAAGTTTATACAGCGAGCAATGAGGCAATGATAGAGAGAGTGAGAGATCCCAAACGGGGTAGTAAAATGAGAAAGCACAGAGCCAACAGGCTGTATCATCCCACCACAGCCAACTCTCAGACACGAGTGAGAGTGGCACACACACAGAGAGAGGCCGGAGGGGGTGAGAGGAAGGGGCACGCAGCCAAAGAGGCAGTATCACCTAGCCACAAGCACCAGGCCAATGAGAAGGAGCGAGCAGGGGGGGAAATCTCTCACAGCTAGCTCTCAGAAGAACCCACTCTCACTCTCTCACACAGTCCGGGAGTGTGTGTGTGTGTGTGCGCGTGCAAGCCCAGGATGAAGGATTGTCTGGCGGGCTGTGCTCGAGTGGCCGTGCAGCAGGATTTTCACGGTGCCCCCGTTTCTGTGTGTCTCTGTCCAGACGAGTCGTACCAGAAGCTGGCTGTGGAGACCATGGAGGAGCTGGACTGGTGTCTGGATCAGCTGGAAACCATCCAGACGTACCGCTCCGTCAGCGACATGGCCTCCAACAAGGTGAGAAGGTGCAGCACATCACTTTAAGAGGTCCTCTGGAAGTTTTAGAAACTCTTGCACTGTAAAGAACTTTCTTTCTGATGGTTTTTGCTCGTCTCAATGGCCGCTTTGTGAATGGGGTTATTGAGAGTCAGTTCTTGTGCCAGTTAGCTTGGTTTAAAAATTCTGACTGCTGTTTTCTATCATTCCACACGACAAGTTTGCCTCTATTTCAGATAGAATCTGTTTTACTGTATTTGGATATGCAAAATGCATGCTAGATTGAAGGTATATTTAGTTGTTGCCTTTACCAAGATATTTGAAGTACAAAGGCTCTTTTAGGGATGTCACGCACTTTATTTTCCCAGCAGCCTCTCACACTGTCTGTATTAGTAAGTCTTCCTAGCATATTAAACAGGTTTTAGCATGCCTTTCTTTCCCAAAACGTTTTTCCACACCCCTGTGTGTTGCTGTGATTTGATTGACAGCTTGTGTGCCAATTTATAATAACAAGGAAGTTAGTAAAGTTAAATGTTAACTTGTATTAGGTTATCGACTTGAATATCTCGTACAGTATTTTACACTTTATTCAAGTTTACTCTATATACAGAGCATTATGATAAACAATATAATTCAATTTGAAACACAAATATGTCCTTACGAATCGTCTGCTGATATGACAAGCACAATCTCTGTAAGAGTTACAGACATTAATACGCATGTTTCAACCTGTGTTGTTTGTCATCTGTTTTGTCCTTTAATCATTGTGTGTTGTTTTCAAATTGCTGTCACTGTCCGCTCATGTGATACTCTGCATAGCTCCAGTGTGTGTGTGTGTGTGTGTGTGTGTGTGTCCTGCAGCTGTGACTCAGGTTTCCTGTCTCCTTCCTAAGCTCTAGCTGCAGGTCCAGACTACAATGGGAGTGAGTGCTGTATGGCAGGGCAAGGCTGTTTGTTTCTCCTTCTGCTGACGTCAAACAGGCACACACTGCAACACAGGTTTTTTTTACTGCAGACAATAGGGATGAATACACACTTACTCTTGCACACACTCTCAGAGGCTCAGTCATACAGATATATGTTCAGGAAAGGGACGGGTTTTGGGAATACCCAGAATTCGCACTACTAATCATTTTCGGTTTCAGTATTTCTGTTTTCCATTAGAAGTATCTCATCATCCGTAAACAATTTACTTGTAATGCAAATTTGCATGTTAATATTTGATATTAAGACAATCTTTATTTCTTTAATTTTATTTTTCTTACTCTGTCTGCTTATTTATTTATTCATTTATTTTTACATAAACCTCACAAAATGTTGTTATATTTATTCTTAAACAAATTAAAAAAAGATTACTAATTCAATGAAAGTGTATTAAAATTAAATAAAACATTTGAATAAATTAATTAAAGAAAATATCAATATTTAAAATAACAAAGACTTTCTCTTTAATATTGCAGATAAATTTGCATCTTAAGTTATTTATCAATCTAAGGATGTATATGTAATTTTACTGGAAAACGACACAACTACTGATTATTTTATGCAGTGGATGCAGGTGAACACAGATATTGCCTCAACGTATCGGAAAGAAAAGAGGACATTCACAAAGCCTGAGTCTGTATCATGATAGGCTCAAGATCTGCTTGTTTTCTGGGAGCTTCTGTATGAGTTTGTGGAAATAACATAATGATAGCCATCAGAGTTGTACAGAGAGTACCAGGACGTCTGACCTTTTGTTGCCCTTTTGGACATCTGTGCCATGATGTGCATTAAACTTTAGCTGCGTGTGTGCGTGTCAAATCCATACAGTATCAGCTATTCTCAAATTCAAATTGAAAAGTTCTGATTCTTTTTGGACTATTTTGATTGTTCAATCAAATGATATCAAAGGGTCATTATTTCTTTATTATAGCATTCATTATATCTTTATAACTTAATCCGTCTCAGAGGGAAGTTTTATAGCTTTGTTGTTGCTCTGTACCATTTATTTTTTCTCATAAAGTTCCTATAGAGAAATTAAATTAGAAATAATAAGACAATTGTTTCAATAGGAGTATAGAGCTATGAAATTAATGTGATGTGAAATTAATGTAATGTGTGTAATATAATTATTTGATGAGAAATATATGAATTGATATTAAATCTTAATAAAATAAGAATAATTGTATTAATATAATGTCATAAATCATACACATATATTTGTTATATTACATTAAATATTTTGATTATTTGATTGCCGACTTAATATTGCATCTTGTAGAGATCTTGATATTGAGATCTCATCTAAAAGGCTATGGAGACATGTGAAATTAATAAAGTCCTCTAGAGAAATGGCAGGATACTTAAAAGTTTCCATTTCCTCTCTATAATCGCATGGCAGTCAAGAAGAAGCAATTGAGACATTAAAGATCTGATTTTCCTTTCGGTGCAGCATAACATTTGTTGTGATTTTAAAGTCAGGATTTCCCCAGATTTGCATGTCCGTGACAGTATGCTTTCTCTGATGACTTCAAGAGATCATATATCATGCTTGATCTGATTCCAGCGCACACTAGTATTTAGCCTATAAACTATGTTGCAATTGTGTGTTTGTGTGTGTGTGTGCGCGTGTGTGAGCATGAGTGTGTGTGCGCGTGTGTGAGCGCATGTGTGAGCGTGTGTGTGGTGTGTGTGTGAGGAGGAGGCGGTCCCATGGATAGAGGGGGAGTGTGTATACAGTAACACACACACACTGAAGTGAAGAATAGTAAGCGCTCACTGCTCAAAGTTAGTCAGTAACGCTATCTTGTCACACGCTGAACCTCAAGACAGGGTGACACGCTCACAGAAAGCAGGACTTAGAAACTTCACTCACTTAAGATGGGAGCTTGCTACTTTGAGAAGAAAGAACAGAGAAAGATTGGAAAAGTTAACTGTTTTGAAAAGGTGAGCCTTTGTTTTATGCTTTTACAAGTTATTAGTGTGCTGTTTATTTTTGTTGGATGTTACCTGCTGGACTTTTCAAGGACATAACTGGTGCTTAAAGTAGCTTTCTGAACTTTTCTGAGCTTTATAGACGAAAAGTGAATGCTTGGAAAGTTTTTTTTTATTTTTTTGTTTTTTTTGCACAGTGCTTTCTTGTATTGAGGGTTGCATATGGGACAGTGTGTATGAACTAGCAAGTGTGATCATGTAAACAGTGGTCTTTAAGAGAGGATGTTTCGCAGTCACAGATCTATCATCTAAACCAGTCGGAGCCCTGCAATATTGAACTAATGCTCTCAAGTCAAACTACTGTTCCTGCATAGTTAGTTTGGTTGTAGACTAATAGTACCAATATCAGTTGAATGAGAATTGTTGTTGAAATAGTTGTAGTGTAAATGTTCGTTTTAAATGGTTTCATTTTTGCTGTCTTTTTCTGATCATCTCAAACCTGCATTTAAGTTCAAATAAGTTCAAAGCTTTAAGTTCCCTTCTAATCTTAAACGATTTAGCCTCTTCGTTGTGTGGATATAATCGAGACTAAATCAGCTAAAAGTGTTTTAATCTGTAATTTAATAACTAATTTATTCATTTACTCTGTCCAAATGTTGATTTCACACATGCATGCATCCATGCACACATATTGAGAAGTTTAGAGGAAGTGTAGCGTCAGGCTTGTATCCTCGGGCGGTGATAGTTAGCACACAAAGAGTTTCTTCAGAAGCGGTTAAGTCATTATTGATGTTATTTTTCTAATATACCAGAGAACCCATTTGTCATCATGATGTGCGTCACGTCCTTTCAAAGTCGCCTTCCAGCCATCGTCATATATCAATCACTGTTAAGAATTTGCCGATTTTGCAATTATGTGCTTTTCAAATGACATCATTCGGTGCAATAGAAACTCCCACAATTTCTGTCCAAGAAACTGATGGGGGTTTTCCCCCACTAGATGATGTACACAAGATATTCAGATAGCTGTAATTAAAAAACATTAGTATGTAGTGTCATTTACATGATAGTTTGAGTATCGAGAAAGGTATGGTAAGAAAAAACAATCTCAATTGACAGAGGACAACTGAAAAGTGAAATGTATTTTGATGATTGATTGACTCGCCTGTCCTACATCAAACACTGATACATTAGACAAGGTCATGATGAGAGTACAGATTGATTGAACATGCCACCGGCGAAAAGTGTGAGGCGACCAAACAATCTATCTCACTTAACATCTGTGGGTTTATACTGCCCACTAGTGGAGACAATTAAAGAGCATCCTATTGCTAAATGTCCTATTTTAAAGAAATACACAGATAAAATCTTACCAGCTAGTATTATTCGGATAATATTTGCTGAAATTGATGCCGATGGGTTGACAGGAAATACATTTGGTAAGTTGACATGTCCTGTGGTGTCACATACTATACTCCAAAATGGTTTAAACAGCATTTAGCTTATTTTTTTTATTATTATAATGTAGATTTTATGAGTTAATGTTAACTGAGATACTGAAGGGAATGTTGATAGAATATTTTTATTAAAAAGCATCACTTTGTATTATTATTTAAATGAACTAGTGATGGAAAAAAGGTGATTTCGATAAATGCATTGCACATTACACAGGTAAACCTAGCTGATGGAATCGGTTAGCTTTCATCGAGTTTTTGAATGGTCTTTCTCTACAGAATGAAGGTCTTTGAGAATGTCATTCCCTTCATTCACCCTTAACTCTTCTCTGAGCAGAAGTCGGTGCACATCCGCCCCCCCCCCCACATCCATGTTTCTCACAGGGCTTAGGAAGAGCCACTCGCATGGATTTATTGATACGGATGATAAGAAGAAATGTGAGCCGCAGAAGGCACTGTCTATGATATGTCAGAGTTGTTTACAGCTCAGACTAGACATCTCGCGCACTGCTGAGGAACCCCCACTGCAGCATAATGCAGAGATTCTCCTCTATTTTCCATCTTTCTCTTTCCCCCTCTCTCTCCCTTTCTCCCTCCCACTCTCTTTTTCTCATGAAGGCGCATAAACACTGACACACACATTTCACATGGATAATCCAAAATCATTGCATGAATCCTTTTAGCTCCTCAAATGTCTGCGTTAATCAGCAAAAACAGTCTCTGCTGCAAATAAACAACCAATACACTGTAAAAAAAAAATCTTCGAAGTTGTAAATAAAGCAAAGAATGTAGTATTTCAGTCTTTCTACTTCAAACTTTCACGTTTAATTCAATGTGTTCTTTGCTGTTTCTTTGTAATTGTGAAATGTACTAGCAATTTCTGAGTGAAAATTTCATTGTAAGTGTAATTGGGTATCTACTTTCTGTTGGTTGTGAAATGCATCATTTTATCCGTCGTAGGCGAGTGTGATGGAAAGACTTGGTCTGGAATGCTGGCTTCAGTGGTTTTGGACACTTTTAAGATTGTCCATTTGTAGGGTTTTCCCTGTTGCTCGTTTGGCCTATATCAAGGATGGCGCATTGATTTTGTCCGTCTGCCCTCCTCCCCGTTTTAATGATTCGGGGGGGTTGATTTGGCAGATGTTATTGAGACGCAGTGGTGTCCTCGTGTTTACTGGGCTGCCATCTTTGGAAGCTAGGGAGGGAGGGAAGCCTCAGCGGCAGCCTGTGCCACGTGACACTGTTGCCATGGCGTTGGGATGTTGGCGTAATTGGTGTTCGGCTGTAGACGGGGAGGCAGAGAGAGAGTCGTGGGGGGGGGGTGTTGATGTCACCGAAAAAAGACAAAGAGAGGCAATTATCCAAGTCTTCTCTCCCACCATACTCTACAGTAAAAATAGCACAGGGCTCCATATGAAGCCTTGTGCATTATAGCAATGCAATAAATAAGAGTGACCGAGCCTGAGGAACCCAGACTCATCTAATCTATCTTCCATGCATCGCCTTTGCAATACAAAAGGTTACTAAATGTTGTACTCGATTAGGAATCCCTTGAAGACAAAGCTCGATGAATTGGTCGCAAAAAGCCAAGTGCGTGCTTAAACCTCCCTCTCTTTTTGTTCTGTCTTTTTCCTCTCGTGATTTCCCCGCATAACAAAGCGGGGCTCCCCCTCTTCTCTGCCATCTCTATGTCAAATCATATGTGCCTATGGAGCGTGTTGCTGGGGCTGACAGACTCGAGACCGGGAGGGAGGGGGCGAGAGAGAAAGACCGAGAGAGATGATGAAAGAGCGTGAGCGTAGTGCTGCAGCAGAGCGGCACTAATCCAGCAGAGGAAGACCCCCCTCCAGCCAGATGAGCATCCCAGCGTTTTTCCCCCTCATCCCTCCCTCCCTTCGCTTTACTGCTCCTTCATCTCCTCCATAATTCATTGGCACTTTCAGACCCTCTGCTCCGCTTCTAGCTCCGGCCGTTGCTCTCTGGATCCTCCTCCAGCTCAGGACGGGTGTTCCCATCCCATCCGTTGGCCCCTTGCTCGTATCCGCAGCCATGGAGAGTCAATGCTGGAGCGATTCGGCCGAGAGCTGCCATGAAGACAGCTCGTGTCTGCTCCTCAGCTACTAATCCATACCAAGCAGAGTAGGAGAGGAGAGAAGAGGGGATTTTTCGTTTTTCCCAACCAGAAGAATCCCTTTCGTCTGCCTCTCTCTGGCTCTTTTCCTTTGTGGTATAGGAGTGCGCTGTTGTGGATTTCGGGAGATTAAATACGATCCAAAATGCCTGAGGCAAATTACCTTCTCTCTGTATCCTGGGGTTACATTAAGGTGTGTATGGTTGCTACTGAGCCGTTTTCCGGTTTGCTAATGGCAGTTGGTTTTGGTTTGGTGTTTGTTGGTGGTCTATGGAGACACTGAGGAGGAAAACCTACAGCAAGTCTCGCTGTGTGGCATCCTGTGCTGGAATGTCTAGACCCAAGCTCTATTTTGTGCTCTTCTTTTTACATAAATCTGTTGCATTTTGGTCAATATGTTGATTTGGATGTCAAAAAGCACATCTATACATGGTCGCTTTTGTGATTTATCCATTTTTAATGATGAAGCTTAAAAAAATTTGAGATGTGGCGCAGGATATGGCTGCCGTTTTTTTACTTATTTAATTATATATGCATTTGTTTATTTATTTATTTTGAACATTGCATCTTTTTGGTACCACATCGTTGTTTTTGGAACATACAAAATCCATACATCAAATGTGGAAAAAATGCTAAAGAAAAATATTCCTTAAACTTTGACAAACAGTTTGTCTCTTGTAATGCATTTACCTTCTTCTGTCGTCGTGCATTTGTTACATTCCTAATGCATTCACATTTTTTATGCTTGGTATTAGGTATTTATTAAAAAAATAAGATAAACTAAGATGCTGCATTTTTTTTATGAGATATTAATATTTCAATATATTAGAATTTCAATTAGCCTATTTATATAGAATTTATTTGGTAAAATGTAATATTCTATAACCCATTGTGGTATTGTATGTAAATGCATGTCCATATTTTTTTTTTTTAAATATTACATTTTCAGGACTTTGGGGAAAGGAAGCCCTACTGAAATCTCAATGTAGAACCTTTTGAGTTTTTTTAACTAATGATTCTCCATTTCTATCTTTTCCAGTTCAAGAGAATGTTGAACAGGGAGCTGACGCACTTCTCTGAGATGAGCAGATCTGGCAATCAGGTGTCGGAGTTCATCTCCAACACCTTTCTAGGTAATCACACACATATTCACTCTTTCAATAAAACACTGCAGCCAGCGCTAAACATATATATACCGTATACGCCATTGTGGATTGAATTTGGGCTGCGTCATTTCCAGAGCTGAACTGCAGTTAAGACTCACTGTATGATAAAACTATAAAACAGTGAGAGGTTTGAGAAGTGAATTATTTGTGAACAGTATATTACATGCTCAATTTGTTTGTGGAATGCCGTGAGATGGCATCAGACTTACGTTTCTGCATGAGGAGAGAGATCCCCAATGCAGCAGTTGGAAAAGAGGAAGGGGAGGGTGGAAAGGAGAGCAGAATTAGAGGAGGGAGGGAGGGAGAGATAGAGGGGGATGGGATCCTGCTGTAAAGTAATGCTGACGGTGGAACCCCCAGCACGGAACATCCAGGCAAGAGAACCTGTGACTCATCCAGCTCCTGTGTTCTCATCGAGACGGCATCACATAGTCACACGAACATGCACACATTTGTCCCATTACACAAGATGTTGACTCTGTGAGATCCTGTTTCACTACAAAAAAATGATTTCTTAATCTGTATTTTTGTCTTTTAAAAACAAGAAATCTTTACTTACATTTATTTGATAAACTATTATAAAGGTAACACATTAGCACTTATTATAATTACAAATTAATTATGCTAATTTTATATTTATCAGCATTTGTAAATAGTTTTTCTTTATTTAAATGTAAACTTAACTTAAAGTATTAATGTTTATGTGTTAAACAAAATATATTATGGTGAGGAAGAATGTTCAGATATATTTACTGATTAAAAAAAGGCAAAAATAATGGTGTGCATTCTGATGGTGTACAACTTTGTGGTCAGATTATTTGGGACTAAAAGTGGTTTTATATTCCTGGGATTAAATGTTATCTGTGAAACATCTGTGTGCTGTGTCACATGTGACTGCTCTCTTTATGCCTCTGCGTTTTCACTATCAGCATCAAAACACAAGTTTAGCAGAGATAGTGAGATTAAATCTGACCCAAACACAATGTCTCTGCCTTTTTCTCGAATCTTGGATCTGTGCGCATAGTCTGCTTATGTGGCTTGCCTTTGGTTGTTTGTTTTTTATATATGAGGAGGAGACATGCGACAGTGAATCCTGAAAGGAGGGAGACAGAGCGGTGAGAGGAAAAAAAGTGCTCTGATGGATGTTTGTGAGAAAACAAGCAAATTGGCTATAATGAGCGCTGTGAATGCTCCTCATGATAAGATCGGAGGCATTTTCTCTTGATCGGGCATCTTTACCACTAGAGAGGGAGAGAAAAACAGATAGAGGCGTTCGAGATGAAAGAGAAACTAGTACTTCCTTATCGCCTCGCATTTCTTCACTCAGGATATAAGCCCATCTGAATGACTGCGGCACTGATTACGGCATGGTTTCATGTTTAACAGAGACATGAGTGAAGAGGATAATGACTGTAATGAATTAACCAACCCTCATATTTCAACTCCTCTCATTCCCCATCAAGCCAGCAGCTATTACTATGTGTTATCACGGTCTTTCAGCGGCATGCCAGAGTTTTAAAACGAGAGAACAACGTTATCTTCCATTACCGAGAACATGGAAATAAGAATACTGTCCACTCAGGGCCTGTGGATTCTTGGGAAAAATTTGGATTAGCATTTACACATGAGAGAATCCTTAACATGAAGGTTTATGGCATTATTAACTGCCTTTTTGCCCTCGAGATAAGCCCTTCGTGTGCTGCCATTGTTTTTCAATTGATATCTCCTGAGGGTTGACCTTTGGAGATGCCATTTGAGGCAGACACAGCTCCCCTGCAGTTTGTTGACAGGTCTGTCACAGTGAAAATGGAGAGTGGAACTGAAGGAGAAGGAAAGGAGGGGCAAGCCCCGCTTGAATAGCTTAGTGGCAAAGTCGCTCTGAATTGGGTGTCTGTTCTGCCTTTCGAGGGCAGCGAATCCTGAGAAGCACACGCACGGAGTGCAGATGTGAGCTATTCAGCTATGGCCCTGCACCTGGGCCAAAGGCGTCTTCTTACGTCACTCAGGGAAACATAATACACGGCCACTGGTTTTCCAACAATGGGCTTTTGTGCGGACATGTATGCGTCTCGTCTGTGTAAAAACTACAATGAATAGTTTGAGTTATCGGGAATGTGATCTACCAACATCTGACACACTTGTGCATGATCTGTTTAGAAAGATTTAGGGACCATCTTGGTTTCATGGTTACAAGTTAGCAAACGGTCATTTACCACATTGTCTATGGAAATTTGTGTTTATGGTTAATAAGCACCAGGAAAATGTCCAAAAAGTGTTCTAATAATTTGGTTTTTGCTGTTCCTTACAGACAAACAGAATGATATGGAGATTCCCTCGCCTACACCAAAAGCCCGCGAGAAGAAGAAAAAACAGCAGCTGATGACTCAGATCAGTGGAGTGAAGAAAGTGTCCCACGGGCCCATCCTCAACAGCAGCCTCGCTCGCTTCGGCGTCAAAACCGACAAAGAGGATTTACTGTCAAGGGTAGGGAGAAGACTAATACTTGCTCTTTAGTGGGTTTGATTGTAAAAAAAAAAAATCCTGTTGATCTCATGGTCTTACCTCTTCCCTTTCCAGGAATTAGAAGACCTGAACAAATGGGGCCTGAACATCTTTACCGTTTCAGATTATTCAAACAACCGGCCTCTAACTTGCATTATGTATGCCATCTTCCAGGTCAGTTCTTCCTTCAGCCTATGACTTCCCACTTTTTGCAACAAAAATTTAATAATGTCCAGAATTGTAATAATATTGCTTCTCTCTGTAACAGGAACGAGACTTGCTCAAGACGTTCAAGATCCCAGCAGATACATTTGTGATGTATATGATGACCCTTGAGGATCACTACCACCAAGATGTGGCCTATCATAACAGCCTTCACGCTGCTGATGTGGCCCAGTCAACTCACACTCTGCTGTCCACACCTGCACTAGATGTAAGACAGCTTTAGGCACAATTTTAATAACTGTTTTCCTCAAAGGATTTCGTGTATCTCACCATTTTCAATCTGTCCTATATAGGCTGTCTTCACCGATCTTGAGATCCTGGCAGCCATTTTTGCGGCAGCCATCCATGATGTGGACCACCCTGGAGTTTCAAACCAGTTCCTCATCAATACAAGTGAGTGTTCTTAAATCCCAACCTACTACCAGCATACATTTCCTGGTGACACATGGACTAATTGAGTATTTGCTCATTTCTTACAGACTCGGAGTTAGCGCTCATGTATAATGATGAGTCGGTTTTGGAGAACCACCACTTAGCCGTGGGCTTTAAACTTCTACAGGAGGAAAACTGTGACATCTTCCAAAACCTCACTAAGAAACAAAAGCAGTCACTCCGAAAGATGGTCATCGACATGGTGAGGTTCTTCCTTCCTTGCTTCCTTCATTCATTCCTTCATTCATTCCTTTCTTTCTTTCTTACAGACCAACTGCTTCATTTACACTGCAATGATTAATATGCTAACACATCTTGCTCAATGTTCCCTCTTAACAGGTACTGGCCACGGACATGTCTAAGCACATGAGCTTACTGGCCGATCTGAAGACCATGGTAGAGACGAAGAAAGTGACAAGCTCAGGAGTTTTACTTCTGGACAACTACACAGACAGAATACAGGTACAGGTCTTCCTTTTTTCCATCCCCTCTTAATGAAACTGATTTTCAAACAGTTATTAGGAAATCCAATGATGTCATAATCTCCAGCTAAGATGATTCCGATAAATTAGAGGCACATGATGAATTACAACTGGCTGAAATTTTGATGTTACTTCAGGTTTTGCGGAACATGGTTCACTGCGCCGATCTGAGCAATCCAACCAAGTCTCTAGAGCTGTACCGCCAGTGGACTGACCGCATCATGGATGAGTTCTTTCACCAGGGCGATCGAGAGAGGGAGCGTGGCATGGAGATCAGCCCCATGTGTGACAAACACACCGCCTCTGTGGAGAAATCACAGGTTAGTTACTGTCTGAGATGTAGCGTATATACTGTCTGATGGAGGATATCCTAGAATACCCTACATAGTGCCCTACAACATCTAATGTGTTTTTTCTCTTTTCAGGTGGGTTTCATTGACTACATCGTCCACCCACTGTGGGAAACCTGGGCTGACTTGGTCCATCCGGATGCCCAGGATATCTTGGACAACCTTGAGGATAATCGGAACTGGTACCAGAGTATGGTCCCCATAAGCCCTTCCCCGCCCTTCGACCAGGCTGACAAAGACGGCAACAGCGGGGGTTCAGGGCCTGACAAGTTCCAGTTCGAGCTCACGCTAGAGGAGGAAGACTCAGAAGGCACGGAAAAAGATGAACAGAGCCAGGGAGACGAGGAAGAGGATGTGGACGAAGAAGGGGAAGAAATGGAATCCACTACACTCATCCAGATAGTTACCGAAGACGCCTCACCGGTCGACACATAAGCCTCAGCGTCCCTTGATAGGTGGTAGCTATTTTTTCCAATGCAAGAGGAGAAATCTTGCAGTTGATGCTTTTTAAAAAGCCCACATGGGGTGATTTTTTTAGTCCCCCGTGGGAGGAGGATGTCTTGCCCTCCTTGCACTTACGTTTGGAGACAGTTTGTAGGAGCTCTCAGGAAATAAATGCTGCAGACATTTTGGACCTGAACGATTGACAGGCGACTTTGATAAACATGAAGGATTGGGGCCAACGTGAACAGTTTGTTTGGTTGTTTACCAGGTGGTGAGGAGTAGACACTACTGAGGGGATTTCTCTTTTTTTTGTACCAACACAAACTTTTTGTAAAACTATGGGTGTGTGATGAGGTCAAAAACGAACTACTGAAGAACAAGTATTTGTAAAGAGAGAAACTGTTTACTTTTCTGTACCATTTGTCTAAAGACTGTGTGCCTTTTTACTATTGTCTTTTTAATAGTCTTTTATTTATTGAACACATTTTAGTATAACTGTACGTTGAAATGTTTTCATTTTGTAAAGCAAACCAGACCGAACATGCAGAATTGTTTTATATCTACGCTGGAGAGAGAACTTAGTGTCTTCCTTTGTTTGGCAATATAACTTAATAATCCAAACATCTGACAAACGATCAGAAAACTAAGAAATTATGAAAGAGGCACTTTCTGTTTATTCTATCTACATTTGTGTCAGACTCCTTAACTATGAGCACAAACTGTTTATTTGGAACCATAACTCATCCCATTCACATTAGGGTAAGAAATATGTTAGGCAAATGCATTTTTGCACAAAAAACTTTAAATGCCCTTAAGTAACCCCATTTACTTAGATTGTAGAACAAAATACAAGCACCCCCAAAAAAATCTAATCACAAGGGGTCTCGTAATGTACTCAAATCACAGGGAAGCCAAAGCGATATTGACTTAATTCACATTCATTTGCTTTCAATTCATCATAATTGTCTTCCTTACAGCAGCCATTTCCACCCTTCCCATCATACCTTAGAAACAGAATAAAGAAAAACAGACTAAACTAGCTTTTGTAGGTTTTTACACACTTTGATATAGAACTTTTCCTCATTTGTCTTCTAAACAAAACAAGTTCCTTTCTCCGATTGGCTCACTTTAAAGGTGGGTAAAAAAATAAATTAATATGTAAACTGATTTCATTCCCCATCTTGCAGAAGACCAAGATATGAAAAGAAAAAAAAAACTCAACAATTACACTTGTCAAATTTCAACATGCCAGTTTAGTAATGGCATTAGCATTGTCGTTTCTTACATTTTGTCACCGTTAAGGTTTAAGTTTGTGTGTAGTTCATCCTTTAAGGTACTTTAACTACCTTATGCTCAAATGCTCAACAGTGGAAACAGTTAATGGCCAAAGTAGCATGCAAAAGTATGTTTGTGCGCACATATGTATGTGTCTACACATTACTGTGTTTGTGTGTATGAGCGTCCGTGGGGGGCGCTTCATCACCAGCCCACGCTTTTCACAACTCCTTCCATTCTCTTTGTTTAAATGCGCTCAGATCGGTCCTCTACTGTTTATAACAGTGTATTTATTACTGTTAAATGTACATAGGGAATAATGTTTCTTTGTAAATGGTTTAATTTATATGCACTTGCATTACCGAAAATTGGTGGTGTTTCTTGTGTAGTGGGCTCTTGGACTGAGTCTGTTTTATTTAGTAATATTGTTTATGTTTTAATATAAATAAATATATATTATATATACTATGTATGAATATATTGCACAATTTTCAACTGCCCAGAACAGTAGCCTATGAGACACGCAACCCATTGGTAAAGGGGAGAGTCTGTAGATAAGACATAAATACATACTGTAGACATCTGTCAGATTTTAGAAGCTTTGTGTATCACTGTTTGGTGTAACATTGATAAATCAGTATCTCACGAGATTCTCCACAGAACGTGGCCCTCAAATATATACAACATTTTGAATGGAGATTGCTAAAAATGGCTCAGAGGTGGCATGTGAATGCACATTTACAGGGGAGGAATTGGTCACCAACATCACAATCTCTGAACCACAATGTGAAATCAATATAATTACGAAAATGTGATCTTCTGTAATTATTTGTGCTAATGTGAACTATTTTTCTGACCTTGTTAGCAGTTTTGAAATTCAAATTGTCGGTAAAACTTTGTTAATCTATATGTTTGAGATCTTTTGGTCCGACTTGCATCCAAAGGGATTCAACAGAATTAGTGCTATCTGCATGAGGGATGAGTTTTTATCGTCTGGTTATCCCACATTGTTGCAGGTGAATATTCAATGTTTCACACAATGTATGGTAATAATATTGTATATTGTGTTCAATAAAATCTGAAGCTACTTTTCTATGAAGTGATTAAAGACAAAGCATGAATATACTCCATGTGTAAATCTCTTTCTTTATATTGCTTTTCTTTTTGTTATTTGACCTTTAGTTTAATTAAATCAATCTGTCAACATTAGTATTTGAATTCATCCAATTGATAGTCTAAAAGCATAAAACATTACAATATCATAATTAAATAAATCATTGGGTATAAAATTTAAATAGTACAGCATGTTTGTTGTTGTTTGTTTCTGTTTCTATTCATTTTGAATAAATAAATGCAGCCTTGTTGCGCATATTATATTTTTTTCAAAAACATTAAAAGTACAAATATTAGCTTAGAACCTTGATCTTATGTATGTATGGCCATATTTGCATTTGAACCCTTTGTGAGGTTGTCTTTTGTTTGAAGCTGAATCCACTGTGACAGGTCACATTGCATCCAGTGAATATCGGTCCTGCACTGTTCCTCGAGCCAAGTCAGCCCTCAAATGACACAGTCCTCCCGAGTAAAGTCTGTGTGTGAATTCTGAGGCCTTTTGCCCAGAATTTATGTAAGGCAAGAAGGAAGGTTCAGCGAGAGAGTTAGATTAACATGGGCCAATTCAGGCCGTTATCCTTGTTTCATATTTATCTGGTTATTCGAGATATACTAGTTGTAGCTAAGTTTCCCTAAAGGTTTAGTTAAGGCTGAAGGTGTTGTGGTCATTCAGAAATTACCTACTTACCAACTTGTAAACAACTTTTTAGTTGTAATTGTTTAACTAACTAAATAAATGTGGTTGTAATTTATTTATAATTTTTAAGATTTTAAATAAATATATGCACACAAGCAAACATTTTCACACATCACATGCCTTATATTTAATCTCAAGCATGCACCTATGTGAAACTGAACACACTTTATATGGACTAAATGGTTTATTGTGAAAATGTCTATAGGCCTACATTCGGGATAGTTAATAGAATGTAGGCTATTTGTTCAGTAATCATGTAGTTTTATCATGTTTTTTAAATGTAATTATTATGTTTATGATTTATCATAATATTGAAAGTCTGAGTGCCGCACAACAGAAAAAAACAATACTTTATAGAAGATAACAAAAGTAAATTTTGAAGGCATGATAAAAACTGGGACATAAAAGTGCTTGAAGTTTGAACACTGACCTGTATAATTCTACTGTGTTTTCAGTGAATCCCAGTTAGCCTATACATATTTATAGGAGAACCATCAGATAAATGCCTGACATAAAATAACCAAGTAAGGTCACACACATTGCTCTCTCACATCCAAGCACCTTGCAGTAATGCAAGTAATCTATATAAATGTAATGTTGATTGCTGTTACTGATATATTCAAGATGGAGTGCTGCAGGACCTCCATGGCTATGCATAATAAGTGTTTGAAACACCATGCAGAGTGCTCAAAGAACCCCCTGAGAGTAGCATTGTAAATGAAGGCTGTAAATCAGCCCCATGATGGCCAGCCAGAGCTATTTTTAACCTCCAACCAATTATGAGAAGAGACTGGTGACACTCTTTCTAGTGTTGTGAGTGTCAAGAAGTCTATCTCAGCCTGCTCACCCAAATCAGTTCAAAATGAAATCCATAATCACTCAAGGACACTGACATAATTGCACAAACCCAAGTGTGTGTGGATATGCAAACAGCTCCAAACTAATTGTGGTTTGGTGTAGAACGACAGGCCACACACACACACACACACACACACACACACACACAAAATGGGACACTAAAAAGTGTTTAAATCACTTGCTTTTCTAAAATAACCCCCGCATGTAAATTAAATGTATGGCAGGAGGCCGCGATCTTGCCTCCTCTGATCCCATTGATTTTCAAAAGACTCCCTATATGGGCTGGGTTTGGTGGTGGTGGTGGTGGTGGTGGTATGATTGGATATGATTGGTTTGTGCGATAAATCCCGCCTCTTGTTTTCGTCCGCGTTCACGAATCGGTCTGAATGAACAACATTATGCCGTTAACTGTTAGCCTGGGTTTCCCCAGACTGCCTTTGCGCAGCGCGATTTTATTCTCGCTGAAAGGCAGTCTGGAAACCATGGACCAGATTTTCGCCTCGTTTAGGGAACCAATCACAGAACGGGGAGGGAGCAGCAAGACGATGACGACATCTTTGCGACACAACTAAGCAGTTTGTTTATATCTATGGAGTCAACATGGCAGCAGACGCGAAGCAACCTTTTGATGCAGCCTTAGATATTGTTCTAAGTAGTTTAGATCGCAGTTTTATTTAGAAAAAAGAGCAGCGTTTGGCGTTAAACCATTTCTCTACATACGTCATCTGGTATAATGGAAACGATTGGCTATGAGCTACAGGCGCATTTGATAGACATTCTTAGCACCCAATAAACGGCGCCGGCGCATTCGTAAACCACGCCTCAAATACGAGAAATTGCGCATGTGGTTCCCAGACCCAAGTCTCAACGAGAATTGGGTCTGGCGTTAGCCAGGCTAGTTAACTGTAAGACTATTTTAAAAGTAGCCACTTAGATATCACTGCTTTATTTCACGCCAAAAGCAATGACTGATGATCCGAAAATAAGTTGACCATTAAAAAGAACAGCTGAACATTAGTTCACAAATAATTTTTATTTATTTATTATTATTATTATTAGCCTACTGCCTTTAGTTATTTAGCCTATCGTTTTGGGGGGGAAAAATGCTTAAAAACTAAATTGATAAGATTTATATTTTGTTTTAATAAATGAAACATTAATTACACAGTTAATGTAAAAATACAAAATAGAATTTGGTTTCTCTTGTTTTAGATATGGTAATTTAACTAGAAAATGTGATAACATTATGTAGGCTATATTGGGGAGATATATATATATTTTAACATCTGCAATTCAGTGAATGTTTGAGATAGAGTGCTCCAACTTTTATACAAAGCACCCAGAAGTATTTAATTCAAAGGTCACCAATTAAAACCTCTGCAAGGATATCAGATCCCTTAGTTGCTGTCAAATATGTTGTGGCTTTGTTACAATCTACCCCTCTGCCGGTGTATTATATAGCATGCTGGGGGAAGTTGCAACAATTAAACAAAAGATGCAAAAACAGAGGCCACATTATCCAATGCTTAAAAAAGGGTTTATTGAAACAATCCGAAAGAACAAAGAGTTTTTTATAGATGTGTCACAACCCACCTCTGTCGGCCGTTGTTAAATAGCTGTATTAGCACAATGGTTTAAAATGTTAAATGAGCAGGTTCAAATTTGCTTGAGAAACTACAATTTAATCTAATATAAGCTATATTATTGTATCCTAAACAAGTAGCCTACTAAATAAAATAGTTTTGGTCACAAAATGACGTTCTTACCTAATTGTTTTTTTCTTTATTAAAATCTGCATGTGCCTATATTTACAACCATCATGGGATTTTCATGGGATGACGTCATACTGTCTATGGATGAAGTGGGTGAATAATGAAATGATCAAGGGACTCATGGGGCTTAGCTTATTCCTGATTGGTGTTTCAACTCTTCCTATGTTACAACCATACCCAGTCTCCCCCATATATAAACAATTAAAACTGAGGAATTTGCCTCCTCATGTCAGTACACCATGTGAGCCACTGATACAGTACATGCCTAAATTAATTTAGGACCAACTGCCAAAACAGGACCAACTTACTGTCATGGCAATTCCGCAATATTATTTTATTTTTATTTTGGCAAATTGGTGGCTAATTAGCATGAATTTGTTCAATCTCACTTTGGTCATTTTTTTGCTGGGGTTAATTTACAATGGGGTGTAAATCTGCTTACACCCCATTGATAGTTAAGTTTAGGGGTGGACCTTACTTTTTTTTTAATTGGCACTCTAAATGATTGGAGGAGTCCTGTACGCATCACTACAGTCTGAGCCTGTTGAGCCTGTGTGAAAGGCCCAGTTATGACATATTGATTAAACATTATGAGGTCAAAAACTAAATAAAAAAATAAACATTATGCATAAATTAATTGTTCACAATAAGATAACATGCATTTCAATTACTGGAACAAATTGTCATGCCAACTTTACTAAGCAGTGCAGTTGAGTGCAAAAATATATATTTTGTTGAAAATATTCAATTTGTATTATTTTTTGGAAATTTCCCTTCTGGAGTCGGACAAGGGGCTTGGTGAATACTCCTTGTTTTACTTTGTACTGCTGTGACAAATTTGGAAATCACCCCGTCCCCCAGTGACAGTGAAATTTGAGCGCCAAAAATACTATAAACGGCCCCATCTTTGAGACTGGTGGAATCATAGGCCTTACACAGAGAGAGCTTTCTCTTGCTCTGTCTGGACAGCAACATTACATTGCTCCACTGTCTCACTCTCTGTTTGATGTACTTAACCAGAGAGTGCTTCGAAATTCATTTTCCACGCTCATTAGTTGCGGGTCAGCAGTGCTCCCTCATTGGGTGCTCATGCCGCAGCTGTCTAAGGTTTTCAGCACTGTTGGCGCGTCAGAGGAGTTTTTTTTCTTTTTTTCTTCTGCTGGCTGGTTGGCTGATTTATTTTATTGCTTGTTCACAGGTGCACAGCAGCCCATGGCTGACTAGACATCATGGCTGAATAGAAACAATCAAGCAGTTCGCAAGGAGCCTGATACAAGGGCAAAAACAGCTGAAATGATTGTGTGAATCTTTTGCTGTTGGTAAAAAAACACACAAAAAAAACCACAACAATAAATAATAAATAATAAATAAAATAAAAACAATGAATGAATTCCAACTTTCTTTTTGCGAAATATGCATTTTCATATGCATTTTGCCGTGAAATAATATAATATACAGTATATATAGGGCCACACATAATATATATGTCCAAATGTATAATAAATATGAATATAATACATTGTATATTCATAAACTCCTATGAGTTTATATATATATATATAATATATATATATATATATATATATATATATTGTTTTAAAGAAATATATGCCATAATTTGATTTGCAGATGCCACTTATTTGAAATTTTGTATCTAATACAATGACATTCCATCATTTTGAGTCTCCAAAAGAGTGTTGTGCATTTTACTGTACATTGTCTAAAGAGTTAGATGCTATTTGTCACATTAATCAACTCATCTGGACTGCATCAGTCTTATTGTACACAAAGTTAACAAATAATATAAAAATGGTGTGACATGGCAGTTTCAGTTAGCCGCATAATTCTCTAAATGATTCTTTCCCTCCACCCACACGTCCCTGCATCCACTCAGCTGTGTCTTCTCCAGGAGGAAGCAAAGCACAGCGCAGTGAAGCTGCCAGACAGAGGGAGGGATGGATGAAGCAAGGAGAGGAGAAGAAAAGGAAGCTGCTCTCCCCTGGGGGACCATGCTCTGCCTCAAATGAGGAACCCAAATGCTTTCTGACATTTGGTGGATGCAGCATGTGCCTGGCCTCAGCTGGCCCAAACGTTACTGTGATCACGAGTGAACACACATTTACACAACACACACACACAAATTAGACACATGCATAAAACAGAGAACATGTGCATGACTCACATAAAAAAAAAATCTGCAGTGGTAAAAGTGATGAGAAGATTTTCTCTGGACGGCCTTAAATGACACTTTTAAGATGTCTAACTTCCCCACAGAGAAGGCAGAAAGAGAGGGAGAGAGAAAGAGATCATATCATGATGAGTTGTGAGTGACCATATGAAACATGTTGAATGCTAATCATCCTCTGTCTCTCAGAGCAGCAGTACGAGCTGAGCTAGAACACAATGTCTGAGGCCTCTGATGATCTGCAGTTACTATGGCAACCTCCATCTGGAACTCTGGGTACACCTCTGGTATTACACTTTGGAAATTCTCAAGAATGTAACCTTACATTTTATATGAACATGAAGGCCAAATCGTTTCACATTACATAAGGGTAGACACACAATACCATTTGAGAGAGTGACTGTCTTATAGATTTTCGAACAAATCCAGGATTGCCGTGGTTACATAATGTGGATTTAATTATCTGTGTGTTCTGTACAGAGAACATGACCCACAGCAAGCAGTGTGAAAACAATGGCCTATACCTCTTATTTTAAGACAATTAGCTGTAATCAAAATAAATAAGCTTCAGTGTTCCATGAAATCTTGTGTGTGTGTGTGTGTGTGTGTGTGTGTGTGTGTGTGTTTCCTCAGTTTGAGAGTGTTTTGTTTTTGTTTTTACCAAATTTATGGAAGTCATGAACAATTTCACCACATCTCAGATAATGTAGCTAATCACATTCTTGAGTGTAAATAACATATTTTAAGCATTTTAAGCCTTTTTTTTAAATGACTCATTTGTGTTACTGACTTAATTGATAGCGTTTTGTATGAAGTGACAAAGTTAAAGCTTTAGAAAATGAAAAATCTGTTCACATGATTTTTGACTTTTGTTCACATATTACACTCATATTGTCAAGCATGCTCTCTACAGTGACACTGTTGAAAAAAAAAAAATACTATAGAGTGCAGTGAAAAAATAGGCTACATCAGTTATCGGTACACTCGGTCATTGTTTACGTGCGTCTTGATCACGTGGTAACAGTATGCTAGTCATCTCTAGTTTTGAACTAACTCTCCGATATTACCCAGATTTTTTATATTTTACAACAAATTGTTGTGTCGCATCTGCCCCTCGAAGAAAGCTGGAGTGTTTTTCTGTTAATCTTTGTAGTGGGAGAGTTTGTTTATGTTGTGAAGTGCAGGTCCTCCACCACCACACACACACAGGCGGGTGTTTTTAGGACAGTGCGCGAAGCAGGAATCCGAGGAAATGTGGTAATGTTTATTCATTTACTGTTGTGCTTTTATTTCGAGTTATGGGAGGAGGTTCTGGTTTCATTTATTAATTGTGACGTTGTTTTATTTGCTTCTCGATATCGACAACACAAAGTCAAACAAACCATGTGAATTCTCAGTAGGCTACTACACTGCATATTAATCAGTAGGCTAGTACTTTGTTGTCCTGTAAAAAAATCTACATAATTTACTTGGAATTAACTTTATTTTTCATTCTACATGGGATTTTTTTCTTCTTTTAAGCATAAACCTAAGAGGCTACAAGTGAAGTTATGCTATACAAACTATTAAGGTTAGGTTAAGATACTGTTGTGTCTTTCAGAACTTTATTGAATGGGTTTGTTTGACAGTGAATTGGGGTAAAGATGGATTTGAGATGTAAGATATCAAGGCTAATTATGAGAAAGTTGTTTCTTTGGGATATTTGTGAATATATGGTTACCTAGGCCTATAGAACATTTGTAGTTCTAACTACATCTTCTGCACACTTTGTGCTAGTGTACAAAGAATATGTTAAGTAAGTTTTGTACATCAGCTTTTTAAAGGAGGATTTTGTGTTTTTGTCTATAGGTGATACAACAGCAGTAAAGAGTGGAATCAGTGCAGTCGAGCTGGATCAGCCGGTTTATTCTCTATTTACATGCGGGTTTACCTCATGGCAGCCACAACATGTTTTCTTCTATCCTAGGACCACTTTTTCAAGAAGGTTACGGTAAATAGTTTGACCTGTATTTTCAAAGTTTTCTTTTTTTGGAGGGTAATTACCCAAGGTAATACCAGACGCAATCTAGTTTACTGTGGTTTGGAGTTTGGCATAATTGATAACATGATAATCTTTTGCACTTAAAACGCATAGATTCAAACCTGCTAACTTTATATTAGCAAATTTGTCTATTATTACTCTTGTTACAAAATTAAGACAAATACAGGGATCACTCTCCATTGAACCTGGGGGCCTAAAAGGATGATGGCAGTTGGCAGTATCATGAAAAACACTATGAGAATCCAAATGTATTTAACACAGAGGGATATGAGTAGTCTCATTACGGTCCCTTTAATACAGATCAACCTAGGCTTTTCAAAACTATGCACATTCTCAGTTTTAATTTTACATGGAGGGTTGCATTCTCACAAAAAAGGAACCAAACCTGTAAAAAGACCGTAACAAGTAAGGACTTGTGCTGGCTATGAAATCCTCAGAGGTTTGCATTGCTGCTAACATTGTGGAAAACATGCCGTGTTCGGTAGCTTGTCAGATGAAGTGTATTGTCTTCATGAGCTTACTTCTTTTTTAATAATAGATTGTGAAGACTGAAGGACATGATGACAGCAAGGTGAATGGGTTAGTGTTTGTGGGATCTACTGCTTGCAACACCTCCTTGAGATCTGCAGTACAGTACGTGACCCACTGCACACACTCAGCTCATGTTACACGTATATAGGGCAGCGTTTGCCCACGACAAGACCCAGAAAATAACCTAGTAACTATCCTAGACATGCTTTCTGTAATATTAAAAACTATTTGCATTCAGTTCTCATTAACTATTTAACCAGCTTGATATTTTATTTCTTTATTTCTAAATATACTGCAGGAGGTATGCAAACTAATGGACTCAACTGTATAATATATCTTTAGGCAAACTGTGCCAGCATAGTTATTTACCACTGGTAAGTTATCTAGAGGCCATGCATCACTGTTTTTTGCTTTCTTGTTTTTGCAAGAGAACTAATTAGAAACTCAAGAACCTGTTTTGTCGAGATCAAAAGAAAAATAAGTCATGATCCCTCTTTACTGTCCTTATCTCGTGAATTAAGCAGCGCTGCGTTTTGTCTAGTTTTCTCACAGATTAATTTCTATAAAGAAAACACAGCCTGCATTGGAGCAACATCAAAAGTGCAGGGCTGTTGTATTCATGCAGCTTACTGGAAACATTGCTAACCAGTCATTTGTTTTTAAACCAATGATTAGTTCATCATTTGTCTTAGTGAAGATCATAAACGTAATTTCGGGAGTAATAAACCCATCTAATCTTTCAGTTATCTGCCGGAGCATATAAGCTGCCTCTCACCTCGCTCTGGCATCAGCTGTTTTGGCATCCCTCCACCTCCCCAACCCCACCAACATAATTTAGTCATCTTGCTATACCAGACTCATCTTCCAAGCATTAGTAGTCCCACTGGGGGGTGTATCTAAGCAGCAAGCCAAATACGTTCAACCTTAATAGCTTAAAGATTATATGGGCAAACGAACTCGTGAAAGAGTTATATTTTGCTCTATTGTGTCATTTAGTATTTTAGTATTTTTGCATTATTTTTCATGAATTTTATTAGATTTATGATAGTTTCGAATGATTCAAGCATGGATACTGTTTTTAATTATAGAAAAAAACGTCTTAGTGTTTTGCCGACACTTCTTGCCATCTCTTTCTTGGCTGCTCATACTGTTCATCTTTGGCTCCCAACTCATGATCCATTTGAAGTTAGTACAGTGTTTACTCACACTTACCTGAGGAAATCTAACAGCTGGTTACAATTTGTGACACAGCTCTGCAAAAGTCCACATTAAAGTGAAATCGGAATCGCAAAAAGTTGTTATAAGAAAGGGGGGAATGGGGGACGCTTGTCTGCATTTGAGACTGAAGGGAACTATCAGATCCATTTCCGAAAGCTTGCAGTCGCATATCACAAATGCATGACACAGTTTGGATACAAACCATGTTTTATTTGTCTGAGATGTCTGAGTGCCTAGCAACAGATGTGCTATTAATTAAGCAGATTATGCAAGTGACAGTGATTCAAACCCACTGTAATTGAAACAGCGATGCTGCCACTGCTCAGACGTTTCTGCTTGTTCTTATTTCAACTTGGCACGGCAGAGTGACATGATGTTGCAAGGTGGCTGTAACCGAAACCAAACCGTTACGTACGTCATACTTGTCATACCGCCATCGCAACCTCTGTTGACCCAGTCATGGCTAAGCGATAGTTGCAGCAGCTGGCGTTTGCCTGACTCCTTTCACGTCCCATAAATCAGCACTCTATTCCAATGAGTGTTTGGCAGTGTCCTGTGACCTTGATATTCAAGGTTTAACAGCTCACTGTATTTCTACAAAAGCAAAGTTTGGAAGAGCAAGAAAAATATGTTTTATAAATGGCTCCCCAGTTCATCCCAAGAAGGTCATTAGGAGAGGCCTTTGTGTGGGACATTTTAGACAATTGTGGGTCTAAACACACACACACACACACACACACACACACACAGGTACAGGATTTTCATGTTTTATGGGGACATTTCATAGATATAATTATTTTTATACGATACAAACTGTATATTATGTCCTAGACTTAGGACATAATATATGTCTAACCGTAACCGTACCCCTTTCAAAAAACATAATTCCTTATGAATTTTAAGCTGTTTTCCTAATGGGGACCAGAAAATGTCTAAAAAGTGAAATTACTGAACGTAAACAGGAGCCTGACAAAAATGCTCATTGGAAAGAAAAATGTCAGACGGATTTAGAGGTTTTTGCATATGAAGTTTTCATATACAAGTTAGCTAAATGTTTAGTGTGGTTTTCAACCAGGGGGCCGGGGCCCACTAAATTATAATCGAGAAGTTAACTGAAAGCACATTCCCTTTTTTCTTAGGTAGGTTTTGCCCACCTAAGTAACTTTTAGTTTTATTCAGCATACACTGTTCTTGAAATTACATGGAATTCTGGATTAAAAAACTTATTTAATTTTCACAGTTTTTGTTAATAGAAAAGTTTGAAAACAATCAGTTTTGTCATAATTAACATAAATGTCAGAGAAAATATTGTATCCTATTTGGGGACCTTTGAATGATGTGTTGGACAATAGATCAAAAAGGTTGAGAGCCACTGTACTGCATTTGATGTTACTAATGCTAATTCTGCTGATTTTAATAGCGCAAGTTAACATTAGCTGTCTAAGGATGATGAAATAATTAACTGGAGAAAGCTTCAGTTGGAATAGGTTATAAATGATCAACAAATGATTTTGCACAATATAAAAAAAAATGTCTAATAGTAGAAACCTAACAGACAGTTTGGTACTTAAACTTAAAGAACACAAATACAAATTTTTATTTATTTATTATTTTGTACATTTTGGTAGGGCAAGTTCGAACTGGTCTGACTAGGCCAGCAGAGGAAAGCATTACTGTTTAGCTTTGCCGGATGAAAAAGCATGATGAAAGATGCTGGAATATTCTTGGTGAGCTGTTTCCGGCTATAGATGATTCAGTCTTTTGAGTGGGTTGAAGCTTCGTACAATTCTTGTTAAGAACACAAAGGAGAGGAACCCCATTTAAATCTCTTCATAGTGTCTTTGCGCATGTTACAGCTTCTTTTCAAAATGCTCTATCACATGCTAGTTAACTAGATGTAGCTAAATGAGCCAGATTACCTACAGTACAAGTAGTCTCTGCCAGCTTCTTTGTGTGTTGCTTTGCTCCTATGCTTTGCCACACTGCCTGAAGGAGAAGAGCAGGCGCAATCGTTTCTCTTTCATGTGTCAATGCAGATTTTTAGTGTGTAGGAGTGCCCTACATACAGGTTCCCTGTTTCTGCCGGATATCTCTCCTTCTACCGCTCCAGTCCCATTAGATCCAACCCCTGCGATTGACCTAACCAACGTAGGGTCCATCAGAGGGCCATACAGTGGAAGTGATTCTTTCTCCTAGCCTATAAATAGAGCTTGGCCAAAAGTGTTAGTTCAATGAGCATTTATTTAGCTTGAGAAGTCCCACATCTATTAATGAGACCTGGTTATTTGTGCCAGTTAGCTAGTGCTGGAGTGCTTCTCCGTCACTACATACGCACAACCCACATTATAGTGACCCGTCTTGAAGTAATCCGGTCATAGATGCAGTTCAGTAATGAAGGGTATTCCAGAGGGTCAAGGTGTTCAAGCTCCATTTTAAAATTGATAGAGACAGACAGGAAATGATATTAAGGGACAATGGGATTGGAACATAAAGCCATCACTTAAATAAAAAAATATATAGTATCTTATACCCCATATCTTGCACAAAATCCATGTAAAGACAGTGACTTTGACAGTTATTGAACTGTATCCATATTGAACTGACTTCAGCTAAATAATGACACTTGTTATTTTTAGCACGGTTTGATTAATAACTTGATCATATTTGTGAAGTAGTAGTGTTTACCTTGTCTTTATATAAATAAAACCACACACTAGCCTATGTAGTTAATGTGCCCAGTTTATGGGAAATATACTGCTCTGCTTTAGGTGTGGAGTGAGGGAGATGCGGGAAATGAGATCAGGGGAGGGGTACAGAAGTACATTTACTGCCTTGTTTATTCAGGCCTACGGTCCTATCCAGAACCACTAACTGCTGCGAGTTAAACTAAATATATACAAACACACACGCGCACACACACACACACACACACACACACACACACACACACACACACACACACACACACACACACACACACACACACACACACACACACACACACACACACACACACACACACACACTTTCAGTATAATGACACCAGACTATTAGAGGTCCTAAACTGAGACCCTCTCTAGAGAATTTAAATTATAAGAGTGGTGCTAAACTTCCCCACTGTCTCGTTCTCAGCAGTGCTCTTAAGGCCAGTCAACGCACATGACATTCTATATATGAATAAGTCCTGTGAGTGGATACAAAGATCTTTAGAATATTAAATATGTTCATGTTATGCTGATTGGTCGATTTCTGCATTCTGTAGTGTGATATTTTTGTATAATGACCTCTAAACGGTAAATTTGACTGCTGTTTCTGGCAAGCAGTCATGGTTCTCTGGCACTTTCTAATCAACATATCAGTATTTCATGACCATTTATTTATTTATTCACCAACACGTCATATAACCATAATGTGCAATCAGGCAGTCATTATCTCAATATAAACTCCTTCAGAATGATGCAGCACTCCTCTGCTTCCGTCGGTGTCCTGTCTGCGGTTATTTGTGATAATGACTGGCTCATTGTACATTATTCTTGACTTATTTTTTAACAGTTTGATTAGATCTTTTCCCTGTAAATATATCACTGATGGCATGAGTTGGTTATGGTATGAATTAGTAGATGTAAAGTATATGAGAATTGCTGTAATTGAACTAATTTTAGATGATTCTTTAATAAATTTTAATAAAAACGTTAAAGTTAATAAATACTTGAATTAAGGTGCGTGGTACTTATTAGGTGATTCCTAATTCTCACATGGCTTTTATATTAGTTATACACTTTTTTTTTTGACTATTGTATGGCGAGACATTTTGAGACCAATTTAAAAGATTACACTAACAGAAATAGTAAAATATTTTAAAATGTAATACTGCTATTACTGTGATCATATGTATAATATATGATTTTTATATTAAGATCTTTTATTTGATAGGAACGCGAGAAAAGTCAAGTGTAGGATCAGGAAATTAAAGGGTTTGTTGAACTTATCCGTGTGAATAGGTGATTTCTACCACTGTGTTAATAGACGAGCACATTTTTTTAACCTATACAGTACAGAAATTATGCAACTTAATTATCGAAGACATCGATAAAACAATCTGGGAGGCCATGTCCGTCAATGATTTGGAATGACGTCTCTGTCTGTACTTTTCAGACAGACATACAACAAAGATTTCGCTATATCTGCAAGTCTAGAACGTGATGGTTACCGTATCTCCTCACAGCATTTACAAGCACTGCTGATTCAGACTAGCTTGCACTGAGATCAGCGCTCACTTATGAAGTCATAGCCTCTCTTGAACCCAAAACTGAAGGGTAACTGTTAGACACGTCTGGACGTGTGGAAAGTCCCCACGTCTTCAGCTTTCTGTAACCCTGACTCTTAGTTCCGTTGCCGATGAGCGACGATGATTACAGGAGTGACCCAAACCAAAACAACATTCCTGTTGCAGAGCGATGGCACAGATTAGCGACGTGCCCGTCTGCTCCTCTCCTTTGCCTACGTGCCGTTTGCCAAGCAATGCCCTGTAGAAGACGGACAAGGGTCGTCTCACACTTTCACACACCCTCATCACCTCCCTTCCTGCCTTGGTGACCAAAAGCAGTTAGGCTAGACAAGCTTTAGAGCATATCCCAACATCTCATATCTGCAGCAAATGCTGAATATCTAGTCTAAAGTACAGAAAAAGGGTCAAATGAGACTTACACCTCTAAAAAGTGTAACTCTTAAGCATCTTAAGACTGTAACTTTGATGGTTTTAAAATTTGTTTATCGGAGTTATGTTTCATATACTGTATCAGCGAGTGACCCGCAAAAATGACAGTACTTCTCCTTTGTAATGCTGACTTTGTTCATTAGCTCTAATGTTTCTGACTGAAAAGAAAATATATGAAGTTATAGTGAACAATTTTTTACATCCTTTAATGGAATTTGACCTTTGGATATGCCAGTGAGTTTTTGAAGATATAATCTGTTTTTTAGATTATTATGTTATGGCTATATTGAAATTTTATATTATTTTGCTGAAATACACTAACGTTCAAAAGTTTGGGGACAATACATTTTTTTTTAATGTGTTTGAAATGAGTCTCTTATGCTCACCAAGGATGCGCTTATTTGATCAACAAAATATAGTTAAAACGGCAATTTTATGAAATATCATAATTTAAAATAACTGTTTTGTATTTTAATATACTTTAAAATTGTATTTATTCCTGTGATGGCAAAGCTTTTTCAGCAAAAAATTTTTAGCAGCCATTACAATCTTCAATGTCACATAATCCTTCAAAAATCATTCTAATATGCGAATTTGGTGCTCAAGTAACATTTCTTATTATTATCAGTGTTGAAAACATTTTTTTCAGGATTCTTTGATAAATGGAAAGTTCAAAAGAACAGCATTTATTTGAGATTATTTTTTTTTGTAACAATGTTAAAGTGTTTACTGCCACTAAATATGCCCTTGCTGAATAGCCCCCCCCCCCCCCCCCCCAAAAAAAAAACCCCACAGAGAACTTCTGTGAAACCAATCGTTTGAAGTGCTACAAGTAATTTTAAGCATCACATTATAATGTACCGTATAAATATCGGTCAAAGGTTGTAAGTTTAAATCTTTAAAAAATATATAATATACTATACATTTCAATCTGTTTGTTAATGCCAGCAATAGTGAATAATGTTTGTTGTAGTTTACATTTTATTAGTGATTTGCCTGCAACCGACAGTGTTTGGATGAGAAACGCAGTACACGTGTCAAACATCGCCCCCTATGTCTCCTGTGATCGCCATTGACTAGATGTTGGCCCCCTAAATAGGGATTTAGGAACGCCTATGGGTGGACTTTGTCTTGAGGGACAATCACACCCAGGGAGAAGGGCGGTTGTGGGCGGTTTTGAACTCGGCAGCACTTGAGGACCCATTTTTGACTCTTGGAGGACCGTGGCAGAATTACACGTTTACAAGTAGAGCACACCCTCAGAAGATCCTCAGATAAGCAGCCATTTACTGCACAATTAAAGCCTAACAGGTGCACACCCAGCACATGGACTCGCCCGCTTCTAAATCCGTTTGTGCGTGTGTGTGTACGTGAAGACTAGTGATCCAGACGCCCTGAGCCTGTCTGCCATCTATTGGAGACTAAAAAAATCACTTGAGGGGGAAAATAGGTCAGCAAACGTGGAGGAGGAGAGAAATGAAGGAGAAAACCCGAGATGTAGGAGAGCGGGATGATGGAGACAGAGGGAAGACTTGAGAATATCACAGCGGGATCTCTTCACTGTCACACTTTTGTCTTTTGCTGGACTGTCTTTCTGTTAAATTCTCTCACATCCCCATTATATTATGCCCAACATATTGTTATGACAGAATAGGGTCAGCATAACATGAATCTCTCATGAAACACTGAGAGGTGTTTTACAAAGTATGTGGCTTTCATTAATAACTAGGCCTTGTCTCACAGCAAAATTCACTTTCATCTGTACATAACTGAAGTACAGAAGTATTATAGGTTGAAGTAATAACATCAGCAGTCAGCACCAAAACAATTCCCTTAATTAGTTTCCAGTGGACATATATGGATGTGCAAAATCTGTTGTATTCTTTGAACTGTTTGAATTAAAAAGTAAATCTCACTTCAGTTATTTATTTATTTTTTATATCGGGAAAACCGTTTCTGTTCCCTTAAATTGCAGATTCATCTTCCCATGTGCTGCATGTATTCATTTTCCTGGATAATTCACTCAGGAGGAAACAGAAGATAATTATGTATCATGTCATTGACTAACACAAGGTGGCAGTGTTGCCTTCTTTTTATATATATATATGAATTTGAAGCAGCATGCAATATGAAACCATTCATTAATATTATTGTGGGATGCTAAATTGTTGCCAGTGCTGTCCATTTATAATTTAGTATGATTATTTATTTATTTTGCAGTCCAGTCATATACAAGAGAGTTGATTATATATTTTTTACTATATATTTTTAGTTTATTATATTAGCTGATATTCTTGCCAGACTGTCAGGTCAGGTCAGGTCAAGTGCATTGCATTGTGGGATACAGTCAGTATTACACAATGTGCTCTGCTTTATACTAGACATTTTTTGCAAATGCAGTCTGTCATTCACGTATTCTGTGCATATGGAAAAATTGGAAACTGATCATTTTATACATACTGCACATTACAGAAAATGTTAAAATAGGATGTATTTCATAGCCCAGGATTCAATTTTATTGATATTATACAAAGATTAACTTGCTATTTATTTCTTCTAATTATATACATATTTTATGAACTTGTGTTGAACATAATTACAGGTTACTCACTGAATTGACTTTTAGCAAATGAAACTCATAAACTGGCACTTTATTGAAAGAAGTCATTAGAGAGGTTTATTTTTCTTCAGATCTTTATTAAATATACTTTACTGCACAATATAATTAATTTTAAATGATTGAATTACAGGTTAAAATAAACAAAAGTGGAAAAAGGAACATGTCCTTTCAAGTTGCTGTCCAGTTGGTTAACTCTACACCACACACACACACACACACACACACACACACACACACACACACACACACACACACACACACACACACACACACACACACACACACACACACACACACACGCAGTCACTGACTCTGACATGTCCAGAGAGCTGTATTACATAACTGAAATCTTTAACAGACACGTCATGAATCTGCTAAAACAGGCCCAGAAGCAAAATTATCATGAACATCATCCAGTTTTATTTACATTGGATGCAGTAACATGTACCCAACAACAGGGGGCAGATTCTTTTATATCTATGCACTTTTGGATGCTTTTATCCAAAGCAACTTACAGTGCATTCAACAGTCATATTTTGAGAATGACATTTTTAAATTTACCGTTGTTAGTTTCAGAGTTTGTTTGCAAAATGCTGGATTTGTTTGTTTAATTATGGCACATATTTCGCTCCATAACAGGACTTTTTTTTTTTTTTTATCAGCAGCTGATTTTTGATTAAAAGGTTTTTTCTTTTTTAATGTAAATTGTTTTTGTATAAAAATATTTATTCATGAAGATTTAAATGATTCCATCTCTGTTTGTTGTGTTTTATATCTGTTGTTGTACTGTATGTGTGTGTATTCTGTTGGAGTTCCTGCTGTCTCTGCTTCTAGTGTTTGACCTCTGCAGAGAAATAATTGGACTGTTCTCTCTTTCATGTTTCAGATTGCTGTCTATCTGCTTCCAGCTTCTTTGACACTCTCCATCTCACTCTCTTTCATCTCTTTATTTAGCACCAAGAGACGCTGATTGCTTCTCATGGACATTGATGACAAAGATGACTAAAGAACCTCTCACTGGATAGTTATTGAAATTGCATTGGTGAGGTAATATCATCCTTTTGTACAGTATGTGTGAATGTGCACATATGTGTGCTACTATGTGTCTGAATGTCATTGTGTTCCCTCTCATAATAACCTGTTACTGATGCTATTTTTGTAGAGCCTAGTACAGTATGCTAAGTTCTGATTATTGTTTTTGGTGCCACTTGCCATGAATACGGTACACTTTGGTGTCCCGTGACTTTTTTGAAAGCATTAGAGGTACAAATTGATAATATACAAGACAAGTACAATTGTCATGTCATGCCTGAGAGGTCATGAACTTATTGATATCCAAATCATACAATAATGTCAGAAAATAAACCTTCAATTAGTTATCTATTTAAAAATATTTTTAATCATGAACTCATTTTAATTAAAAAAACCCCATAATATTTAGTCCAACAATGAATTTACTCATTTTGAATAGGTGAGATTTTGTATGGTGCACTCATTCAATCCCATAATGCACCACATAGAAAAGTATACAGACAAAAGTGTCTTGTTAAATTTAATCATGTATGTGACAAAACCTCTCCAGTATCAGAGTCTGGATTCACACTAGTAGGGAACAGTGAATGAGGCGATAGAGGAGGATTTATGATACAGCTACACCGTGTTTATTGTTTTTGTCTGCTTCCTCCCTCATTTGAGTTATTTATGTCCGTGAAAGTAGGTGTGTGTTCACACACCTACCCAACCCTTTTACCTTTTCCCCACAAATATCCTTTGACAAATATTTTGTACCCGAGGCGAGTTTGGGAGGATGTTGACAGAAGTTGGTGGTTGGTTGTAGATGATTCAGGATTTGTTATGCAGTACAGAGATGAATTCAGAAGATGCCCTGGATCATTTAATTTTTACATGTAGCATTTTTAATCGCATTAAATTCTAACCTGTGTATACAGTACTTTTCTCTATTTTAGTTACACTACCATTCCAAGGGTCTTTCTGTATTCATCAAAGAATCCTGAAAAAACTATATCACATTTTCCACTGAACTATTAAGCCGCACAACTGTTTTCAACTGTTATAATAATAATAATAATAATAATAATAATAATACATGTTTCTTAAGCACCAAATCAGCATATTAGAATGATTTCTAAATGATCATGTGACACTGAAGACTGGACTAATGTCAGTAATTCAGCTTTGCCATCACAGGAATAAATGACATTTTAAAATATATTAATATAAAACTTTATTTTAAGTAATTCGTTTAAATACTTTAAAAAGACTCCACACTTTGAACCATAATATTTGTATATCAAAATGGAAAATGTGATTTTTAAAAACTATCTATACCTAATAATATTGCACACAGCAATAACATGCCTTTAGTTAGGGTTGTTCCTGCTTATAAATCATGTGTTTGTCTGTATAACTCTCTCTCTCTCCCTGCACTGTTATGAGAGTATGTACTGACTAATGATGACAAGCTGAATAAAATCATGTCATTTTAGTTTGTACAATTAGTTTGTACTTATATTAGTTATACTTATAGTTTACTGCATTAACATAAGGATTAGACCTTAAGGTTTTATTTAGCATCTTGTAAATACACAGACACAAACACTTGTGCACCTGCATACTGGAAGGATAAGATCTGGTCCACTGGGAGGTGAAGGGGGTTATAGAGGTGGCGTAAAATCGGGTAAAATGGATGGAGTGGGGGAGGGGACATACTCGCAGGCAGCATCTGCTATAATAGGGAGGTTTGAGTCTGGGTGGGTTTTGTATTAGGACAGACTGTGTTGATTAGGAATAATACTGACTAAGAATTTGACCACTTTTCAGGATTGATAAGAAGCTAAATGTAGTTTTAAAAAACTGAAACTGAAAATTGTGTCTTTGTCAATGTCTGGATCACTATTGAACTTATACTCTCTATATATAATAATATAAAAAAAATAATATTTTTTTAATGTATGGCCTACAGTGCAGGTAGACTACAGACAGAGGGCGCTAGAGACAGACAGCGATAAGGGAAAGACGCTCACATGGACCAGAGCATGACTTAGGTGAACAGAAGCTTGAGAATGAAACAGTGTCTCATGTCTTATCCCAGCCTGGCTGAAAGTAAAAAGAGTGTGTCCGAGTTAAAAATAGCCACAGAATACACTCGTATTTGTATTATTATTATTATGCTTTGGGAGATATATCCAGTTTGAAAACAACAACTTAATACTGATTAAACATGCATATGTTTTGTATAATTTCTTTTCATCAGCTTGGCATTTCTGTTTGTCTTGTATATATTTCAAATAAATTATGTTCTTTTAAACTTTCTGTTCATCAAATAATTTAGGTTAAAAAAACAAATCATGGCTTTAACAAAAATATTAGGCAGCACAATGGTTTACAACTGTGATCATAATAATAATAATTGTTTCTTGATCACCAAATCAGCATATTAGAATGATTTCGAAGGTTCTCGTGACACTGAAGACTGGAGTAATGATGCTGAAAATTCAGTTTTACCATTACAGGTATAAATAAATAAATAAATAAATTACATTTTAGAATAGATACATATATTTAAAAAAAAAAACAGTTTTTAGTTGTATTAATATTTTACAATATTACACTTACTGTATTTTGTATCAGCTAAACACAGCCTTGTTGAGATTAAGAGACTTCTTCCAAAAACATTACTGAAAATCTTACCGAATTTTTAAATGGTAGTGTGTTTAATTTTACATTTACATTTTTATTTTTTAACATGTATCGTTTTAATCAGTTAACATATGTTCCTCACAAAATCATCCGCCCCTTTTTTTTTTTTTTTCTCAAAACTGCAGCTGATGCTTTTGGGATAGAAAAAGCATTTTGTCAGTCCACCCAACCTTATTTTGTTGTTGTTGTCTTTTCATTAGTAATCCAAAGGGGGAGACCCACCTCCTCATATAAAGTGAATCACCAGCCCTCACACAAACACACAGCCTCTCTCTCTCCTCCCCTCCTCCTCTGTCACAAGTCAGTGTATTGAGTGCTGACTCCTCCCTCCATGGGCCAGCTACTGTTTCTGTCAGATGTAAAGTCACATTGATTGATTTGTCACAGAGAGGCAGGCACGGGCCGCCAGCTGAGCCTCAACGTGTAACCGTATCTCCATCTGTGTGTGTTTAACATGGACAGTTTCCTGTATTTAGCTGTGTGGCACCCAACGCGCCATTAATCCAGTTCCTTTCTGTTTTGGCAGGAGCGGCATGCTGCACCATAACAAGGTAAGCTGTGTGCAAGTGTGTGTGTGTGCTTGTGTGTGTCTGCATGTGAATTCCCAGCGAGGACACTGACAGAAGCGCTGAACCACTTGCCATGTGACATGCAGCAGTGCACACAGGATTGGCTGAGCTGAGTGATGACCTCAGCAAGCCTCCCTCCCCGCAGCTCTCTCTCTCTCTCTCTCTCTCTCTCTCTCTCTCTCTCTCTCTCTCTCTCTCTCTCTCTCTCCCCATCCCTCCCTCCTTCCTTCTCTCTCTGTCTCTCTCCACTCTGCTTTTTTTTCCTGCCCCCTTTTGAGCATCCTTTGGTAATCGTGTAGACCACAGCCGCAGTGACTAGCAGCAGCATCCATGGCCTAAACGCGGAGCCCTAAAACATCCGACGGCCCGTCGTACGAGGGACACGGGGACTTTAAACCCAAGGGTTTTGGGGCTGGAAGTGTGCTCTGTTTTTTTTTTACATCTCTCCATCTGGTAACCAGGGGCTTCTCTCCTCCCCTCCTCCCGTTTCAGGCTCCTTGGAGATAGAGGAATGCAAATCTGCAATCATGATGGAAGGTGAGGGCTTGGTCTATTTTTATCTTATTGCCTCCTGTTTGCCTCTCGTTGCATGTACGGCCCGGCGTGTGATTGCTTTAAATGCCATAAGCTGTCCGGCTATTTTGAGTGGCTTGACATTCCGGTAACTCAATATAGATCTGAAGGTGCTGGATATCTCAAACATAGACACACATCAACACACACACACATGTAAATGTATCTCATATGTACACACGCACGCGTATGCACTCTAATGTACAATAGCAGGCATATATGCTGTTTTTTTTTTCTTTGTGCTTTTGCCTCACCCCCCTTTAGATGGCTTGTCTTTGTAAAGGATTATTTGGATTTTGCAGTTACGGCTTATGTGCCCAGCTGGCCGCCTCAGAATTCTCTTTGTATATGGAGTTCTCACACACATACACGTACACATCATACTGTAACGCTGCACTCATTTTTAATCATGTGTCCGCTCAAGGCCGTTTCTTTAAAGGGAGGTGTTCATGTGTGCGCATGTGAACGCCGCTGTCAGCTGTGTTTTGGAGGGAGAAACTGGTTTGTTTCACATGCGTGATGGAGGTTTTTATGTAACTGTCGGCCTGACGAGAACATATCATTTATTTATAACACTGGATCAGATAAACTCAGTATCATGTCACCTGCTCCCTAACACTGTTATTTTTCCTTTTGCGTGACCGGTTGGTGGCGTTTCTGGTGCACAAACATGCTGGATCAAATCTAATTGTTGAAATACGATGAATAGTGATAAATTAAGGGGATTTCATTCTAATTTGTTTGTATAATTTACTTTGAATGGCACATATGTGTGTCATCCATCCACCACTGGTATATGGATTACAAGCATGTGTTATGCAATTTATTGAGGCATGTGAAACATCAGAACAAACCATTACTTCCTCATTCAGTGTGAATGACATATTAGGTATTTTGATACACATTATATTTAAGAAAAGTACTGTGTTATTCGGGTCTCAAATCTTCCTGCAAGGATGCTAAATACACTAATATTGTGAGGAAACGCCTAAATAATAGATAAAGTCTTCTAGAAAAAGCTAAAACTGCAGAATAATTTCCGTGACTGTTAGATTTAGGGGAAGGAGATGATTTGCTCAGTATAAAAACTATAAGTCTGTGAAGGTAGAAAAGCAAACTTGTGCAAGTGACAGATCTCAGGGCTTTAAGTGTTAGGTAACGCTATAGCAAAAAGTGACAGCGACAATCACTGTAGCCTCAAATAGCTGGTGAATCTCTAAGTGTGGCTAGCACAGGCTTAGTGGGGTTAGCCATGCCTGGATTACCTGAAGGTGTAAAATAGGAAGGTAATCCACTTCACCCGGTGGTTTCAAAATCATGCTTCAACTCCCAAGCCTTTTTTTTTTTTTTACCTCTAATCATGTCTGGTTGAAGTTGACAAATCCACCTTGATGAATTGCAAAAAAATATAGTTTTAGTAATGTAATATGCATGTAAGACTGGACTACTAAGATGCTCGTCTCTGAGGATGAGAAGAGTGGAAAGTCTAGTTTAGTTTGAGTCAAAGATCAGGTATCAGGTGTTTGTTCACAATGCACTTAAAATGAGTTACAGTATTTATTTTGCATCTTCCTTTCATTTAGTTAATTCACTGTGCAACTTGTTATATTACAGGGATATTTTGAAATAATTATTAAACCTCCAATTGCTTCATCACGTAAAAGTCTTCGGTTTTCCTCTCATCTCTGCCCCAGACTTCCCAAATCTTCTCGTCATTGAAAATTAATGTCCGCTATATGGATCCCAAAAACAGAATATTTTAAATACTTGAGTATTACAAAAGCATAGCAGAATCTGACAGTATTGATGTTTCTTACCTCATGACTCCAAAGATATTATAAGAAGTTCATAACAAATTGAAAACTTTTGCTTTATCATATCTTCAAGATGCAGCTAGTGTTGCTCTTTTTCCTAACTCAGTGGCATGCAGTGCAGTCTAAATGTCCTCATGCACATTAAGTGCATGTGTGCTGTATTGTAACCATATTTTCGATCGTTAAATGTTCTTGCTCATTATTTCTATGGTTCCTTAATAAACAACAATTATCCCATGTCATTACCCATTATGTGACTTCTCTGCTCAGCTGACACCAATTGTTAGTGACCCTGGAAATGTCTGGGTGGGGTTAGACTAAGCTTTTAAATAGAGGGGCTGCCATAGACTGCTTTAAATAGTACCAGTGGTAGTGACAGTATTTCCTGTACAGCAGAGGTTTGGCTCCACCCAACCCCATGTCAGGGATACGAGAATGGATTTTCACAGAATTTCTCCATGGTGATAAGATTAACCTTGTGGAAAATAAATAGATAGGAAAGAGCTGCACACTACTTTTATATTATAATATTTTAACACATTTTTACTAGTTTTGAAGCAGTAAGACCAATATTATTTATTTGTAGATAAGGTAGATATAAGGTTTGTTTTTTCCTCCCAATTTATTTTTTATTGCCATCTTGATTTGCATTTATGATACCAAAATATGTTGCAGAACTGCAGCTATTCCAGTTGGTAAGACCGCATAAGACGATGCATCATCATTTGTAAAATAGTTTCCTGTAGTCTATTAGAGTATTAACTGGGGAGTTTTGTCTGTGTGCCCATGTGGGAGTCGTAAAAAAATTATTCCATTATATCCTCTTGCTCTACTTTTAATGAATAAATTGAGTAAAGACTAGCTTGAGTGCTTATTTGTTACTTTGAGTAGGAGGCTTACAGAACGATGCTGGGAGTAATGACAGAAATGTACATAGGTCTTTCTTAATGTAACTTGTCATTATTTTGTTTCTGTAATATAAAGCAAATTCATCAGCCAAGCCAACAAACATAAAGTATGATATGGACTGATGTAATACTTTACAACCCTGATGAGTGAATATGAAGCATGGCCAAATCCCAGACTGGCTAAAGTTGCTTACAGTTGCTTCTACGTCTATATAATATAATATAATAAATATAATCAGAGACAGAGCATTAGTGACAAAAATTACAAATGACATCTTTGCAAGATGTAACACAGCAGAAGAGGAAGTGCACACAGACACCATGAAAGGGCTGTCACTGGACTGCGGCGAGACAGAGGCCGGCTCTGGTTGTTTTGGCAGTAACTGGAGTTGAGCTGGAGCAGTATTTCCCAGCAGGCTAAAGAAAACACTGCCTTGGCATCTGCCCAAAGTGGAAGAAGATTTTTTCACTGTCCCATATTGTCAGGAGCATCCCAATCTTATTAGACAGTACTTCAATAACGCATACAGGATAGACATGGGTCCACACATGGAGAAGGTGCAAGGAAATAAGTGTAGTGCTTAACTGGTTTTTCTTCAGGACATAAAGTATATATATATAATGTGGAAAAATGATTGATGTGACAGGCTAAATAGAAAATAGACATGTTTGAGACCATTAAATACACGTGCACTTTGTATGATTTTTTTGCAGTGCCTGTATCTGTCTGCACATCAAAAGAGCCACTAGCTTTCAGTTCACTGTGATAACACTCTCCCCGCCCCCTACTACAGAAACACTCCATGCTTTGAAGAAGGGGAGCCTTTGTTCAATGGTGACAATAGATTGGTCAAAGAACTAAGATGAACTTTGCGAAATAAGGAATAAAGCTGGACTGAATGAGTATACCCATATACATATGGAAATGTATTTTTTTTAAGTACTAAGTGAGTGCATGCAGTGTAGAAATAGAGTTACAGATTGCCATATTGAATGGTGGTTTGACATTGTGCATTAAGTCGGCAGAGGTGCGTTACTTTGATTAGCTAAACAAAACATAATTAAAAATACAATGACAATTGTAATGGTTTCAGCCCTGGACTATAGATTTTGTAGTATGGATAGTTGGATAGGTTTTGATGTGGACTCAGTAAAGTATCAGTCCCCAACTGACTGTGTACTTACATTGGCTTGGATAGGATAGCATATAAAGTGGTGGAAGCCTGTTATTATCTGTTCACCTAAAGTTTGGACACTTAAATACACCTGTGTGAAGTGTGAACTTGCGTGGAACTGACTTCATACATTTGTTTAAAATGACTGTGGCACCAGTTGGTCGAAAGCAGTTGCAAAAATGTCTGGAATGTTCTGAGAAAAAGTCTCACATCATTTGTTTTTAGAGGTCACTGGGTTTTATATTTAGTCTCTTAAGGCAAGGCATTATTCCATTTAAGTGTGGCTTAGTATTGCATGCTGTATTTTCATAGTTCCATCAAAAATATTTGAATACATCGGAAAAAATATTAAACATAATATTTTAAACTAGAAATCATACTATTGATTAATTACTGTATCAGTTACTACTAATTAATATATTAAATTGAGTAAACATGGAGGTGATTTTTAAATTATTTATTGTTCTTTCCATCCTGTTAGTCTTTTATAATATCCTTTTGTCCAACAAAACCAGTAGCTGGTTGCACATTTTTTTAAAGAAAACCCATAGTGGAAATTCATACATCATTGAAGTGACATTTTTAGTAGGGAAAACAACAGCACATATGAGTATCATCGATTAATTTGATACATTCTGTGATGTTTTTTAATAATTGATTGTCTAAAATATTCTACCCTGTTTATTAAAATTACATGAATCAGTATGATAACTTCAAGTTCAAGTCTACACCCTCATGTAAACTAACTCTAAATCCTTGACTGAGCAATAGCTAACTTTAGCTCTTTATTTCCATCTAGTTCGGTTCTATCCTGTTAAGCATCCTGTTAATTTTCCTGCCATTACGCAAATCATTTTAAAAGTGTAGGTGCCTGAGTTTAAACAGGACATTTATAAAACACGCTTTCTAGAAATACTTAAATGACAACAACACAGCCTTAGAACAGTTAATTTTTTATTACTACACAGAGTTCAAAATGTACTGTCTAACTGGAATGACTCCCAATACTTTTTTTCATGAATGTGAAGGAGATCATAATTATGAACATCAGTCTATGACATCAATTCACAGGATTTACCTTGTCTTGCTGTTGTATTATTTATGCATTATTAATATATTTTAACAGTTGGCGGGTTTGCGCAGTGTATGTCTGTGATGGCAGAGGTGTGTGTGGGTGGGTGTTTTTTCTGTTCCAGAGGCCTCAGATTAGACCTGTTTACCAAATATGACCCTGGATTAACACATCCCTGTTTCCTCAGTTGCCCCCAAAAGCAACAAAAATTATCACGATTATTAATTAACATTATTAGATTTAAGTGTGGCTTACTACTAGCCCAACTAATATAAAGTTCAAACATTTTTAAAGACGAGTAAACAGTCAGTAATAAAATAAGAACTAAGCGTAAGCGATAAATAATTACAAGCGATAACACAAATTATGTAAAATAGTCTTATATAGAAAACTCTAAATATAGATGAATCCTTATTAAAGTTACAAATGTGATCAGTCAAGTGCAGTGAGTGAGTTTCTCTTTGATTAACATTATCAGACTGCAGCAGGTTTATAAGCTGCTGTCCCTTTAAGACCTGATGCTAATGACACACATCTGACTTTTCTGCCCAAATTATATACAGTAATGCTATAGCCAAGAAAACAAAGGGTTTTCTTGGAAATTTTAAGTGTTACACGTTACTACATGTACTTGCTATAGTAATAACAGTAAATTATGCATAATTACAAGTAACTAACCCTAATCCAAACCCTATAACTCTATAGTAAGTACATGTTAATTAATATTTCTCAGTGAGTACAATGTAACTACGTCACCTTAAAATAATGTGTAACCAATATTATTTTTAACTGCAGAAACACGTTATTTTTGACATCCCAACTATTCATATACAATGCCATTTACATATCCTGAAGTACTTCAAAGAACTTTCGACTGTTTGACTGTATGTACTGTTCAATAGTTTGGCATCAGTAAGATTGTTTGTTGATTTGTTTTATAGTTTTTTAAATGAGAAGGTTGCATGAGAAATACAGTAAAAACAGTTATATTGTGAAATATTATTACAATTTAAAATAAGCAAAGCTAAACTTTCAGCAACCATTATTCCAGTCTTCAGTCTCACATGATTCTTCAGAGATCATTATATTATATTTCCTATGATCATCAATGCTAGATCAGTGCTGTTAATTTTTTTTGTGGAAATCATAATTTTTATTTCAATTAGAAATATTTGGGAACAATATAAAAATGTTTACTGTCACTTCTGATCAATTTAATCCATGCTGAATAAAGGTTTTGATGTTTTTTTTTTTAATCTTATTGAAGCCAATGTGTATACCCACAAAATAAAGATATTTATATTTTCAATACTAGTTTACTCTAGTGTATACCAACATTTTCATAATTATTTACCAATTTGAGATCAGTTTCAATCATCAAAGTATTAAACATGGTAAGGAAGGCACTCAGCAGCACAGAGCAGAAAAATACTTCACAAATAATTTCCTGTTTACAATATCAGAGTTGATGATCTCTTTACTTCCTTCTTCCTTTATTGCTGGTTTGCACTTTTAAAATATTACAGGCAGGGTTTCAAATGAACTTTTTCACTGACCAGCCAATTTTAGCTACTAAATGTTTAAATTATTCAGAACTACTAGCCAAAACAAAAATATCAGAAATACAGCAGATTAGGAAAGTTACAGCTTGTTTTTTTATGTAAATATAATTGATATTAACCTGATTCTCAATTATTGAATGGCTTTCAATTTCATTATTGGTGGATACCATAAAAATAAAATAGAAATAAAAACTAAATTATCTGTGAGTTCTCTTATAGCATTTTGTTGTGATTTCCAAATATAGCTAATTTCAGAATTATTGTTTAATGGTAAACGCAGCAGTTCATAATCTTGAAATGCTAACAGCTGAAAATACAAGATTGCGTTATGTCTGATGCAGGAAGAGGAAGCCATTAATGATGGACCCGAAGAGATAGTTTTTAAAGGAGGAGTTGTTATTTTTTTTTTTTTATTGATTTACTTCCATTACTTATTGATTAACCATTTGTCCAGGCTTATTTATACAGGCCTTTTCCTGTTTCCCTATCAAACAGTCAAACCGTGTATATATGAATAGAAGTGTCATGCCCATTCAAACTGCAAACATTTTTTGTTTTCTCTCCATTTGGTCTGATTTTACCTTAGAGCAAAGCGTGACCCAGGACTCACTCACTCCCTCAAAAAATGGTACATGACGCCCTATGTGAATGTGAACTATATGTTATATGATGCCGTCATTATGTGAAATGGTTTCTTGGTTTGAATGAAGGTGACTTGAATGTGTACTTCCGTATATGACCCTACAGAGCCCTGTTATACAAAAAGTAGTCTAGCCTCAAAGGGAAAAAGCAATTTATTGTCCTGCCACTATGCTCTTAGTGGGTTGATGATGGAAAGCATTAGTTCTATTGCAGGAAGGACAGATTAAGTACCTTCTGGATGGACCTTGGCTATGATATAACAGGAAAGAGCATCTGTCATCAAGATGCATATGACGCATTAGAGAGGACCCTCATCTGTTTGTGATAGAATTTCTTCCACATGGATAGGAAATGTATTTCTGACCTTGTTATTTAATCATATATTTCAGATATCTATAGTTACACATGAATATACTGCATGGCTGTATATTGATCTGTGCAGGCGTGTGTGTTGCGATCTGACGTGTGTTAGGGCCTGTCTGTGAGATGACTCATCTGAATGAGCTGTGGGCTGGACCATCTCATGGATGGCAGATATGGTGCTGATCCACTCAGAGCTGACTGGCTACATTTAACAGCTAAAGCATGAGCATGAACTGCTCTAAAAAACCAATGATAAAATACATTGTGTTTTTTACTGAAAAGGGCTTTGATAATGCAATTTATCCACAAATAGGCTGCATAATAAGGTCCAAAACTCTTAATAATTCATCTATTTCAACAAGTGATTGTTGAAGAGAGATGCTCAACCTTCTGGCATTGTTTATTCTCAACCTAAGAAGGTAAAATTATTATATTAATATTAAGTAGCTTTATTTTCATATCATTGTGTTAGGATTGCAATATTTGCAAACCAGTTACCAAATTCTGTCTAATTACTTTTTTGGCCATACACATTAAATAAACATATGCAAATTAAGTATCCGGATGTTAAAGGTGCAGTAAGCGATTTCTGAGAAACACTGATGATATTTGAAATCAACCCAAACAAACACACCCTTCATTCATTGCTCCGCCCCCAAAATGTATAACGATGCAATGCAAGAGTGGATGTCTCTTTTTCATAGCTGAAGGGAAGCAAAATAACGCTTTGCGGGAAAAAAAGGGAAGATGACAAACAAACGACAAGGAAGAACAAAAAAGGAACATACAGTACACAAGAGTTTATACACAGCATCACAGCTCCAGACAAATAATAACACTCAAAACTGTCCTGTTACTATACATTACAACAACTGGATATCTTGGTTCTGGTCATATCTTTGGTCATATATGGAGCAGAATCAATGTAACCTTGGCATCCATTTTCAGGCCTTCCTGCTTAAAGGCACAATATGTACGATTTTTGGATTCAAATATCCAAAAACTACTAGAACAGTGTTATATATTTTGTTGACATTAGTTGACATTTTCCCAGATGTTTCCAAGAATGTTTAAATCCAGAGAAATAAGGAATTTGAACCAGGATACGGACCGTGTCATTGCATCGCTTATCAGTGACGCCTGCGTCGCCCTGATTTCCGGTTTTATTTTGCAGAAACCATGGAAACACCAAAGACGCTTTAATATATTATATGTTTTATTAGACAAGGAACAACTGTTTGGAAACATTTCACAGAAAACGAATCATAGTTATATAGCTCAACACTGTTAGTCTTATTGTTTGAGTCGCTTGTTTTCTTGATTTTCCGTGAATACCATGTTTTTACCATGCCTCAGAGAAAAAACTATATTTTGTCAAGTGGCTAACATAACGTAATCAGATGCAGGTTTTTAGTAACAGTAATGCAGCATTTTCTCCGTCATACAATGTTTTAAAATTACCTGCATGCCATTTAGCAACACAAGCCAACCAGTATTTATTAATACGATATTCTAATATCAATCTATCTTCCTGCAGTGTCTCATAGCAGCCACAGAGTAACATTATAACATAATTTTCAACAGACAAAATGTAAATGATAAAACCCCACATACGTTTGACCTGAAGAAACGGAGGCAGCGTCTGCGACATAATAAAAGCTCCACTGCTCTCGAGCCGTGTCTCGCGCTCGTCTCTCATTAGCAATCGCTCCTCGTTCCGCTCCCACAGCACTCGGCCCTGCTCTGCTGCTTCATACTACAGTAATGTTGATAATCTCATCCATGAATATTATTTCTGCCCAAATCCCGTCGGATTCTTTTCCCCCGGCTGTGAGGTGAAGACAACAACTCCCATGATTCCGCGCTCAATCTCGGCATCATCAAGCTACACTTTTATTTAATAGGCAACCTTTAGCAGCAAAAAACATATTGTGCCTTTAAGTGTTTCCAGCACTGGAAAGCTTTTCTAATATTAACGTGGGTCCTAAATCTCTTGTCTGATCATAACCCTTATTTTTCCAGTGATATTCCTCTGAGCTTTACTCTTTTTAATGTCCCTCAGCCATCTCTTTTTCTACAGTCTTTCTTCGAATCTTCCTCTTGCTCACTCTTTCTCCTCCCCCATCATGAGTGTATACGCCCTTAGTCTCAGTCTCAGACGTCACGCGGATGGCCGTAGCCAGCTATGAGGTCACCGAGGTCCGGACCACTGTATTTTTCTGAGGTGTAGATAATAAATATTGTGAAATAATTGCCTAATATAGTATTAACACTACTTTAGTGCTGCAAGAATGTAGCATAGCACCAAAATCTTCTTATCTGAGCTGCCTCTGTCAGCGCTCGTCAATGTCAAAATATTTGAGATGACCAGTCATATCAAAGTAGACGGGCTTTATGTTCACAGAAGTTGCTGAGTGCGCAGCGTGACGATTCAGTTAAAAGTCAAAAAGTACAAGATAAGATGTAAGTAGCTAAACTAAACATTTCATATTTGACAGCTGTTTAAGGATAAATGTTAAATGACAGACAGGATCAGATTAGAATCAGGCAAACTAACAAACTTGTGCCATTCAGAATTGAAAATAGGCCTACAATTTACGTGACTCATGTAATGTAATAATTAGTAACTGTCAATGTGTGAGGGGACAAGAAGCATTAATGAAGCTGTTTTCATCATATTAGGTATAATATTAATAATGGATGTGTACATTTTGTGAATTAATTTAATACACGTATCTACTGTACCTAGCGTTCGTAGCCTTCAGTAAATTAAGAAAAATGATTAATCAAACATACAGTATAGGCTAAATATCATATGTTTACTTACTGACACAGACGAAAATGAAAAGAATATCCGTTAAAGCTCAGCTTTAGAAGGGGAAGAGACAGGGCAAGTTAAGCAGATGAAAAAGAAAGAGTGATGGAGACGATGGAGAGAGAAGGAATTGACAAATATACTGCCCACTGACATGGTTTTAAAGGTATTTCTTATTAGATTTTTTTTTGGCCTTCAAATGTCTTAAAATGCAAATGTGATCAGAGAAATCAAAAATTTGTCACGTTCTTTAACGGTTATTCGGCATTGGCATTCATAACGTGCGCATACTGCCGTGGAGAACGTTAGTGGACAAAGCGAGCGTTTTCAGTTTATGCACTGTAAGCGTTTTAAAAGCGAGGTGGAAAAAGAGGGAAAATTGCACGGAGATGTTGCCACGGACCAATCCGCTTTACCTTTGTTTTATAATTAAAGAATTTAGTTTGACCATTTTGATTTCCATTCTTCTCGTGTGGTTATCACTTGCATTACTCACTATCACAGGGTTTTAGTTCATCCAGTTTCCAAACTCTCTGAATAATTTATTTAGAGACTGTACATTGTACATTTTCAAACAGAATAATAAACTTTATTAAACTTAAACATATATAAAAATATATAATTCACTACTTGTTCTGATGTCTGAGAAAATATGTAGGAAATGAGAACAGCTTTATTGGACATTCAGCTATATTAAAATACAGTATGTGAGCACGGATTAGGAGAGAAAACATTAGGCAGACAAAATAATATTTTGATTCTGTGATTCTGAATGCAAAGCTTGGATTTTTAAAAACAACTTGTGGGTTGGCTAAAAGTACAATGTGATGACATCACAAATGTGCTAATTGATGCATGATGTCATCTAGTGACATTTAGCGACTTTTTGGATTCATATCACATATTTAAGCTAAGCTTTTAGAAACAGTGTACACAGTGTTCGGGCTCATGGCATCCCGGACACTAATATTTTAACGATTCATAAAAGATGAATCACTGTCTGGCCATCTGAGATTGCTACTTTTTCAGTAGTATTACATCACATCATGAGTGTATACTAGCTCCACTTGTCTGCATTTGGTGTCTGATAGAGTGTTTGGACCGGGAAACAGCGATGAATGACTTAACAAGCAGATGCAACATTTATAAATAAATAAAATTCAATAAAATCGAACAACTGATTGTTATTAATACAATTAATAACATAATTGAATTCTAATTTGTAAAGTTACAAAAAATACGATTATTTCCCATTATAGTGTAAAAATACTTATGCGCAAACATTTTTTACTATTAATATTATTAATAAATACATTTATTTTTTACTACAATGACTTGAACACTAATTCAACAGATTATTGCTAATTATGCACTGTTGTATGATTTTAATTGAGAGAGTTGGGACAGACCAAGATCACCGTTTTAAAGGGGATACAGATGTTATGTGTTTAAAACTAGTAACTTTTCATTAAAGGTTAATTCTTTGTTAAAAAATAATCCCGACCCAAATTAAAATGGCTTCCACTTTGTCTAAGTTTAAAGTTGCTCTTAAAACTCACTTGTTTGTCTCGGCTTTTAACATGTAATTTATCCTGTTTTAATTAAGTGATTGTGACTATTTTTTATTGTGTATCTATATTGTAATTAATGTACAGCACTTTGGTCGGCCGGTGGCCGGTAGTAAATGTGCTTTAGAAATAAATGGAACTTGAACTTGAATGATTTAAATAGTTTTTTTTATTCATCTAGATGTAGCCATATTAGATTCATTTGATATGGAGGCCATTCCATGTGTAACTGGGCTTCAGATGAGTTCAATACTGACAATGGCTATGGACCCCATGCTGCTCTGTCCCTGTCCCAAAGATGAGTCATCCTGATTAGGTTTCATTACTTTGCTTCTCTAGACAATAGAGGCTCCATTGATTTTTATCATCAGCAGTGAGCATCAGGAAAGAGAACGGGGCAGGAGAACAAATCAGCAGAATCTGAGCAGAAGGTATTGTGTGGCTACCCTGAACTGTGTGTTGAGTTTGTGTGATCCTCTCAGGCTACATCTAAATGAATCTGGATTCTTTTCAAAATGGCGTTTTCATTTCAAAACGCTCTCTGTCCGCACTAGGGCTTTCAAAAAGTTGCTCTTCCACACTGAAACATCTGAAAATGCATAAATCATCTTACTGCATATGAGTGAAATATAACAAAAGCTCAGTGAGAAATGACAGAGGGACCAGGCATAAAGTTCTCATACTGTTCTTCTGGCACAATCACTTTATTAGAAATATATTTCGTCAGTACGTGCGTTCAGGTTACACTTAAAATCGTTATTCCATATGGTCTAAAAGGCAATTGCTTTCAAGTTTCACCACAGGATAAGTTTTGACATCTTTTCAGGGGTTTAATATGAAGATTGTACAACGTTGTATATATTATTTTTTTTACAACATTATGAAAATGAATGGCAGGTACAACAGTCCCGCTATTAAATGATTAGTTCACTTTCAAAAGAAACTTTGCTGATAATTTTTACTTGCTGATTATAATTTCATCCAAGATATCCATGTCTTTCTTTCTTCAGTCGAAAAGAAATGAAGGTTTTTGAGGAAAACATTCCAGGCTTTTTCTACACAGAATGGACTTCAATGGCAACCATCTATCCCAATGTTCAAAAGAAGGTTCAAATGTCCGTCTCAATGCAGCTTCAAAGTCTCTACACGATCCCAGTCGAGAAATAAGGGTCTTATCTAGCGAAACGATCGGTCATTTTCTATTTATTTTTTTACATTTATATACTTTTTAACCACAATTGTTCATCTTGTGCTGGTCTGCGACGCGCCACGCGTTACGTAATCACGTTGGAAAGGTCACGTTCACGTCATCTATCAAAGTTATTTGTCTGTGTACTGTAAAAAAGTAGGGAAGGGCGAAATACTCCATCTCATTTTCTCCTCCAACTTCAAAATCGTCCGACATCTTTGTTTTAATTTATTTGTATTATTATTATTTATTTTTTTCGTGACCTATCCAACGTGATTACGTAATACGTGGGGCGTCGCAGACCATTTTAAAAATGGCCGATCATTTCGCTAGATAAGACCCGTATTTCTCGACTAGGATCGTGTAGAGACTTTGAAGCTGCATTGAGACGGACATTTGAACATTGGGATAGATGGTTGCCATTAAAGTCCACTCTGTGTAGAAAAATCCTGGAATGTTTTCCTCAAAAAATAAAATTGATGTTCGACTGAAGAAAGAAAGACGTGGACATCTTGGGTGACATCCGGTTGAGTAAATTATCAGCCAACATTTTTTTGAAAGTGAACTAATCCTTTAACAGAGATATCATCATCTTCAGATACCTCACAGTCCACACTAACGCAAAAACAGTGTTTTTAAAAACTATCCGCTTGGGAAAGCATCTACATCAGGAGACCAGGACATACTTAGAAGACTGTGAAGTATTAGAGACTGAAAAGCAAAGCAGAATGTTCTGATTTTGCTGAGTGCTGCTAAATTCATCTAACATAATTCATAATGTTATTCCCTTACAAAGTGCAAGATGTGTCACCACACATTTTAAGCCAAGGGGGTTTAGTTATTTTACTGATAGTTGATTGCTGGTGGTACAACATTTGTCTTGGCCAAAAATCATTATAGTGCAACATGTTTTTTTCCCTTTTTTGTTTGCTGTTGGAGTAGCAGTAGCTTTTGCACTGTTTTCCTAGAACAGAAAAAACTCTAAATTGTAAACATGAACAATACCTGTCAAAGGTTTGGAAATACAATTTTATGTTTTTGAAAGACGTCTCTTATGCTCACCAAGGCTGCATTTATTGAATCAAAAATACAGTAAAAACAGTAATATTGTGAATACTATTACAAATTAAAATAACTGTTTTCTATTTGAATATATTTTAAAATGTAATTTAAATCAGCATATTAGTATGATGTCTAAAGGATCATGTGACACTGAAGACTGGAGTAACGATACTGTAAATTCAGCTTTGCCATCAAAGGAATAAATTACATTTTAAGGTGTACATTCAAAGATCACTGCTGTAATCGCTGTGACTGGTGTCCAACTGAGATGACGTCATTCACCACCGTCTCTTTTTCAATGACGTGTGCCTCGCATTGACAGGGGAATATCCGATCTGTCTGCTTACATGGCAGACGCAAATGGACGTATTCATATCAGATTGATTTCCACTTATAAATGAGTCTTGAAACTGATCTGAGAATATAAGAATCCATGTGCTTTTTTTTCCTGCCCAAGTTTGTGGGTTGTAATGTAAATGCGGCCAAAGAGCATCAGCTGGTGAGGCCTGAAGGCTAAATCAGCCGCACTACTGCACTCTCCGTCATGTAAAATGTGTGTGGATGTTTCATCGTCAGTAACTATCTCATGCAGAGATTGGATTTGTGCTTTTGCAACCAGTGTTCTGAACTTCTTTACAATTATATAATTTATTTCTGAGTAGGAATGGAGCTGATTCAATAGTAGCATTAGTAAATACGGCATGTATGATATAGTATTTATGGTATGATCATATTTTCATAATTTGGTTACATATTTAAAATAATCTGCCTTTTACTGATCCTGCCCCCTTCACCTTTATTTATGTCCTTTATTTGAAATATTGCTTACAAGCATAAAGATAAATGTTCAATATAGATTTTCAATTTGCTGCTGTTTGTTGTTGTTGTCATAAATATGTTTAGAGATGATAATTATCATTAAAAAAAATTGCCAGTTCTATCTCTATGTGGGTGGTGGAGGAAAAGAGCAATCTGAAAAGAGCAACCCATCACAAACATAGCTGCTGCCACGCTCAAATCCAGATGAAGGGAACTCCCATGTGTAAAGTCAAGATTAAAGATAGAGGTTAATGTAAGAAACCCACGGACACTCCTTAAAAGTCATGAGGGAGAGAGAATAGTACTAACACTGAAAACTGTAGGAGAAAGTTTTTTTCATTTTTACAAAATGAACATCAGTTATGTAGTTAAAGTCAGCATGAAATGGAAATTCACCCTTTATTTTCTAAATATATCTTATTGGCCTTATTGTGAACGATTCATTCACACACATAAAAAAAATTGAACTTGTCATTTTTAAATCAAAATTTCATAACTCAATCTTCTGGTGAAATGACAGATTTCTCTGGTGACGTATGCCGGACTTATCCAATTATTTAGTCCACTTGAACCCTACACCTTTCTTACAATCAACTGCAAGCTCACATTCAGATCTGCCTCCATCCAATCTACAAACAGTGGAAAGTCCCCGATCTACATTTCGTTTCTTTTTAGATAATCAGTTTCACTCATACGTTATAATACAAAAAAATATCTGTTGCTACTTCCGTTACATCACGACAGGTCTTGTCTCTTTTCGTTTTATACTCGAAACTGAACATAATGGCCAGAATCATTTCCCAAACAAAGTAACTATTCTACAATTCAAAAACCCGCGGCAGGAATATACAAAACGGACTGTGGCTTACTAAGTGAAAAGATTTACTAAATGATGCTGGGATTTTTGTACTTGTTGATGTTGCATTGAGGCCGAAGCAGCTGATCTTTTAATGTTCAGTGTGTGTGAGCTTCCCTGTGCTGTGACTCTCTCTCCATCTGCGTCTCATGACGCTCCATCTGCTTCTCAACAAAGAATCTTCATTCACTGCCAGTGCTGAATTAGTTCAATGTGAAGATTGTCTTTAATAAACAGGATTTCCATGTAGAAGAGCTGACGCGGGGAATGCTAAATTGTGTCTGGCTGAAGACGAAGCCTGTGGTCTAGAGGATCAAGTTATTCAAGTGTGGTTTTAATAGATGAGTGTTAAGGAAGCTACATTGAAACTGTAGCTTGCCAAGCTATAAGCTACTCATGATTTGAAGTTATTCCATTACTAGTCATGCTACACTGTTACAAAAGCAGTTAGCTACACTACATAATGATAACAAAAAGAAGTGAAGTGAAAAATACAACTAACAGTGTAGCTTGTTGTTTACAAGCTGTTACTTGTTGGAAAATGTAGCTTTTACTGGAAAGGCTACACTGTTTTTAAAAACACTAAGCTAAACTGCAAAATGCTAACAAAAAGATTCTACCTAAAATGAATCAAAACACAACAAGCGAAAAGCAAGTAACAGTGTAGCATTTGAAATATATACCTTGTTACTTGTTGGAAAAAGTAGTTTTGTACTGAAAAGGCCATTTTAAAAAGGCTGAGCTCAATTGCAATATGCTTACATTGCAAGAAGCTAACTAAAATTAAGCCAAAGACTAAAAAATAATAAATACAAGTAACAGTGTAGCATAAAAAAAAATACTTTTTTTGTTGAAAACCTTATATTACAGTCTATAGAAAAAAACATGGAGTTTTATGATACCTAATAATGTGGTGATATTAATAGTGTTACTACTTTTAGTTGCTCTCTAACACGGCAACCTAGTTTCTGTCAGATATCACCTGCTACAGTTTTATTGCCAATCTTACAATTGATTGGCATTAGCATTCATTGTGCTCAGACACATGGACAAAGACACTTCACTGGCAGTCAGCTCAAGGACTTGGCGCATGTCACATATACTGGCACGAGAGCTGTAGGCTACTTCCCTCTTCTGTCTTACACAGAGTGCCCAGACCTCCACCAGAGATGGTGTGATTTAATATAATTGCTTCAGATAGTCATTTATACAGTATGAGTTATATGGTAATCTGCAGTAATGTATTTAAATACCTTTAGACATAACATAGCTTGTACTTCACTCTATACGCTCTTAGGAATATTGTTGCTGATATGCACTACATTGTTGTGAGGTATATTCTATGCCTTTGACTTTGGGGATCACGTGGGCTATTGTAACTTATTTTTGCACATAAGATTGTGGGATACCATGAAAGCTTCATAGCAGAGAGGATGTTAATGCGGAAACATAATGCGTAATTAAATGTAATGGTTTTTTTCTCTGTAAGAGTATATTTAATGCCACAGGAGTTCATTTAAAATTGATGAAATTGTAAAATATAAAAAGATAAAAGTTCAAGTGAGATGTCGTGATCCTCTTCTGTCCCCCGAGAGTAGAAACTAATCTTTACAGCCATTACTAGAGTGGAGGTTATTTTACATGTGCAGGTGCAGCGATGTTTACTGTTCGTTTAGTAAACACAGTTATTCTGCATGACTGTTGGTGTATTTCCATAACAATGGAAAAAATGGCCTCCACCATCCTTTTAACCAAATGAGTTGGCCAGGTTTAAGTGTTTGTTAGTCATAATGTGTTAAAGCAACGTGACTGGCACTGTGCTTGACTGGAAGTGAAGGAACACAGCAAAAACATGATTTTTACAGCATCTCAGTTAAACATCTTCATAAAGCAGCCAAAACAAAGTGGATTTTTGAAGAGGACTTTGGATATAGCGTGATGTTTACATTCCACTGTTGACTGCTTCCTTGGTTTGCTCCAGGGAAATCTCAATCTGAGTTACCCCATACTTCTGCTTTGGTTTGTTTGCTAAGATATTATTTTAAAATTGCATGATGTTCAGTGTGTGCACTGTGTTTTAGTTCTGACATGAGTGACACTGGCTGAAGGTAACATTTAATTTGTTGATGTCACTTAATTTTAGCCTGGGGTAAAGAGCTGAAATCTTTAGCCTGTGAAATACCGATAAATACACACTTTTCTACATATAATCTCTTTCCCTCATATTTCAATTTGGCTAAACTTCTACATTTTCAAAAGACTGCTCCAATTTTCCCATGCAGCCTTAAATATTATACTGTATAGCATACAATATTCTAGTATAATATAAGTATAATATAATATAATATCATATAATAATTATGCTTGTAAGACCTTAAGTCTTGTAAATTAGAACAATCTTTTGAAAATTTGAAGAAAAAAATGTTTCCCACGAAAAAAATTAAGTAGGACTATTTTCACTATTGATGATAGTAAAAAAAAAATATTAAAATACAAAACAGTTATTTTAAACTGTAATATTATTTGATAAAATTGCTGTTATACTTTATTTTTGATCAAATAGATGCAGATCTGGTGAGCAGAAGAGACTTTCAAAAACATTTGTGTACAAAAAATGACAACAAACTTTTGAACATCAGTGTATAACATATTGGGCTCTATCTTGCACCAGCGCAATTTACTTTGTACGCCGACGCATGTATCATTCCTATTTTGCACCCGCGCACAGCGGACTTTTCCCTCCACAGACGCACGTTGGTAAATTAGGGAATGAACTCCTGGAGGCGGTTCAGCGAAAAGAGGAGGTGTGTTCCGGCGCAAACGTTCCCTGATGCTATTTTGCAGTTCCAGAAAACAATTCCGCCACTGACCAGGAAAAACCCAGTCTAAAGACAGTGGCGCGTTGCATGTTAGTCATATGCTATTTTAAGGGCGCATGCTTGGCCATTATGTAGCGTGTGAACAACACGCATACACTTTGATTCTCTAATCTAAACAGACGCAGCAGTTTTCATTTTTGAAAATCATACATTATTACAAGGAAACATATTAACATACGGGGGAAATCATTGTTGTGTCCATGAAGATGTTAAAAAAATAGGCATAAATCTAGCTTACACATTTACCCAAATTATTCGGGTAAACGCCTGTTTAACCGAAGCTAATTTGGGTGGGTTTCTCCCATCCCCATACATTGTCACTTCTCTGTCTTTTACGGCCCTGACGAGAACGTCAGTCTCCTCGGCTGTGAACCGCTCCTGGCGTGCGCCTGGCAAATCCGCCATTATAATAGCAATCCGCCGTGGAACAAGCATGTCTGCTCTTAAAGGGAATGTGAGAAGACGCTCTGATTGGTTTATTTCACGTTACGCCCAAACCACACCTATGAATAATGAAGCTACTTCAGACCAACCCATTTTAGATTTGCGTCTAAATCCGGGATCCGCTCACAAGTTACTTGCGTTTCGCGTTTGATACTTGCGTTTCAAAACCTTAAAATAGGGCCCATTGTGTATTAGTAAGTAGTAAAGAGATAACAAATTATTTAATAACGTTTCAGTTAATTAGTTAATTTATTTTGTCTTATACTTCAACTACAATACTCCTGAAATAATAAAGTACTGTACATTACTGGAAGAAAGGCAAATATTTTGTTTGGCTGATATTACTAATAGCTTGTAGCAACCCATGGCTGGCCAGCACAGAGAAAACTATTACCCAAAGGCTCTCGCCATTTAGTTGTTGAACATGGAGTAAATGAGGTTGCCAAGTCTGCCTCTAGACTCAGTCATAGCATACATTAATGCATTTTTCTACTACGTAAAACATACTTATATGATTGATTGGACTGCGTTCAGTTCTTCGTGAATGCAACTAAATTAACTGTTCCTGAAAAACTAAATATTTAGCCTATCAAAACAAACAGTATAGTCTTTGGCACGACTTTTTTTTCTATGTTTATGTTTATGGCTTTGTGATATACAGTATATATTTCTTTAGACTGACATTTTTAGTGGTAAAGAATTGTCAGACATTTTATTATGTAACTTACCTGCTGCTTAAAGTCACCAACTGAGTATATGTTTTTCTCAAGATGATGTCCTGAAGACATGGACGTTATTGCTATTTTATTTGTGTGTTCAGTATTTTCTCTTTTTGGAACATTAAGATCGGATCTGCCTATACATTTAGCCATCTGCCTTCAGATTTGTTAATGAATACTCTCAGATTAAGATCAACACTGACCTCATGATTTAGGGGATCACGATGGGGTCATAGCTGTGTGGATACAGAGAGAGTTTAAGATTATTGCTTGTGCTCTCTGATCTCATCTCACATTGTGATGGCTCCACTCTCTCCAGATGAACTGATTGTCAAGCATTAATCCCCGTCTAAGTAAATCTGGCAGTGATATACTAGAATTAAAAACCCGACAGATTTATCTTAGTTTCTCTTGTTTTTTCCTCTTTATCCCCTGCTGAATACCAGTAGGAACTGGACTCTGCCTCGCTTAATGGTCTTCCTCTGAAGTTGCAGATGTTTATGAGTTATGTTTTTGTAGGAAATGCTCTTGTTTGTGATAGGTGCTGTGATAATACAGCCATTTTGAGGCTGATGTAGACTTTTTAAAGAGGCTTGATAGTTTTCTGCCATTGACCCTTTGATGACATGTCATAATGTCATTCATATTCATGCATTTCATGGTCTCATTTATTGGATTTCTTCTGTTGAATGCAAAAGGAGTTATTGATAGTAGAATTTCCAATCTGCTCTTTTCTGAAAAATGAAAGTGGACATTTTGAGTCTGTTTGTCACAAAGCTACCAGAAGAGTTGTACACAAGTCATATGTATTACTTTTATGACGCTTTATTTATAAGCTTGACAGTAGAGTCAATTTCTGACCATTACCTTCTGCTCCCGCAACGTGTGTTCCACGCACTTCCACAATGTTTGTATCCACTCCAGCCCGCACCCCCAAACATTTTGTCACAGCTTGTAGAGTTTGTGAAAAATGGACACAAACGTTAGGGCCATAGGCGGAGGGTGAACCATGAGGCTAAGGAAATGCACCTCCGCTTAAAAAGGAAAACACACTTAAAACACACTTTCACTCAGAAAGTCATGAAATAGTTCCAAGTTATATGTTGCCTAGCAACAATAATACATAACTATTGCCTTATAAAACAAAAGGTTTGTTCGAATTCTGAATGTATTTATTGTCTATAAAGCACGCAAAGACCGCTCCCTTTATAATCACTTAAAAGCTGTCACTCATCTCAATTAAGTTCTGCTATAATCGATGAAGCTGACTGCACAATGAATCTCTTATTTAGCCTACATAATATCTACACTTTGTTTGTTATAAGTTAACTTATAATGAGAGGATTTGCGAGGGCGCAGAACTCCGCACTGGGCAAAACCTCTAAAATGTTAAACATGTCTGATCGGCCATTGCATTCAAGGAATCAACAGATATGTTTGTGATTGTCTATATTGCTTGACGCTGCAAAAACATGTTGTAAATAGAAACCTTTGAAGCTCTCATGAGCGCAAACACCAATTCTCGTTCTTCCTTTCTGTTTCTTTGTTACGGACCAAAAAACGCTATATTTTGTTGACCGCCCATTTCTATCCGCAGCAAAGGTAAAACAGCCCCACGAGATTAATGCAGCCCTCTACTTGACAGTCCATAAACCCGCTTTCATTTTATGGAAGAGAGCAGCGTGAACATTCTGCTAAACATCTTCATTTGTATTCCACAAAAAAAGTGGAAGTGGAAGAGGAAGAGTGAATAAATTATAAAAGAATGTTCATTTTGAAGGGGCAGATTTTCAAGCAGAGTGTGTCTTTTGAGTGCAGTCATTTAGCATGTGTGGATGAGAGTGTATGAGTGTGTGTTTGTTGATCTTTTGTGCACATGGCGTACAGTGAAGCCACCTGCACCCAAGGAATAGAGTAGGCTATTTGGTCCACATTGTGTGCTCGAAACTAGTGGACATTTTAGGTAAATTGGCAAAATAGACTATAAGGGCCCTTGGCTCTCTGTTAATTTGCGTACTGTTACAGTATGTAGGGCACAGTACATTATGCACACTTTTCTACAGTGCATTTTCAAGTACACTTTTTTTGTGGTAAATTGTTAATACAATTTATTTACAATTAAACTATTATGGAGTTCTCTGAGAGGCTGGCAAAATGTTGTGATGACTGTTATACATTGTTTTGCTGTTTGCTGAGTTTGTTTGTTGTTGATTTAGTCATTAGTTGTTAATTGCAATATGGTGATGTTTGTGGATTGTCATCTTTATTGAGGTTTGTGTGTTATATGTGGAGGACAATGTCTGTCTGTATAAAACTATTGCACAATGTTTTTTCCTTGCAGGATGTTCTCTTCTTTAGGGGCAAATATTGCTAAGTTCACTTCATATTGTATAGGCTATGTTTACAAAAGATGGACTAACAAATAAGCGCTTGTGTTGCTAATCAATAATTTCCATTTAGTAATTTCCTCAGATTGGTTTTTCCAGTGCATGTGACGTCATATGTACTTTGTAATCTGGGCATGAGTTGTTTGTGATGAAGGTATTGTCATGTCTCTAGCGTTTACAGTAGTTTCTGTTGAGTCAAAAACCCTGGAGAGCTCTTGAAAACCTTTCTTGGCCATAATATCAGAAAGAAGATCACTATTATCTTGCTGAAACATGAGTTGCACTCCTGTCACAGTTGAATACCAGCTCTGTGGCACCTACAGTCTCGCCAACATTTTCTCTGACAATTAAGCTTTGTTGCTTTTAACCACTACTGTTTTTTTTCCTGTAGTCTCTAAATACCATCTATCTTTATTTTCACATCGTCTTCACTTTTCCTGTTTGCTTAAGTGGTGTCCCTGGACGGTTGGTGCTGTCATTTTCTCTGGCCATCACTCCACGAGTTAGCTCCTGGTAATCACGTTTCCACTTCCGTCATCATGCTTGCATTCGGAAGCTATTATTTTCATAGCCATTAATTAGTGTTATGGTGTGTTTAGACATCCCTGTTGTCAAAAAATGAACTCCAGCCATCTCATGGGGGTTAGCTCATATGGAATGTGTCGTTCACAGAGCCCGTAATCTGTTTTAGCAGCTAGCTCAAATCCATCACGAATTGTGCTGCTATACTGTAGTTGCTTCTGTGTTTGCCAGTATGTGGATTTAGGTGAAATCGTGATATGCCAGGGTTCAGATTTAAAGCTTTAAAGAGCTTGATCCATGTGAACCAAAGATGACGCAGCAGTTCTTTTTAAAAGCTACTCTTTTGACGTTGCACTATAATGAAGTAGGCTAAAAAGTACAGTAGCATGTTTTGGGAAATACTATGGTATGAGAAAATGATAACCATTTAGTGACATGGTGTATATACCAAAGTACCATGCCACTATTATTTGATGCCATGATTGTGCCATGGTACCTATGCAGTTCTTTTTTTGTAATTAAATTAAGGCATTTTTATGTGCCTGGAAATGTCTTGAAATTGCCAGAATGAACAGCCTTCCCACACCAACTATTTTATACCGAATAACAATGTATTGTTCATAGCAAAACCGTTATTTCTGCCTAAAATAGCATACTATAGCCTAACCACTTATTACATAAAATCGTAATAGCTTCAAACCTGTTTCTAGAGCTCTTTGACTATATAAACATATTATTAATTTATCCACCCTGAGAGGCAGAACTGCTGGATTGCTTCTGTAGCATTATACAGACCCACATACCGTATACTCTACCAGAAGATCTGGATTAGGTAATTGTGCACTTCCACTTAATGCAATCATATTGCTAAATACAAAAAGCTAAGCCTTTTAATTCATTTCAAAACTGATGTCATACAATGGACAAATGATTTGAAACAGAGTCAACACTTGCCAGAATGTTAGAGATAAAAACCAGTATAAAGAGATTGTAACCTTGTTACTTTTTGAACCACCTCTGATATTATGTAAGCTGCAAAAACATTTCTCTTTTTCTTATTTTAGTTATTTTGTTCTTGTTGTATTGCCATTTAAGCAAAAACATATAAAATATATATATTTTATATATTTATATATTGAGAATGATGTTTAAAAGACCTGTCCATTTTTAAGTCTTGACTTAACCTGTTTAATACCATTTGAATTTGAACGCAGCTGTCAGTTTATTTTCATATCAATCACCAACACTTAACCTCTGGAGATTTAGTATGTTTAATATTTAGCATATTTTGTATTTAAGTACGTGCTCAGAGACAGCACAACCCTGTTAAGCTTTTGAGTCATCACCTTACGGCTAGTTCAAGTGCACAAAATAGAACGGCTACTTTCCTTCTTTTTTCCTTCAGTGCTTGTCTCTTTGTAGCACACTTCACTAAACATCCGCTGCACTGTGAACTCCCTTTACATTTGCTCCTTTTTGGTTAATAATGACTTGAATTGAATGACTTGTTTTTTAATCAGAAAAAAAAGGAACAGTTTCTTTTAATAAATGTATCAAGAACAGAGGAGCATGTAGCCTAATGAAACTGAAAACAAGGCGTTGTCTGGAGATTTCTCAGATGGCTCTGAGAAATAGATTCTCTTCTCTTCTCGCTCTCAGCCAGACGGCGGCGTTTGAGCCTGTGGATGTGTTAGGAAATATTTAGTAAAGATCAATAATGCCATCCGCCATGTTGGAGATCCCTGTCACTGCAGAGGCTTGACTGGATCGAAGCCTGACTCCGAGCCCTGCAGGCCCAATGGCTGTGAGGCGCACCCCTGCTGCACAATCATGTCCTCATGTCCACATGACTTTATGGGTATTTACTGTAAATTGGGTTTGATGATGTTTTGGCTGTGTAATTATAGGGAGACTTCATTTTACTCCAGATAATATTTATAGATACAGTTTCTTTATAGACATTTATGTTGAAGTTTATGAGACCACGATCAATGTTATTACCTCTTTCCCTGCCATTGATGTACATTTCCATAATTTGTGAGACAACGCTTCCCCCACCATTGAATGAATTTTTCGGAGGGGGGGTTATATATATATATAAATTATATGTTATCATGTGCATATGTTAAATAATGCAATCACCAACATTAAACAGCATATAAATCAAAACTGCCAAACGTTATTGAATGAAATGTCTGTGCTATAGGACTGTGCGAGCTTTAGCGATGTTGATGGACTCGATCTACTCCATCTTTGTTTGATTATCGTTCTGAATCCGATCTGGATGTAGTCTTTGACAAAAACGTGATTTTCTTAGCTTTTTGCTCAAAATGTTGCTTTTTTATGAAACTTACCCACAAGTGTTATTCAAGTGTTGATATAAAAAAAAGAAGAATGCATGAAAATAAAATAAAACTTTTTTTGTTTGTTTATTAAAGCAGGGTCTGTTCTTTCTTTTAATATATTGCATGTTCAGATAATTATACGACAAAATATTCTGGAGGCCATCATGACGTTTGTGAAAATGGTCAAAAGGGCTGTTGGTGGCTGGCAACTTTTTTCAAAACCGCGGGTGGGCAAAGAGTTAAACACAAAGCTTAATAAAAAAATGGAAAGACTAACATACAAAGTATACAAATTATTGCTGTAGCATACAGAAATTTTTATTCTATTAACAAAAAAATTAATGAGTATGAAACCACAGCATTTAAATCGCATGTCCTGAGAATACACTTCAACCTCAAAATCTGGTTAAAATCTACCTTGGTTAAAATAAAAATGTATAATGTGGTTGAACCAGTGTTTCCATCCCATTTGTTCAAGAGAACAAAATCGCCACTTCCCGGGAAATTGGTGCGAAATATCTGAAATAAAAATAAAAGTTGCAAGGAACAAGGAAGTCAATGTTACTCTTTTTTCCTACATTATACGAAACACAATAAACGCTGTCATGTTATCTTGCATTCGGATGCCTGATGTTTGGAAATTCAATCGTGTGAGACGCTTCTGGGAGGTTATTATACCAAATCATTCTGATGACAGACGTTGGCTCAGATATTTCAGCATGACCAACATTTGAGATGCTGTGCAATGAAATTGGTCCGCTGGTTAGTCCAATTATCCAATCACTGTTGAGGCAAAGTCGAGTGAGTTTTTTTGTTCCACATCGAGTGTTTTGTTCAGTAAATGTGTTTCCATCGTAGTTTGTGCTCATGGCTTCTTATCGGATAAAAATGTCTAGGTCTACGCCTCAATTGAGAGCAGTTAAGTTTTATATGCACATTTTTTTAATTTATAAAGACCGCGCTAAATTGGTCCAATGAGGGTTTCCAATAACACGGGAAGGTTTCTTGCGCGTTCCGTCTTTCCAGCATCTCAAAGTAATTTGGGTTAAATGCAATACATTTCTCATATGTATTTACTCGTTATTTCATCTGACTCCATAAATGAAAGGTTTTGATAATATCTATGCATCACTAAAAGTGAGCGAATGTTTGATTATTACTTTTAGACTATTAAATGAACAAGGTCAAAATCAGTTTGAATAATCAAATATAACAATTTATTAAATCAGGTATCAGGTCAATTGTATAATCAATTCAAAGATAATCAATATAAAACATGAATAAAAGAAGAGATGCGAACCCAACCTGATGCAAAAACATGAGGCTGGAAGTTTCGGTCACTCCCAGCCATCACGGGCCAGTCTAGATACAGAAAAGCCCCGATTCTCCTGCCGCATTCCATTAAATAGCCAAAACCTCTTTCATATGTTAACAATGGGAATTTACATTCGGAGTTGACACCTTTTGGGGGTAGGAGACCATTTGCCCATGCAGAGACAACCTTCCTTTGTGTGCCAGTTTCTCTAAACTTCTCAAAACCTGATTTCTTTTTGTTTAACTAAGTTGGAAATGAGACATTTGTACCACTCACTCTGAGACATTTTAAATGATACTAAACATAATAATCATTCACATTAAACCACATATATATTCTTGTGTGAGTCTTTGGTGTGAGAGGGAGTGAAACTGTATGGGGGAGGTCAGATGGTAATTTCCAGCAAGGTCCTTTGTCCAGACCAGTCTATCTCTCTAACCAGTTTCTCCAGCCTTACAATGTGCATTTTGGAATTTCCATCCAGCATTTTTTTATGCGATAATCCCTAAATGCTCATAAAAATAGCTGGATGGAAACAGCTAATGTGAAACTGAAGTTTTGACCAACTTTATTGTGAAATTTGTTAGGAAAACAGAATATTGGGGGGGAATATGTACATATTTTTAAAGCTCTTGTCAGAAAAATAAAATCTATGCCAAATTACCGAGTTTTTTTCTGTCAGTTTGTGAATTTGCTAAATGCTAATGCTTTCTGTCTTTGAAATTGGCTCTGAAATCAATTTTGAATCCGCAGTGTAATTCAGTAATAGATTCAGTTCATTGTTTGATCTGAAATGTCATAGGTCTTTGAACATTCTCTTTTTTTTTACAAACATCCACCCACCTACATTCACACAGATACACACACCTACAGTTACAGCACATTTGTAAATGTCTGATACCTTGTGTCTGTGTCTATGAGGCTGTACTGTGTTTTTGTGCTTTTTTGAGCCTTATCAAATTAGACCACTAACAGATCTCTCTGCGCACCACAGGATTGAAAAAACGCACCAGGAAGGCCTTCGGGATACGGAAGAAAGAAAAGGACACTGACTCTACGTAAGTTTCACTAATTTGTACACCAGTAATAACCCCATAAAGGCTACTGTTTAATACTATTTGTATGTTTGTGAGGTTGAAGCTGCTTAAATTGCCCTGCAAAGGGACAAATAAAGATTTTACTACTACTACTACTACTACTACTACTGTATCATATTTGATCAAAACTTTGCTGAAATAACTGTTTTACACAATCTACTACATGCCTTCTGTCATTTGATTGATAGTTTATACTTTTTTTTAGCAAGTTCAAGTCCTTTTAGTATCATTCTAAAAACTAACACCTTCAGGTCGTAGTAGACTACACATCTTTTTGCTTTAGCTATTTATAAAGGAAACAAGAATGACTATTGTTAATAATATTTCAAGATCAACATGTTTTGGATTGAAGCAACATAGGTTTACTTGATTACCCATAATTCTTTATGAGCTATCAGAATTTAATTTACATTTTTAGCCGTGTACATTTCAGTAATTGCACCTAAATGCATATTTTGCTCAGTCTGGGCCTCTGAATAAACTTGAAGTCCTTTTCTCTCCACAAGTATGAACTCCATATTATCCCGTATCATGCTATATGAGTAATAAAAGCATATAGTGTATGAAATATACAAACTTTTTTTAAGATTTTGTCTAAGGTTCAATAAATTGTTCCATTAAATATTATTCATACTATTATTTCATATGTCAGGATTTACAGAGTTATAGAACTTAATGAAGTAATAGCTGTGCTTCCAAAGGCAGAATGATGGAGTTCTCTCACAAACTCATCAGTAATGGAGCATTTGCTGCTTGCTTGCTTTGAATCCCTGTCCCTTGCTTCATGGCGTGAAAAGGCTGCAGATGAATAGATGATGTCTGTTTTGAGAGTGTGTCTGTTTGAGGCCCAACACACAGGTGTTTCTGTGCCTCACAGCGAAGCCTGGCTAATTGCTTCTGTGCTTGAGTTGAAAAAAGAGAGGCTTGCATGTTAAGTGGGCATTAAAGACCTCTTTGTCTCTTTCTTTTGTGTTCTCTGTTTTTAGGGGGTCACCAGACAGAGATGGTGGAGTAAGTACCTCTTAACTTACAGCATCATTTCAAGAGCCAAATGTGCCATTATTGGTATTTTGGAATTTGAATCAATGTTTTAATTAGGGCTGCAAAAGTTGATGCATTAACATAAGCAAATTAATTAAATGTTTATTCAACATATGTATTCAATTCATTCTGTTCTTTGTGAATTCTGAGAACTGAGTGATTTAAATATTCTGAGCTAATTAGAGCAGCAAGGCAAGCACACACACACACACACACACACACACACACATGCACACGCGCACGCACGGAGAAAAGCCTAGCAGACCATCCGTTTATCAGTAAAGGATGACAAAATACCTTTTTATGGGTAATTTAACTATAAAATAAGCCTTGATGGGATTTGACAAAAGTAAAGTCATTTGCATTCTTTGTAAAGTAAAATGTAATTATCATCAAAGATCAACGAGGGAAATATTTACCCACAAGTGAAGCACAATGGTTCATTTAAACATTAATGCAAAAACTGTTAGTGTCTTTTGATATTTGAATAGTTTGACAGCCCTAGTTTTAATGCATAAGATAATCAGCTTCTTTTTTTTGTTATGTGAAGCCTTATTTGAATTCGAGGTTTGAAATGGTGGAAAATAATTTAAATGATGTCTTTATTTTCTTTATGATGGATGACCGTGACACAGGAACCCCAAGAGACTGAATCGGTACTGAATATAGAGACAGAAGTAATTTAGCTAGAAGTGAATACTCACTAAGCACCTGTAGATTCCCCCAGCGGCACCCCTAAATAGGCCAAACTCATCTCGTCTTAATATCAGCGAATTTGAGTGATGTTACTAAAGTTGTGTTTTGATTTGCTCAGTCACAGAAAAAGACCAATGGGGCTCCAAATGGCTTCTGCGGGGAGATTGATTGGGAGAGATATGTAAGTACATCTTTCAAGATACTCAGTAAAGCATATGACAGCTAAAGCCTATTACATAAATGGCCATTTAATTTAAACGATCAAATAATACTACTGCGTCTGTAATACAATCTCACTTCAGTTCTTTTCTTTTGCAGAACTCGCCTGAGTTAGATGAAGAAGGATATAGCACCAGGCCAGAGGAGGAAGAGGGAGATATCCTTTAATTGAGCCATAAATTATTTTGATTTAATGTTGAAAATGTTGCCAATAAAAATTCATAATTGCATTATTTAATTCTTAAGAATGTGTAATGCCTGTAAAATTCATCCAGTGTTGTAATCATGGCAATTTACAACTGATCCCTTAACAGCCCTCCACCAGCCCCCAAAGAGAAGACTCACTTTTTCTCCTCCAGTGAGTCTGAAGAAGAGGAGGACCACCGCAAAAAGTTTAAGATCAAAATCAAACCCCTGCCAGCAGACGCTAACGTTGCAGCTCCCTCGGTAGATGAATTAAAAGCCTCCATAGGCAACTTAGCTCTGTCTCCCTCGCCTCTGGTGAGTCCAGCCAATGTTACCCATGCATCCCAAGCTTATGATGTCATTTCTTGTCACTTTTTCTTCCTTAAACTTAACATAGCAGAGAATATTGTGCCATGTGATACTGTATGTCTTAATGGTTTTGTACTTTGTACTTATTTGGACATCCCTTACAAAAAGGATACTGTGAAAGTACCATGGTAGAATGATGCTTATATAGGGTACAATGGGGCTAAAGGCTCTCCCGTAGGGAATGAATGCAGAAACAAATATATATATGTTTTTATTATTGGATCAACATTTTTTGGGGGAAAAATAAATCATAAAAGTGGTTTGTTTTGCTTAAGATGGTGAGGTGGTCCTTTTACCCCAAGTACTGATACACATACTTTAGTTAAAGTTTAAAGTTTTGAGTTGAGTTGAGTTGAGTTTTGATTAAGTAAAGGATTTTTTTTTTTTTTTATCAATATACCGTCGTTAAAATATGTTCATTTTAAAAACAGATTAATTTTTTTTTTTTTTACTTCTGAAAGCTTTAAAGGAGATTCCATAAAAGTGCAATATTGCTTTTCAGTATTAACAATAAATATGATGTTTTATTATATATGATAAATATCATAGTTTTATTATAAATATGGTGATTATCTCTAAGGTGGACAGCCAACTTAATAAATTATATTAAACATCTGAATCTAAACATGTCATGTCACCAAATGGAAAAGTCATCATGTTGTGCCTTTATCCCCTAAAGCAGGGGCGCTCTGCTGCCCACGATTACATTAAGGATCAGCCTCATTCCCTCGTGTATATATATAATATTTATATATTGTGAGTATATTGTAATCCTGCTTTTTCTGGATCATGTTGACAGTAAATCAGTACATGAAGTAGTTTGAGAGACACTTAAGCCCTATTCGGATGGGATTAATTTTACATGGAGAGGTGGGGTAAAGTAGTTATTACCAGAGCTTCTCAGTGATTTTAGTCTTGTCCGAATGTGCATCTCAGTAATCAATGTCAGTTAAGATTACGGCGACACCTTCTATAAAAAGTTTTGGAAAAATTACCTCAGGTAATGCTAATCCTGTGCGAATAGACCAGCTGTAAATATGTACGTAAATATTGCGTCATTTCCTGCTTAAAAGTAGTTTTCCGCTTTTTTTAAGTACAGAGCTGCTGAAAGAAGCATTTAGTTGCGTTCTAGGCGATGGGACAATATTGCGTTTTCCGCATACCATTCAGATCAAAAAGAAGGTAGAAAGCACTTGTTAGAGGCACTTACTTTAGATAAGTGCCTATTACCGACAGAATTTTATAATTTAATAAATAAATAGTTCAACTGGACCTAACTGTTTATATATGTATACAGTTTGAGATTTCTTATCCTGTGTGAATTGGCCATTACTATTACAGACGTCCTTTGGTAAAATAACATTGCTCCATCTACCCTTGTAAAACTAATCCTGTCCGCTTTAGTGTTTCTGCCAGTAAGGAGAGGAAACAACTTGTTGCACAGATGCAGATTTAATATGTATTGTATAAGGATGGATACTCGTGAAAAAGAGGAAGTGCTTTAGGTTCTGTATTAACCTTTTCAACTCAAATGTATAGTCACATTATGACAAAAGCCACAAGCCAAACCTGGCTAACAGTAGAAAGACCTTCTTTCTTTTTTTCTTTTTTGTGGAGCCTTGCTTGTAGATGTGTGGTTAATATGAGGCTATCTCACTGTGGAGGCTGATGCTGGAGAGAGGAGTGTGAGCAGTTCAGATGGAGCTGCCATTTTAATAGTCCAAAAACACCTACCTACCATTACACACAATCTATATAGCTGCATCCTGTTACTTAAAGCTGTTTTAAGGAGTTTTAAATTATATTTTTAGGTGTATCTTGAACATGTGCTGGAACGTCTTTGTGTACCCTTGCAGCATTCAGGAGATTAATATATATATGTGCGGACAGCACCTGTCTAATCATTCTCCACTGGCTCAAAACAGACTTATCTTGCAAAACAGTATTCAAATTAGCACGATAATTGACCGTTCGCAAAAGCCACGCCCCTTAGTTATTGTTACTACGCCCGTCAAACAATTGAGAACCAGACACATGGCTGGGTTGAGATCCATACATTAAGTGATTGGTTTTGGAGTAATGCAGCAGACATATTCTCCAGGGCACGACAGAAAGTATAGACAGAATAGCGCACGGGAGCACATGCACAAAACAGTTTTGTAAAATTATATATCAATCATTTTTATTTGATCATATATCATTTTTCAAAACAGTTTTGCGCATGTGCTCCCGCGCGCGCTATTTCAGTCACAACACTGCAATCAGAGGACGCGCTGAAACATCAACTCTCCATGCTGTTCTCTTCATAACTCGTAGCCGACTGAGAAGGATATATTTGTGTAAATAGTTGTGCAACTGCGCAAACTTTGTTTTGAAGTTTAATGTTTGAGTTCCAGAGGAATTTGTGACTGTGTTCCTGTTCAACCACATCAAAGTTTCGTAATTAGTAAGTCCGTGCTTTTTCTCTTTTTTTCTCTCTTGTTTGCTGACTGATGAGGGGCCGCAGTGCCGTAGTGAAACGGTGTTTGTACATTTAGCCTATTTTTTAACAATAGTTGCAAGCAATCATAAAATACAGCAAGTTTTAAGCTCGTGCAGACCTCACTGCCATAGGTGCATCGTTTCACTATCTTGCTGAAATCGGAATGTTTGACGGAGGTCCTTCTCCTTAGTTACAGTTGCTGAGCTAGGATTGGACGAGAACCATTCGAGGGCGGGGTTTTGCCAACGGTCAATTATATAAAGCATTTATGTTACAACATATTTATTTTCATTTGCTGTTCTTTTGAATTTTCTATTCATCAATGAATCCAGAAAAAAAAAACATATCATGGTTTCCACAAAAATATTAAGCAGCACAGCATTTTCAACATTAATAATAATAATAAATGTTTCACCAATCATCATATTAGAATGATTTCTGAAGGATCATGTGACACTGAAGACTGGAGTAACGATGCTGAAAATTCAACTTTGCCATCTCAGGAAATAAATTACTTTTACTCATTTTAAAATAATTTTAAATAGTTATTTTAAATTGCAATAATATTTCACAATTTGACTGTTTTACTGTATTTCACTCTAGGTGAGCATAATAGACTTCTTTTACCAACCCCAATGTAAATATGTATGTAAATATTGCGTCATTTTGAGAAATTGAATTTTTTTAAGTACAGAGACGCTTAAAGAAGCATTTAGTTTTCCGCATGTATTTAGATCAAAAAGAAGGTCGAAAACACTTGTTAGAGGCACGAAACTTCTTTTAGCTTTAGGTAAGTGCCTATACCAACATAATCCAATCAGAATTTAATTGAACGGTAGTGAACATAGTACAATGATACTTTTGGTACTTGGTGTTAGTGAATTCAGTTTACAATTTTAATAAATCTACTTTAGCCCTTATGAATACCATACAGATGACTAACTTTTGCTGATAACATTGTCCAAATCATCCATCAGATTGTATTAAATAATTTGATAACCATTAACTCACAAGCGAGAATATGCTGAGAAAATCCGGTTCATATGGTGTGTGCGGTTAAGATTCCACAAAGATTATCTCTCCTGAAGTATTGACTTTTACAAACTTTTTTCATTGGTGAAATCATCTAAAGTCTGTCTGACAGAGGTCATTCAGATAAGATATGGTGTAGATGAGTCTTATCTGACTCACTGCGTGTCTTTATCTGGAGTCAGAGAGAGTAGGAGTTTCAGGCGGAGTCTCTTAGACTAGAGTGTCGCTCTCTTCTCTTTCAATAATTCAGCTTGGAAACTGGGCACAATGACTGCATAGTGCACCAGGCCTACTGACAGGTAGGCACCCCGGCCAGAACGTGTCACAAGAAGAACTTGCACGCTAAATTATTCACACACAGATACATGCAACTCTGTCAATGAGCTTTTAAAGCCCTTTTTGTGTCTTGTCAATCAGTCTTACTCAGATCTACTACTCAGGACCACCTACCGGGCCTTTTGCTTGTTCTGCTTTGTTCCTGAAATTAATTGGCACTCAGATTGGTCTTTAGCTGTCACAAAGTAATTATCTTTTCTGGGGTTTTCATTAGCTCTTATTCCCAAAGTTAAATCTGCACGTCTATGAATTCCTCTCTCAGTATGCTCAATGACTGCTAATCCACAACCTTGAGCAGTTTCCTGAATGTTTTCTAACAGGTGAACCTTTGGTTGAGTCAGTGTTTTTTGCATTTGCTGGGCTCAGAATGCTCAAGCAAACTGTCACGTGATCCTTTAGAAATCATTCTAATGTGATGATGTGCTGCTCCAGAAACATTTCTTCTTATTATCGATGTTGAAAAAATGATGCTGCTTAATATTTGTGTGGAAACTGTGATATTTTTTCAGGATTCTTTGAATACAAAGTTAAAAAGAACAGCATTTTTTTTAAATATAATTTTTTTGTAACAAATTTAAAAGTCTACTCTCAATTTTGATCAATTTAATGCATCATTGATGAATAACGATTTCTTTAAACAACTTTTGGTAACATTTTAGTTTAGTGTCCAATTCTCACTATTAACTAGTTGCTTATTCATTATATTTGATATTGGCTGTTTATTAGTACTTATAAAGTTTATATTAATGCATTATTCTGCGTGACCATATTCTAAATCCCTGAATTCAACCCAATACCTAAACGTAACAACTACCTTACTAACTATTAATAAGCAATAATTTGGAGTTTATTTATTTAAGTCGTAGTTAAGAATTAGATAATATTAAACCCTCTAAAGTGTGACCAAACTTTTTAGCGCCCCCAAACTCTTAAACAGTAGTGTATAAATGTCAAATACATTGCTATGCACATTTTGAAAGTTATATTTGTAATATACCAAAATGTGCATAAAATGTTTAACTACACCCTGCGAATTAACTTCGACTTACTACAAATGGCTTGCTTGTACTTAATTTGTATTTTAACACTGAAAAATAACACGTTCTTTAAGCAGACTTATTTTGACCTCAGTGACTGAAATCCACTTCGTCCAGTATATTGGAACGTCTGGCATTCCTTACTCATGAATTAATCATCAGTCACATGCCCGTCCTCTGCCATGGCAACCTGTGCGTATTTGTGTAACCATGGTGATGGATTAGCCATGAATACTCAATAGAAAAGTGTGAGCAAGGTTGACAACCGAAACCATACAATAGTGATCGTGCTCGCTCTCATTTCATCAGAGGAGAGGGATAATTCTTACATCTTGTTGTATTCTCTACTATACTTCACCTGAGTAGTCAGGGCAGAGATATTACAGTACATCCAGCCAACCATCCAGAACGCAGGGAGAGATTAATGTAACGGTGGGGTTACAGTCGAGCAAAAGCACAAAGGCATGGGGGTTCTTAATATAGCACACCTCTCGGCCAGGTGCTGGGTTCCAGCTGGTATTCATGTTTTATTGATAAGCTTTACTTCTTTATTAAGCCCTTTTGTATATGGGCAGTCATCCAACAAGAGTTAATAAAGCCAGACATTGTCAGAGTCTGTTTGATCATTCGACAGTCTTCCAAGCTGTGCGGCAGAATGTTGTGATGTAGCAAGACAAAACATTTTTAAGAAAATTAACGAAAATGTTGCCATTTATTCACCCTAAACTTGTTACAAACCCATATGACTTTTCTTTTATGGAGTCCCCATGAGAAGAAATATTTTAGGATGTCCACAGTGCTTTTTCATTTTGGAGATTGGAGCTGTGAAGTGTGATGCTCCAAAAATAGTTTAACAAATACCATTAAAAGGAGCCCATACATCTTGTATGCTCTTTTATACATTTTCTGAAGGTGTTCAATAGTTTTGTATCAGGGAAAACACAAAAATAGTGGCTAATCTAAGAATGTCATCACTTTGCCTATACAAATTTATGGTTGTTTCATAAGAAGAGAAGAAATCTGTAAAAATGTATCAATGTATGTAAAAATGTATCAGGGTTTCCAAAAAATGTTAAGCACCACAACTGTTTTCAACATTGATAATAATAAGAAATGTTTCTTGAGCTAAAAAAGAAAAGAAAAGAAAAGCATATTAGAATGATTTCTAAATTATTACTGAATGATTTACTGAAAACTGGAGTAATGGCCACTGAAAATTCTGCTTCGCAATCACAGGAATGATTTACAGCTTAAAAGATGTTAAAATAGTCCATTTAAATCCGCACAAGATCAGATTTTCCGCATCCGTTCTGAGCCACTTCCAACTGTGGTTTTAAATCAGATACATATCCGATATCTGGACGTCTGACCTACGCCTAAACGCGTTTATCCGAATTCCCCTTGGAATTCCAAGCCAACACAAGGATCAGGCGACACAAAGATACTGTAGATTTATAATGTTGTATTATGAAGCAGACGTGCCTGTATGCACCAGGACTAATACTCACAGCATTTTTACTGAAGTGAAAACTTAATAGTTTAGAAATTGCACACAAACATAGAAACATTCATGAGCATAGAAGAGGTTTTCAACCTTTGCCCTGTAATTTTTTAAAATAACAGCTTTGCTTCTGAAAGCTATTTCTCAGAAATGAGGTGATAATTTTTGTAAATAAACTAACAAGCTTCACTACATACAGACGCACTCAGGTAATTCACAATCTCTCTCTCTCAAATAAATGAAACTCACCATGCTACGAAAATAACAAATGAAAATAACCGTGATTTTTCCGGTCTATATCCGGACCGTGAGATTTTGCGCTACAAACATCCACGACCGCTTTTAATTTATCCATGCTGGCAAATAATCATGGCCATCTGACATGAATTATAAAATCATTTTAGTATGGCCATTCAATACCTGAGGGTCAACAATGTCACATAGTAAAGCGATCACCAACAGAATTATTTTGGGCAGATATTGGATACCAGTCGTGTCTAAAGTGAATGTAAACAGGCGGGACAGAAAATCACATATGGTCATTAGGTCACATCTTTGCATTAACACTTGCAGTGTAAACAACTTCTTTCAAAAACTTTAAAAATCTTAAGGACCCCGAACTTCTGAATGGTAGTGTATAATATTGTGTTCCATGGAAATATAAAAATTAAATATAAGTTTGGAACCACATGAATAATTGATAACAGAATTAATATTTTTGGGAGAAGCGTTCCTTTAATGTGCTTATTAAATAGATTTTTAATATATTTAGTAGCGTTCATTCAAGCTATGAGTAAAGTCATTCAGGTCACTCACTGAGATCTCGATCTGTAGCCACGTTTGACTGATCTCCTTATTAGCTGAGAGATATATTATGTGCTGGAGGCGATATCTGTGGTTGACAGAAAAATTGACTGGGTTTGCACAGTGTATCGTCATAATGTGTTTTTGAAGACATTTCTGCATTCACGTGTAACGTATTTGTGAATGCTTACCAGCACTATACTAATGTAAATCGATAATGCTCTCTCTTCTTCTCTCTCTACCCTGCCTGTCTTTCTGTTTCTATCTGTCCTTACTCTAATGCTGGCTGATATAGAGGAATAGTCCGGTAAGCTGTTTATACTTTATCCTCTTTTAGAGTGGCATCTTCTTCTAACATTTCTCTTTTGGCATGGTGAAGTTTGCATGCTTGGTGCTTAATACGCCATTAAGAACTGATCTAGGATCCGTTTGTGTGTTTAGGGATGGACTGTTGGATACTGAAACAGGCAATAGACTGTATAGACTGTGTAGTTTGTACTTTGTAGTTTCATTATAGATGGAGAATGTAATTTTGCATCTGGTGTTTTTTTGCATGTTTCACTTCAACACTTTCCCTCTGTTTATTATTTGAATGAGTGGGCCACCAGCCTTAGTCATCAGCCCAGCTCTTATATTAAAGCATTTGGTTGCATGCCAATTATTTGCTTGCCCACTCTTGGCTCTGATTGGTGGTGACCATTGCTTAGCCTATTGGATTAGACTTTGTCACTGGTACTGTACATCATTCCTAATCACTCAGAACTCACAGGCCACGCTCAGACTGAACTCAGAACCCTTGTTCCTGGCCTTAATTCAACTGTGATGGAGGGATAATAAGGAAAAAAGAAATATAATGAGGGTAAATTGGAGTTAGAAAGAATATATGTCCAAGGAAAATCAACTTTCTTGTCCTTGCGTTTCTATTCTAACTGTGAATTTGGTCCAGGAGTATTATGCATGACCACAAAATTTCCCACCGTATGGCGTATCTTTGAAATCTCTTTGTAGTGAGCAGTATATACTTTCTATGCTTCTGGATCCTCTGAAGACTAAACAGTGCTGAGACAAGCAGTACTGCACAGGTGCGACGTTGGCAATACGTGCATAAATGCCATTTCTGTCAGGACCACTATCGTCGAATGCGATTGACAATTAGCATACAGTTTGAATTGGCGGTATGGTTCTGTTCTGGGCAGGAACTAGCATGGATAAGAGCAGGGGGAGCAGCAATAACCCCCCTTAGGGTAAACAGAACAGAACCAACATGAATGTATTGCAGATATCATTAATTCAAGATTTTAAAGTACAAAATAATTCGAGAATTTATTCTGATTCAAGGGGAATCAGATTGCCAAATCCTAACTGGATGAGAGGTGGAGCTGGGGATGGAGAAGGGTAATTCGCTTCTGAGAAACGCGATAGCTGTTGTTAATACTGAAGGACCTTATATGTGTATACAGTGTTAGGCGTCATATTCCTATAGGTAGACGTGGATCAGCTGAGAGTCAGCTGATGCGAGCTTGACTATCGTGACCTGCCAGAGCTGACGCTACGCTTGATTTTTAAGAATGGCTAAAATCTGGATATGTTTCATAATATTACATATCTTCTCAAGCTACATTATAGTTTTACGTAATAAACAGACCACAATTGATTTAATTCACTCTTGAATTGTCACTACCTTCATTGGGTCTCAAAAAACTGATCTTTAATTGAAAATCATCACTAAAGCACAGCATAAAGGAGAACATAGAGTCTAATTCACACAATGCAGTTCAGGAACAGAGGCTGCTTTTGATCGAAGTCTGTATTACTGATTTATCACTTTCTGACCAGGTGTCTCTTCTCTCTTCCTTTTTGCTGGTCACAGAGACGTAGCCCGGTAAGTGCCTTTTACAATTATTTTTCTGTTCACCAGTGCTTGAAACACTTTATGATTCAGTTTGAAGCAGTCATACAGAGGAAGAACTTTTGAATTGTGAAGATACCCGTGTTAGCAATTTAATTAAATAAGCAAAATGTTACATGTTTAAATAGTTACATATGATGATATTTCCATATAAAGATGCTAAGGTCAGCACCAGTAAAAAAAATATATATTTTTATTTTCAAAGTTTATTAACTACTACTCTTTACAGACGTCACTTTTTAAAAATTAGCACTCTTATTCACTTTCTCTCCCTCATCTTTTCTTTTCTACCTAATAAAAGGCCCTATATTTTGTGCTATAGATCCATGACACCAAAAAATGCTTACTTTGCAAATCAAGCAAATGCCTTTTTAATAATTTGTATGCTGGTTGACGTAGAGCTTTGCATACTCTATGTTAAATAATTCTTAATCTAAATACTGTATGCTATCTATTATCTCACCTTTTAGTCTAAAGAATGCCATTTTGACTTAAAAGGAAAAACAAATGCTGTGGTCTATTTGATATTCATATCCACCATGAAGAACCTGTGATGTAATAACATTTATTACAGTGTTATTTGTTACTAATGCATCAATAAGGCAGATAAGATTGTTCATCAGTCAATGTTCTGTCATCTGTAGAAAGCATTATGAAACCGCAATTTACTGTGCATCAAGGCATTGGTTCTGTCTGAGTTTGACTCACCATTCCCTTGATTCAATTTACCCACAATGCAATATTTTCAGCTGATGAGCGAAATGGTGTTATGAGCTTTTAGTCTTATGAATGTTTTGGCCTTCTGTCTGTTTCAGGGGCTGGCAAAAAGAAACCCCAGTAAGTACACTTAATATAATTTATTCTTAGGTTTATGAGTCTGTTGTCTATGTCTATTTAAATCTGACAATAAATAGTTTGAATTTAGTCTGAAATTAAACTGTCCTGTGAATATAGAAATGTGCTTGCATATGTAGGAGTATGTGTAGTGTATTTGTGTTCATATGAACATGATGTTATTCTCAGGTGAAGAAATTGCACGACCGAGACGTGTTGTTCCAACGCCCCCACCAGCTCTTGCCCCGTGTTCAACACTTGCATCTGCGCCTGCGTCTGCGCCTGCGCCTGCGTCTGCGTCTGCGCCTGCGCCTGCACCTGCACCTGCACCTGCAACTGCACCTGCATCCACTCTCGAGCCTGCTAGGTATCTATACGCAGACTTACACACTTTTTGTCTAAAAAATAATAATAAATGTATTATTGTTCACAAAAACTATATGACAACTAGCAAAGGAAAATTATATTGTTAACTAAAATAAAAATAACATAAATTAACATAAACCAAAAATTAAACTGGAAGTGTAAATGTGTACCAAAAAAACTAAAGCAAATTACAGAGAAAATTATTTTTCAGCCAAAGCTGGATGGTCCGATTTAATTAATATATATTAATCTGTAATATATGTATTCATATAACTGCTCAATTAAACAGGTTGCTTTTTGTACATGGCATTTAGGTGTAGGTAAAATACATTTAGCTGCAAAAGAATTTATGATAAATGCAGCAATAATGGTGAATTTATATTATATTTTATTGTCCGCAAGTATCCTGCAGTATGTAGTGGTGTGAATTTTACAAAAAAGAATTATGTTAATCGTATTATTTTCAGTATGGTGCAGTTTCTGATAAAGTGCATTGTGTGTCATCATAGGTAGATGATGTCAAACAATTTGTGCAGTAACTAAAATTTCTGGAACTGAAACTTAATAAAATCTCAAAGTATGTATTTACCAATTAAAATATCTAGTTCAGTCATGAAACTCTAGAGGACGCAGGCTGATAGGTCCTTTACATGCAATCGGCAAGCAATTACATCATTACCGCATGACACAAGCTGATTGGCCTCTGCTGATCTTCCAAGCCAATGAGATTGCTTGCTCAACTTATAAATAGTCAGGGGCTGAATCTGAAATCGCCCCCTAAACCCTCATTCACTATTCCCTATGTTAGTCCACTAATACTGTTCACTTAAAGAAGTGAATGAAAAAGAGTGAGCGAATTCAGACAGCGTACATCGAGCGTACACTCGTTATTGCAGTGCAATGTAATGTGGGATTGAATAAGTGCACTCAATAACGTTCACTGGTTTCGGACACCACTACAAATGGCTATCCCCTCAAATAATGCCCTATTGGTGGTGATTTTGGTGGTGATCAGCCTGGTTTATTGTTTGCTGTAAGCTAGCCTGCAGCGTGCTATCAGAGTTCCTCTGAAACTTCCACCTCCCCTAGCTCTACCTGACCAGATCTGCTACAGGATTTTGTCTATTTATGCAACAGCAGCATATCTTACATGCTCACAGCAGTGTGTCTGTGTATCTATTAGCAGTAGCAAGTCCATACATGCTCTGCAGCAACAATAATCAACAAAAGCAGCATCAGTGTAGCAGGTCTAGTCCACCAAGACCAAATACATTAACATTGCCATGTTCAATAACATGTTAAAACTATTCAGAGAATTGACATGATTGAACCATAAGTAAAAACCTCAATTGAAAACCAAAATACAAAACAGAATAAAAAATAAAAAATAACTACTGTATGCTTGTATATAACCATGCTTGTTGCAACTTAGAGTCTTTTAAAATTTGTAGTTGTTTATCTGAGTCTAGATGGATTATATCACAGAATTTTAAAATTTGTAGTTGTTCATCTGAGTCTAAATGGATTATATCACAAACTTTTAGAGTTGCAGCCTGAATGTGACTAGTCTGCATCTGTGTGGATGAGTCTGGCTTAATTCTCCTCCATTTTAGTAATAAGAAATCTCCAGTGCCAGAGGATGCAACAGCCTTATTCGGCCCTCCACTGGAGACAGCCTTTGATGAGCAGAAGACCAGTGAAGGTACAGTATATCTCTATATCCTTACCTTATAGTTCTGCTCATGGATGTTGATCTGTTATTTACAGGGTCACTGAATTTTAACCATTCACAACCCAATAGAAGCTGATCACGGCCCAGATTCTTTGTGTTACTTCATTCACTTGAACAAAAAAATATTTTTCTGTCATATACAATGTGTCTTTAGGAGACTCACGTACGAGACTTCGTATAAAGAAGATGCTCATATTTCAGCTATAAGTATTTAAGAGTACTGTTTGTTTGCTAATAAATCAGTACTGGTTTTTAGCTTTATGTAATGTGAACTATAGAACAAAACATTCATCAGTGCGTACTAGTTGTGTTGCCACCCACTCAATTCCATTTGCAGCAGTTGAGATTAAAACAATTAGATTTACTGGCCATTTATGACAGATATAGGGATAGATAAGTGTTGCATGGTGATTCCTTCCTCTCTGTGAGTCACACAGCTGTTAATTCTGCTCCCCATCAACTGTGTATCATGTCCTTTTCCATAAATTAGCAGTGATAGAGGAACCTGAGGTTTGGGGTGCACCCCTGCCTGAGCAGCACCTAGAATCCTCACTGGCAACACCTTTTCCTACAGGAAGTAAGTTATTGATTGTGTGGCATGATTGCCATCATCCTGGTATCATAAACCCATAAGTTCCAAAATGGTGAACGGTCGACTGAATGGAAAAATCATGATTGCCTCCAGTTTTTTTCATTTTAACTTCCCCTTTGGCAGTCTCCATTTAACCTACTAATTTCTCAAGTCATTAGCTATGAAAGCAATGAAGAGTCATCCAGCTCATCCTGTACTCATGTCTTTTGGTGACGGTTTACTCAACGTGGCCTATTTTCATGTGTGCCTATGCTTAAAAAAAGCAAAATGACGCTGAGCTGTATCTGTGGGCTTAAATTAAGCTTAAGGCTATGATTATAAATAAAATTTTGGCCTTCTAATAGTGATATATCTCTGAATGTATACTTACATAAATATTTAAATACTAGGGCTTGCATGACTACAAATTTTTACTAGATGACCAGTTGTCTAGGAAAGTAGTCGACCGTGAACTGAGTCAGTATTTACCCTGTATCAAAAGACTTTTTTGCAATTTGTGTACAGAGGAATTATCTTTTTGTTGCCATATGAAATGGACTAAAGAACTAATGCAACTCTATTTCTCATTGCTAAAAACTTGGTATGTAAATAGAATAAAAATAAATAATTTCTAACCAGTCTTTTGAAATCAGAATGAAACAGTAATGATATAATCTTTGGTGTATGTTTAATTAAAACAATTTTATAAACATGTTAATTCTGAGAGCTCTAGTAAAATATTTTTTTCTATCAAATTTCATATGATCCTTTAAGCACCCTTGTGGCCCCCTGACGGTCCCCGGGCCCTAATTTGAAAACCCTTGGACTAGAGAACTAATCATATAAATGATTGTCTAATTGACTAGTCTGTGCAAGCTCTGGTAGATACAAACTAAACAAATAAGCGATCCTTACATAAATTAACATAAAACATGGTTACATCCTAAATAATATGAAAGTAGTGTGAACTACTAGGTCACAGAGAGTGAAGGGTTATCATAGAGTCTGAGCTATTCATCCCATGTCACAGTCCCTTTCTGTTGTCCCTGACTGCCTGAATGAGACCTTGCCTTTGCATGGTGCTGTGGGGCATGGAGACATGGCCTACGGGGGGTGGGGGGTGTATGTGAGAGCTTATCTTAGCTGCACTAATGTCATTGCAGCTCTGCCTCCGCTTCCGCCTAAGAATGTGCCGACCTCCCCTCCTCCGATTGAATCTCCTGCTACAGAGCCTACTGGTAAGATCCCCCTCCACCCAGGCCTCAGATAACAGGGTCTTATACTGCTCCTAGAGGGCCACTGTCCTGCAGATTTTAGTGCCACTAATTAAGCACTCCTCAACCAACTAATTAATGTATTGAGGCATGCTAGAAACTTCCAGGCAGGTGTGTTGGATCTAAATTCTGCAGGATGTTGGTCTATACCAATATTGGACCCCAACAAGTGTGTGATTGGTTTCTTTTTTGCTTGTCTTTTGGCACTCTTGTCTTGTATATCTTGCCTTTTCATTTGCCTTCCCCTCTGTTTATGGCCTGCTAATAATTTTTTCCGTTCCTTTATAATATCTGTGTGGTACCTGATGCAGATGTACAGAAAGAAGAGGAAAATTCCAGGCCGACCTCACAGAGGCCCTCTATAACTGATCTGGACAACATCTTTGGTCCAGAAGACTCTCCAAAACCTGGTCAAGATGCTGAAGACAAATGGGTCTGCTTCAATGATGCATCACCTGAAAGACTTCCTCCCTCTGAAGGAGGAGAGCCAGCACCTCCACTCTCCTTGTCTCCGCCTCCCCCTCCACCAGCAGAACCAGCACCCCCACTACCTAAATCACCCCCTCCACCTAAATCACCCCCTCCATCTGAGGAGCCGAACCTTTCTTTACCAAAATCTCCACCTCCTCCTGCAGAGCCGGCACCTTCTCCTCCTTCCAGTGAGACGCAAAGGGAAAGCCCCCCACCTGTTCCAAATGTTCCCAAAGACACCACTCCTTCTCCTCCAACTGTCCCGCCTCCTCCGGTGGAAGAGGCCCCGCCCCCACCGACACCAGATGATCTTTTTCAACCCACTACAGACTTTTCGTCATGTGCTCCTCTGACAGAGACCCGATCAGGCTCAACCAACAGCCCGCCAACCACTGTAGAGACAAGTGTACGCACAATCCCACCGCCCTTGGTTCTGAACCAAGAGGACAAGAAAAGCCCTGATGAGATTCCATCAAAAGAGGACCCCAGTGAGAGCAGCACTTCACCCAAAGAGATTTGTCAAGGACCACGTTCCACACCTCCTCCTCCACCACCTCCTACATACAGGGCGGTAGTGTCATCACCAGGGCCCATTCCTCCAGCTAGTACAGGTGGAAATGAAAGTGGTGAGTCTGATCTAAAAACAAAACAGTCAACCAGACCAGTGGTCACTGAACATTAACGGTTTAGTTCACCCGAAAATTAGCATTCTGTCATCATTTACTTATCCACCTGTATTTTGAAACCCGAATGAGGTTCTTTTTTCTGTGGAGCACAAAATGATTTATTAGCAGAAAGCTTGTCTTTCCACATGTTGAAAGTAAATGATAGCCATGGCTATGAAGCAAGATTTTCCAAAAGAAAATAATGTCAGTGAATACTTCAGTCTGTTCCGCACACAAAGCTATCACATGGCTTCAGAATACTTGAAATATAGAGCTAAAGTCATATGGACTTCTTTTATTCCACTCTCATAATTTGAATGAGAGCAGCTCTGATATCTGGTAAACTTCTCCTTCTGTATGTCACTGAAGAACGGAAGTCAACTCAGGTTTGAATGATGAGTAATAATCAGTATTTAATTTTAGGTAAACTAACCCTTTCAAAAATGACAACCACCAATATAAAAAAAAATCCACGTTATTGAATAAGTAGCCTACTTAATATACCCTTGGGTAATAGCAGTTACAAAAGTTTCTGTATATTGAAAATCCATATAAATTCAGTTAAGTCTGAATTTCAAGTCGTTCTGCTCGAGTCACCACCTTGTTAAATGGGTTTTTACAGGAGAGCCTTAGTAAGAGGGGTGAAGTGAAATATATCTGACAACTTTTTGCCTCGTTATTTTCTATATAGAGACATGTACATTCTCACCACTCTTGCACATAACGGTACTACTACATTTTTGGGTTTCGTGTTTTAGCAGTGCTCTAATCAGAAGTGTCATGTCTATTTTTATATACCGTAAACATCTTCATTTTAAAAGATAAAAATAATGTTTTGTTTTCATTGTTTCCACAGTATATTCTAAGCATCCTGGCTTTCTATAGGCTATTTTGATCAAGTATCATAACTTTTTAAATGTATTGCCATTTTATCCAAATTAGGTATAACTCTTGAATGGGCTGATGCATGTTACTGTTTGTATGGCTTTGCTTTAATTGGATACTCTTGCTCCACAGGCTCCTCCTCCCCTGTACGCCCATCTACCCCATTGGCTACCAGCAGCTCTCCCCCTCCCCCTCCCCCACCTCGGCCACCCTCGCGACCCAAACTGCCTCCAGGGAAACCAAGCGTAGGGGATGTGGTACGTGATAACATTAAAAAAAAATGACAATACTTTCAAATGGTAAATATTACTGTCCATGTTAGTTCCCAACAGTCTCAGTGTCAATGACCTTTTTATGACCCAATTAATTTTAAAAACCTTCCTCCTCAGAAAACCAGACCCACCCTAAAAGTTGACATTACTACATATTTAGTTTTCATTCAATAAAATTCTTTATTTATTGAATAAAAAAAACAAGGAACACTACCACAGGGTGCTCCAAATAAGTTTCCTCCTGATTGCCTGACCAGAATGATAAACTCCTACTCTTTTGTTACTGAATATCCCCTCTGTCTATTCTTCCTTTTCCCTGCTTTTCCTATCAGAATCGGCCGTTCAGCCCCCCTGTACACTCGTCAAGCCCCCCTCCTCTGGCTCCGCTGGCCCGTGCGGAGAGCACCTCTTCCATCTCCTCCACCAACTCTCTGAGTGCTGCCACCACTCCCACCGTCGGTAAAGAGCTCTCCGTGTCTGTGTCAGGTGTGACTCCATTTCCCATCATTCTCTCTGCTTTGCCATGCTGCTCCGTCTTTATGTGTCTGCTCTGGAAATAAGCCTTTCTATCTAGAAGTCAGTGTAACAGGGGCCTCTGTTTCTTAAGGTGCCATAGTGCTCGGTATTCATCACAGTTTTGCATTCACTGTAGTGATATTTTCACTGCTTTGTTTTAGAGTAAAACAGTATGGTGATGCCGCTGATGCTGATGCTGCTGTTTATAATACTGAAGTGAAATCTCCAGCATTCTGCAGTCATTTATTAGATCGCTGGAAATTATGGTGAAAGATTCATTGCTTTGCTGAAAATATAGTATTGCTTATCATAGACTGAATGACTATGTGTGCCTATTGTGCATCTTTTTGTCTTGTGCATGTTTAAGTGGAAATATTGCTGGGATTAATTGGATATTGTATAGATTATATTATATTAGTTCATTTGTAATCCCTAAAATTCTCAATCTGTATGTATCTTTACATTGTAAAAAATAAACAAAGGCCTAAAAAGGCTTTTTACGATTTACACAAAAATGCTAAATGCAAACTAAAATGCATGTTTGAGTTAACTTGCAGTGACATATCTTAAAATATATCAGTGCCTTGTTTTGTCTGAAGATGCACACCAGTAATGTTTTTTCTAAGGCACGTTTATAAAAGCCACTTAAATACTCTAATTTAACTAATATAAAGCCTAGTCCTGGCTTAGTCTAAAGCCCCGTCTGTGAAACCAAGCCAATGTGTCTTTGCTGGACTTTTCAAAATGCCATGTATGGCATCTGCTGTACCAGTCTGAATGTTTTTATTGGAAGCTTTCATTCCTGCTAGGCAGGGAAAGATTTTGTTCCATATTTTCCTGAGATTTGCAAACAGTTTTGTCATGTGAATCAAGGTTTATTAATCTAGAGCTTTTCATGGATGTTGGTCTATCTGTTGCTTGTGCTATTTCATCTTTTGGGGGTTTTTTTCATCCTTTTGGATTTTTTTTTTTTACCATTCCATTCACTTTTCTTCAGTTATCGTCTTTTTAGTCTTTTAAATCTGTGCCGTGCATACATTGTGACGTCTGAGTTTAATGACTTGTTACTTTTTAGTTTTCTTTGCAATTATTTGTCATTTAATTTGAATTACGTTTATTTTATTTTTTTTGTGTGTGTTTTGTCGTCTTTCTTGTCCTGTCTTTTGGGCTGACGTATTTGTCTGATGTCAGAAGATGACGCTTTTGTAGACAAACTTCCCAACTTTGAGAGACGGGCAGACGTCCCAGCAGGTACGCTATGAAACCCTCCTGATTTAATGGATGGGATGGAGACCACTGATTCAACAATGTAACAAATGGTTACATTACCCATAGAGTCAGTTGTCAGAGCATAGCTCATTCATGGTGATTTTTCTTTTGATTTTTTTTTTCACCAGTGACTAAAATAGTAAATAAGATTAAAAATGAGTTGATTTAAAGGAATTTACCATGTCATTTGCGACTCAATGTCTATGGGCAGAATCGTTGGCTTGTTGTCGATTACAGAAACACAATTATAATGGAAGCTAAAAATATGCTACTATCACAGACTAGTGTGATTAAAAACTGCATACAGCCTTATCTGTGCAGTTATGTTCAACTCATGTCTTGAGCAGCTAAAAAAGTAAACATGGATAATTTCGTTGGGACATGGAACATGAGCTAAGTTGAGCTAACTCTTAGTAATATATTTGGTAACTAAAAAATGTATACCTCATATTCTCAATTCTGATAGGATGAGCCATATTTGAAGCTGTTGAAAAATAATACATATAGTAAATTATTGTAAAATAATAAACACACATCTGTGACTGGATAATCTATATTAATTTTTAAATAATAAGGTTGCTTAACAACTGCAAAATCCTACAGTTAGGGTATTTAACTGTATACGTTGCAGAAGAATTATTATGATTGTTATTAATAATAAATTGAACTGTCTTTTGTCATATGCTATATGCTGTTGCTGCTATTGTTTAAAATCATGCATTTACTGTTTATTTTTTTATAAACTTGTACTTTATGTAGTGATCAGCAGCATACCTCAGATTCTGTCCATGACATTAGGTTATAAATAACCCAGAATATTCCTTCAATTCACCAAAGACTGGCATTTTTAGCACATATTTAAAAAAAATATATATACATATTTTTCTTATTTTTACTCCTCTCATGTTGATTACATTCAAACACTATTTGCCACAGTATTTACTTTTACATCCATTTTTAAAAAACAATTCTGCCATATTTTGCTCCTCACATCCATGAAAGATGACGTGTCTATTTAGCCCATCATGCATGTCAGAGACTGCTCCGTCTGTATCACATATACGCAACACCCCACACTGACATCAAGAACCAGGAACAGAAGAGTCTTTTAGTCCCTGAAAAGCATCTGTCTGGCTGTAGACTCTTCAGAAAATTCAAAGAGCACCACCATGCTGCTTGAACAGATGACACACACACACACACACACATCCTCTCAGTGTTTGAAGTGCGGTCTGGAATTTGGCCCAAGTGGCAGCAGTGCTGATCAGTATGCCTCCCTCCACATAAGTTTGAGTGCAGAGCTCTCAGATGTTGCACCTGGATAAAAGCATTTCTAACATCATCATGTTACAAATGTCGAGCTTTACTGCCACATAAATGTAGTCCTCACAGGTGAAATTCACATATAAAAATTTGATCTTCATTATCCTATGCTGCATTTCATTCAAATTCAGATGTGGGATATTCTTGATATCTCTGACCATAAAGTGCCAGATGCTCAGAGGATGACATGCATAATTATCTTCGCAATTATTTTATTGTCAAAAATGAAGACTCATTTGTGAAGTGTTTAATCTGCAATGGTGTGATTATTAACAAAGGTGTTCTATCTCTCTCTATCAATTTCCTAAACCGTTTTTTAAATCCTATAATGTAAGAACTATGAGTCATTGATTCATTTTATTTTCTTAAAAGTAGATGTTAATCATTAACTGTGTTAATCATCTACTTGGGTTGCAATATGCAAAAATTATGTTTTTGCACAAGTTTCTAAGTTCAAACTCGGTTGATCTTCTATTGTGATATTCCAGGTAGGACATTCTGAGATGAAGGGAATGTAGCATTAAAGCATCAATATAACAGTTCAAGATTACGCATGCATTATTGTACAACTCGCATCTTCTCATTGCTTAAGTGATCTTCACTTCATTCATAGTCCTGGTCCTGGTTTTGTCTAAAGTTGTATTACCACTCTCCACCACAGTAGAAGAAGTCCTCATTTGCTTTTCCCACTTGTGTCACCCATTACCACCCCCTGTTGCCCATCATCCCTACTGCAGCTACCTCTGCCAGTTCACATATCCGACATGAAGAAATGGGCCTATACACTATATACGTTTAACAAAACACAAGCTGTAGCTTATTAGGTCCATATTGTGAAGATGTAACCAAAAGCACTTTTTAAATACCTATTTTAAAAGAAATAGCTTACCCAAAAATGAAAATCTGTCATTATTTACTCATATTGTTCTAAACCCCTTCGCTATTATTTCTTCCATAGAACAAAAGTATACACTGAAATAACAAAAACAATATAAAAGCACCATAACCGTATATGTTGATTGAAGTTTGTTAAGGAACAGTCTGAAATGTAAGTCACGATTTACTGACGATCTTTCTCTCCAGCCAGGATCTTTAAACTCAAGAATCAAATGAAAATTTCTATAGTGCAGAAGTTTCTGCCATGATACTTTATTGTCATATTGCTTCAGACACCATTATCTTCTTAATGAATACACGTATATGCAAGGGCACTTTTTTTGTCCATTTTAGAGAAGAAATTACAGTATATGGGTTTAACATGTCATAAGGGTGAGTGACTATTACAGAACATTTCATTTTGGATGATCTATTCCTTCAAAAGTTTAAAAATAAGCTGTTTAACATCATCCTTGAATCCAGAGGCTTTCATTTCTAAGCAGCTCAAATCATCTCAAGCGTTCATCTGGCCTGATATTATACGTAAACGAATCAGAATGTTAAAAGATTTGATAGAATATAATTTATGTACACTCTTTGAATCTCCCCGCTCTCAAACAAATCAAAGCACATGCATCCTTATTAATAACAACTCAGTAAATCTGAAGCTAACAGCACCTTAAATCCGTCATTCGTCTTGCTGCAAATAAAATGACTGATAATTACGCAAAGATTGAACTATTTTTATTTTCCCTTTTGTGAATGTTTCACACATCATAGTCATCCCCATCTAAAGTGAATTGTGACCATCTTTGACCTGTGCCCCTGGCCCCCATCACTGTGCCGTATGATGGACCTGTGTGTGACTCACGCTACTGTCCTTCTCTCCCCTTCTCCTTCCCTGCCTCTCCTCACTCCCCCCGTCCTTATACCTCCTCCCCCTCCAACACAGAGACAGACCAGCCCTCCCTCGTGTGGTTTGACAGAGGCAAGTTTTATTTAACCTTTGAAGGTAAGTTGGGGTTTATAACTAAGGACGTAGCGCGTGCACACTCAAGTCTCATCTGACATCTGACTCCCCCCCCTTCCTTCTCACACATTCGTTCCTTCATCAAATCACCGTGACATCTGCTTCGCTCTGTATATCTGTTTTGCCATTTAACTGTTCATCTCACAGTCACTGGCAGCTTTTCTTTTCCTTCACGACCGTCATACTTCCTCCTGCGTCACTAATATGTCTTCTTGTTCTTGTGGCTCGCCTGCTTTGATCTTTTCATTTCGACTTTGGTCTTGGATCATCATAACACATTGTTTCAGCTTCAGGTGCATGCCATCGAAGCTGAGTGTTATCTGTTTCAACTTCCATTCAACTTCTCTTCCATTCTTTTTTCTTTGTATCTTATAAATCCAAATTAATAGACTTGCATTCAAACTCAAGCATTCAAAAAAGACTATAAACGGCTTCACGTAGAAAAGCATAAATTGTATTACATACTGTAAAAGAAATACCGAAAAACTGGTTAAAAATCAGCAATCAGCTTGTGATTGTGAATCATTGTTTACCACAGTTCAAATCTCTGTGTAAACATACCGGGGTACAGTTATATTTCGACACTTTTAAAGCCGCTTTGAAACAATCTACATTGTTAAAAGTGCTATATAAATGAAGATGACCTGACCTGACCTGAACGCTTAAGCCACACAGAAAATTATATCACACCATGTTTCATCTTGCTAAAAAATTCTACTATACCTTTTTTTATTATAATTTGATGCAGATAAAGCAAACTTTTCGACTTGGTTTGGTCTTTTGTTTTATAATGCAAAGACAGATTTTTAAATGTGATATAAGTGTTGTTACATTAAGGATTGTTTTCTAATCGCTGAAACTTCACGACAATAATTAATACGTTATAAACTTTATAGTTTTAATGCTACTTTATTTACCAATGTCTTTGCTGCTGACTTTCGATTATAAAATTGAACTATATAAACAACCAAATGTCATGCTTGTCTTTGATATTTTTATTTTTGAAATTAGTTATCCAGTTAACAGGCGTGAATTTACGTTTTCTTGCTTTCTCGCTTTTAGTGCGAAAGAGCCACTCGTCTGCGATTTAGTTGTTTTTCTGCGTTGTGTTTGCTATGCCCAAAGTGAGCTATCTGTCCTTTGAGAATGCATTCGGTGAAATCCAGAATCTTCAGTATTGAAAATAAGCTTAAAACAAGAAAATAAACTCGAACACTTACTGGCAAGTCCTAACAATGTGGTCAAGACAAATAAGCAGAAAATAGTGTTCATCTGGAGAAGGCATTGTGCTGGATTTTAGGTCTGTGTTCAAGCGCCTTGCTAAAATTCAAATGAATAAATTAGTTTTGTCAGCTGCTGATTGTAGTGTTTGTCTATTTGTTTGTATTTCCATTTCTCTCATTCTTTGTCACCCATGTATTTGCCTCTTGTGATGTAGCTCAGTGACTGATCGAAATTGTGTTTTTGTCTGTAAACACGTTCTGACTCGGAGTCTGTGGTGTGTGTGTGTGTGTGTGTGTGTGTTTGTTCTCTCAGGCTGTTCTCGAGGGCCCAGTCCCCTCACCATGGGGGCCCAGGACACGCTGCCTGTGGCTGCAGCTTTCACAGAGACAGTCAGTGCCTACTTCAAAGGAGCTGACCTCAATAAGTATGACACGATATCTCAAAACAGATTCACATCTAGCTCTGTAGTTCTACTTTGTGTGCGAATAAAGAACAAAATTATGATTTATCGGTCTCTTCGTTGAGAAATGCACGCCTAGAACATTTTTGTAAGGGATATTATTAAATGAAATGAACATACAGCTGTCCTTTAGATATTTTGTGTCTGTCTGTATTTTGTGTAGCAGTCTAAGGCTGTGTCCGAAATCGCCCCCTATACCCTTAAATAGAGCACTCTTTGAGGGAACAGACATTTGTAGTGTTGTCTGAAACAATAGTGGACGTTATCAAGTGCTCTTATTCAATCCCACAATGCACCGCAATAACAAGTATACAACCGATGTACACTCAGTGGCTAGAGAATACCCATAATGCACTTTGAGGGTTGCGCCAAATGAATTCCAGCTGCATCTGAATCATCCATCCATTCATTTTCCAAACCGCTGGTCAATGTTGCCACAGCATAATAATATCATACAGGTAAACATTCCTTTTTAATTGATTATTAAATAACTATGCAAAAGCAGAAGCCCTTCCGCCGCACTCAGTGTCCGAATTCAGGTTGTGAGTTTGATTTGATCCCAGTTACAGTTTAGCTCTTGAACAAATTTTGGGGGCGAAATAAAATGTACATTAAGAAGAAAAAAAAACTATATTAAGTTTTAATACTTTAATCCCTGCTAAAGTTAAGAAGCTAGAGTTCATTATCCTTCCCCACATTTAAATAAATAAGTTCAATTATATGACTTGTACATTAATTATTGTTATTTGAATGGCTTTGCAATGTAAGCATCATAATAAATACGTACATGAATATGATACGTCTGCGGCGGTTTTGGACACAGCCTTACTTTGAAGGCACATTTAAGTATTGGAACCTTATTTAAAGGGGTCATGACATGAACCAAATTTGCCTTGATCTTTTGGTATATAAGAGGTCTTTGTACCATTAAAACGTCCTGAAAGTTTCATAGCTTAAGACTTCCTCCCCATTATAAACGAATCATTTATTTAATCAAGCTCTAAATACAGCTCGTTCTGGATCCATGGTAAGAAGTGACGTCACGGTACGAAGTGACGTACCAGCGTTTGCATATAGACCGCCTCCAGCACAAGACAACTACGCTTAAAGCGCAAGACAACTACACTCATTTCGTATCATTGTCGCGCCCGCGCGCCTCACAAGTGTTCAGTCGACGGACAGCGAGTGGGTCTGTGTACAGGGAAATTACGATGCCACGCAGATGTGCTGTTCCTGGCTGTGGACAAACAACATCTTTGAATACGCTGCGAAAGATCCAGTCGTCAGGGAAAAATGGATGCACTTTATTTTTTTGCGGACGTCTCAGTCACGGCAGTGTTAATTTAAGCGTTTGTTCTATACATTTGAAGGATGACTGTTTTGAGAACAAATCCCAAAATGATGCTGGCTTTGCCAGAAAACTGTTGCTCAAAGATAAGTCCGTGCCGACTATTCTGGGCTCAACAACGACGACGCAAACTGTAAGTAATGTATTTAAAACTTTAAACTACTTTTTAAATACGCTGAATCCGCAAATATTCTGGCTGGGGGCGTTAATAATTGATGCATAGGCACTGACGTTAGCCAATCATAACAGTGGGCGTTAACACTGAACTCTTAAAGGGGAAACACCGCCAAAACAGACTGTTTGAATCAGAGGATGAGAAACAGGGTGGGAAAAGGTCATAAATCACTACATTTTAAACGTTTTTTGTAAAAAAAAAACTATAGTAATACTATAATTGCACCTAAGGGAACATAATAATAAAATAAAATAAACCCATGTCATGACCCCTTTAACTGTCATCTCTCTCCTCACTAATCTCTTCTGTTGATCTGTTTTTCTTTCTTATTCACTTTATTACAGCACATCAAATGTTTTATTGATCTCTCTGTTTCTAACACTGTTTCACACACCAGACCTCTACTTATGTGCGTGTTTAATAATGTCGCTCTCTAAGGTGTGTGGTGAAGATCACCGGAGAGATGGTGTTGTCCTTCCCAGCAGGCATCACAAGGCATTTTGCAAATAACCCCTCGCCCGCTGTGCTAACCTTCAGCATAACCAACTACAGTCGTCTGGAACACGTCCTTCCTAACCCACAGTTACTGTGCTGGTAATAACATTGATCTAACATCACCTACAACAGAACCTTCACAGACCTTAAACCCCATCTTACAGTATGTATTGATTAGTGATCATTACAAATGTCCTTATTAGTCACACAAGTTAAAGGATTAGTTCACTTCAGAATTCAAATTTCCTTATCATTTACTCACCACCACGTCATCCAAGATGTTCATGTCTTTCTTTCTTCAGTCGAAAAGAAAATAAGGTTTTTGAGGAAAACACTCCAGGATTTTTCTCCATATAGTGGACTTCAATGGGGTACAACGGTTTGAAGGTCCAAATTGCAGTTTCAATGCAGCGTCAAAGGGCTCGACACGATCCCAGCCGAGGAATGAGGGTCTCATCTAGCGAAACGATCGTAACAACATTTATGTACTTTTTAACCACAAATGCTCATCTTGCACTAGCTCTGCAATTCGCCACACATTACGTAATCACGTTGAAAGGTAACATGCGACGTAGGCGGAAGTACAGATTTAGTGTTTACAAAGCGAACGTGCAAAGACTAAGTCAAACGGCCTTTACAAAAAGACTGAGCATAATGCGCAGCGCAATTTTTTGTTTTGTTTTTGTGACCCGATTGTTTCGCTAGATAAGACCCTTATTCCTCGGCTGGGATCGTGTCGAGTCCTTCGAAGCTGCAATTTGGACCTTCAAACCGTTGTACCCCATTGAAGTCCACTATATGGAGAAAAATCCTGAAATGTTTTCCTCAAAAACCTTAATTTCTTTTCGACTGAAGAAAGAGAAACATGAACATATTGGATGACGTGGTGGTGACTAAATTTTCAGGAAATTTTTATTCTGAAGTGAACCAATCCTTTAAGCATCAGCCATGAAATGTATTATGAATTATTGCTTATGGACTTTCAAATTAGTAATGGAAGGAGAGTTTGTAACTCATGGTAATACTTCTCAGGGTGAGATCTCACTTCAGAATCATTCGTGTGCTGCCTACAGTCAGCTGAGGGTGACTCACGTACTGTATGACTCATTACATGTGATTCACTTTTGGAGGGTAGTATATCACTCTCTGTTTTCTGTGGGGATGTTATCATTTACTTATTTTGCAAAAGCATTCTTATACACTCCCCCTCAAATAAAGCATTTGGGGTCTGTAAGTCTCTTATACTGCATTTAGTTGATCAAAAATACAAACTATAATATTGTAAAATATGTAATGTATTCCTGAGATGGTAAAGCTGAATTTTCAGCATCATTACGCCAGTCTTCAGTGTCACATGATCCTTCAGAAATCATTCTAATGTGATGATTTGGTGCTCAAGAAACATTTCAGTCATGCTTTATTTAATGGTGACGTTGTTACAGTGTAGTTACACAAACAGGTACTGAGTAATATTAATATTAATGAACTACATGTACTTAATATAGGGTTAAGGTTAGGGTTTGGTTTAGGGTTAGTTGGACGTAAGAAAAAATAATGGCTATTCGTTTGTTTCAGTTGAGTATGATTTGAAGATTGAATGTACTTTCATATTCCCTTCAGTGACACCACACAGCCAAATCCAAACTCAAAGGAGTTCTGGGTGAATATGCCAAACCTGATGACCCATTTAAAGAAAGTGTCGGAGCAGAAACCACAGGCAACTTACTACAATGTAGACATGCTGAAATATCAGGTGAGAAGAAAGCAGCATCGACCACAGACACAAGGCCACATGTAGTCATATTCGGTTTTAGAAAATCTACAACAGGTATTTGCTCTATATCTTACATTAGTTTTGCTTTGGGACCCATATTTTCTTCGGACATCAAGTAGTGACTCCAGTACAGTACGGAAGTTGGCAAGTCAAGTTATTTCCATAGGGCTTTATACAATACAGATTGTTTCAAAGCAGCTTCACAGTGATAAACATCAAAATAACGATCAGTGATGCAAACGTCCTCAAATATAAGATAAGATTCTGCTGATCTAAAAATTGTGTCATTATTCAGCTCAAGTCAGTGTTGATTCCGTTCAGTTTATCATATACGAGTAAACAAAAATGTCCTAGAAAACAAACTCAACATTTGCTTTTATTGTTTTTGTGATATTTGAGGATGATCTAGCTCTTCATTTCCCTCTGTGCATCAGGTGTTACCGAAGGGTCTGCAGTCCACTCCTCTAAATCTAGCGGTGAGCTGGAGGTGTGAGCCCACCAGTACCGACCTGAGGATAGACTACAAATACAACGGTGGGGCCATGACCACTCCTGTCGCCCTCAACAATGTTCAGTTCCTCATCCCTGTGGACGGAGGCGTCAGCAAACTGCAGGCTGTGCTTCCTCCAGCTGCCTGGTGAGAAAATTCTAGAAATGGAATTCCAAAACTCGTCAAATCGTCATTGTGAAAATTGAGCATTATGATGGACCCTTTTCACATACTGTGATGATGCGACTCCACGGTTATCAACATCACAAATCTAGTAAAGTTTCAAAAAATGTACACATTTATGAATGTAACATTTATAACGTTATACTTGTTGGCGTTCTATTACCTTGGCAGTAAATGAGAAAAATGTGAGACTGTTTCTAATAGAACGGCTGATGGACATCTTTCTCTCTTCTGACTGCTGGAATCAATCTCTCGATATGTTTTCCCTCTCTTGGAAAGTTGTGGACATGCTACAGATATTTCTTTTGCTATTAGACTAAAACATTAATTTGCTGTCTTCTCCCTACTACGACGATTTCCACTTCTGAGAACCCCCTGAAATGTGAAAAGTGTGCGTCGTACTTTAGTTCTGGAGTTCGAAAAAGTATTCTCGGAGTCTGAATAGTTCTAGATTTGACGGAAGAGATCGTTTGACAATTTTCTTTCTTTCTAGATGATATACTAATTGTATTTGGTACCTTTATAGGAATGCGGAACAGCAGAGAATCTTATGGAAGATTCCTGATATTTCGCAGAAGTCTGAGAATGGAGGTGAGAATCATGATTACATTTTGTCTATATATACACTGATGTTCAAAAGTTTTTGGTTGGATTTAAATAAGTCCCTTATTCTCACGAAAGGCTTCATTTATTTAATCAAAAATACAGTAATATTGTGATTGTGAAATATTTTCACAATTTTCGTGATGTCATAGCTGAATTTTCAGCATCATTACTCCTTCAGAAATCATTATTGAATCATTCAATAATTTCACCTTATTATCAATGCTGAAAACGGATGTGATGCTTAATATTTTTGTGTAAACCGTGATGCATGTTTGTTTGTCTTTTCAGTATTATTTGATGAATAGAAAGGTCAAAAGAACATTTATTTAAAACGGAATCATTTAGTAACATTATAAATGTTTTTACTGTCACCTTTTATCAATTTAATGCATCCTAGCTGAATAGAAGTATTCATTTCTGACCTCAAACCTTTGAACGATAGTGTATATACAGTATCTATAATAAATTATAATAAGTTGACTATTTCTTTTCTCATATGTTCAGGTGTCGGATCTCTGCTGGCCCGTTTCCAGCTAACAGAGGGTCCCAGTAAAGCCGCCCCAGTGGCAGTGCAGTTCACCAGTGAGGGCAGCACTCTGTCAGGCTGTGACATCGAACTGGTTGGCCTTGGATATCGTTTTTCCCTTATCAAGAAGAGGTTTGCAGCAGGTGAGTTATGCGAGTGACCGCTGTTTTTGGGTCTAAGAGTCTTCCAGAGAGTCAGAGTTCGGTGATTTTGTTTGAGATTATCAATGCATTGCGAAAAATAAGTTACACTGCATGCATATATTTCAAATGTACAATTGTGTTTATTCTTTTACCATAGGAAAATACATCGCAGACAACTAAAACAACATCTTTGATCCATGCAAGTCTGCATATTTTGGACCAATTCTGAATATTTAACACAGGACAGATCACAAGCCTGACCCCCTACCTGACCTTATGGATAAACCTATGTAGATGTACGATACAGGTGGACCTCACACACTACAGCAGTATTATATGAGTTGCATTGTAAATGTGGACCGTTTTAGGGTGTACTTCTTATATGTGTGAACTTTATTCACTTTGCAACATCTGTATTACTGCAGTTAAACGACCTGGGTTTGTTTGTAAGGTTTAGCCTCTATTTCTGTCCGATGTGTTATTGGCTGTGCCTACCTGAACCTGAATTCTCGGTATCCTTCTCGAAAAGTGATACTGAACATGTAATGTTTTTCTTTCTCTATGCATTCAGTTTGTCAAAAAGTATCACGTTTTTCCAACAAGGTAGCAAATTAGTACGGTAAACAACTGACTGTCTAAACGAGGAATAAGACTCTGCCACAAGATGGCGCTATACCGTTGCATGTAGTAAGAGGTCTTGCTCGAGCTCTTTTAGTCATGAAAACGTATTCAGGAATATCTCATTTTAATTTCTCAGTGAAGTCAGGTTAATTGAAAACAATATTTGTTTTTGTTTTTTTTGTTATCGAAACTCTTTATAGACAGCCACAGCTTTCAAACTCTCCTGCTTGCAATAGACACACAAAAATGATTTTCCTCAACAGAAAAGTCCTTTTAAATTGGTAATATATGCCTTGAAGGCCGTTTGGTGTTTTCTTGTATTGTTAAATAGCCTTTCTGTTATTCCCAAGGGAACAGTGTTAGACATCAGAGTACATGACATCACTCTATTTTTATTTATTCATTATGTGTTGTATAAAAAAAGAAACAAGTTACACTGTATATGAATAGACTTTGAATGGTATCATAATTTAGGATCCTTGAAGTTTTTGACTTTTTGTTATCTGTGTAGTCGGGTAAGCTGTGTACAGTATAATGCTAAGGTATAATTTTTAAATTTATTTCAGATATAAGTTTTTTAATTCAAGTGCAACAGAAAATTTATGCTATATAAATATATATATGGGTTGGGGTGACATTTAAAAGAGAAAATGAAACGGGATACTGTAGATGCGTCATGCTTAATGTTATTATAGTGTTATGTATATTGCAGCACTATTAGTTCAACAATGGATTGTCAGCTTTTGGACATTGTAAATGATTTTCTCATTCACGCAGATGTGTTTGTATCCAGCCTCTCCCCTCAGTGTCCTGAGCATGAGCCCCTGCGCTTGAGAACCTCTTTATTTTGCAAATGGTAACGGTCTCTGTGAGATGACAAGGTTCTTGAGTGGTTCAATGACCAAATTATTATTTTTCTCGTTTCGTTTGTACGTGTATCTCCAGAATTGTCCTTTAAGAGAAAATAAGCTGCATATTTTTTAAATGTTTAAACCTATGAATAAAGTGAAAAATATTGTTTCTTGTGGAGAAAAAATGAAAAGGACAAAAAAAAAAAAAACTGTGTTACTGTTTAACTTCCCGGATGCTCTGATGTTCACTGTCAGGAACAAACATTTTGGTTACATCTTTGAGTGTCTGATATAGACGTTGTGATGGTTTGGAGAAGATTACTGGTGCTTTGTGATTCATGGTTTCCATCCACATGTAATGCTAAGGATGAGCGGAGCGTCGCCGTCCGTTAACATTGCATTGCATATTTTCTGAGCACTGTAACTAAAGTTTTTTTTTTATTGCACTGAGTTTAGTCGAAGAACAACTAGAGTCTCAGCTGAAAGAAAAAAAAACCTCTATGAGTTCAATTCTGTGTAGTGCTTAATCGGTATGTCTACATGGTCCAAAGTGAAACGTCACTCAGATGTGCAAAAGAAGTGAGAAAACTCATGTCAGTCGGATGTAGGTGGAGCTGAGTGTGTGTGTGTGTGTGTGTGTGCGCGTGTGTGTGTCTGTGCGTGTGTGCGCGTGTCTGTGTGTGCGGGCTCTGTCTGGTAACTGTAAATCATCTCTTCCCAGAAACATGTGCAAGCTGTGTTTGTACGAAAAATGTTAACAAAGATCTGAGATTACTTTGCTCTTTCCAAAACAATAAAACATATAAGCCTGATAAATCGATTTATTGTATTATATTATAGGCGTGTGTGTGTGTGCACTGTAAAATTGTAAGTTCATTGAAATAAAAATAAAAATAAGTTGATACAATGAGGGAGATCATTAATCAAAATAAACTCAAAATATTATGTTATCTGAACCACATAAATTATCTAAGTTGATTTGACAATAATTTTTTTACAGTAGGCCTATATACACTGTAAAATTTTAAGTTTATTGAAATTATTGAGTTGATATGGAGATTGGTTTAATCAACATAAACTCACAATATTATGTTATCTGAACCACATAAATTATCTAAGTTGATTTGACAAGAATTTTTTTTTACAGTATATACACTGTAAAATTTTAAGTTTATTGAAATTTAAAAAAAAAATTAGTTGATACTGGAGATTGGTTTAATCAACATAAACTCACAATATTGTTATCTGAACCACATTATTATCTAAGTTGATTTGACAAAAGAAAAAATGTTGTGATAACAAATCATGTAAAAAATAATATTAGTTTATATATATAAATTATTAACTAATATTGTGTAATATGTCTGAAATGCTCACCTGTGTTATGTAATATATAATAATTGTATCATTGCACTCACTTGCTCTAAATTGGTTTACCAAACAAAACTTATGAAGGACTTATGTCGTACAATAAAATATTTGTGAAATCATGGTGATTTTCAGATTCAGTGTTTAGTTTAGGGGGAAAACACATTTGATGCATCCTGTATGCACTTATGTTTATTGACAAAGTTTGCAAAATAAAATTTACAACCACAATTACTGCTTTGCACCTCAACACCCAATTTCATTGGTGTTGATATTCATCCTCTTTTCATGGTGCAATTAAAAGTACAAGTGTAGCAGATCTGACAGCAGGCATAATCTATTGGCAAATTAAGTTGTTATATGAATACCTATCAACTGCACACTTTATAGAGAAGCGTGCATGTTCATCTGAACTCAACGTGGAAGAAGAAAAAACAGGTTCAGTCCTCAGCAGAGAAACGTGAGGTCACTTTTCTTGCAGCCAAACTGACAACAAACATTATCCTGGTTTCGCCTGACCAGGTCAGATCCCAGATGCTCGCTAACATCCTCAGAGCTGCTTAGATCTCCATTAAAAAATCCTGTGGAACGACAAAGGCAAAATACAAAGTTATGTTAAAAACATGTGCGACTTTTTTTTTGCATTTTTTATATTTGCAGGTCTCAAGTGTTGTGATGGCAGGTTAGAGAATCTTCTCAGACTCCACAGACAGGAGGGCATGTTTGCTGCACTGTGAAAATGACTAACTCAACTTGTGTCGGTCTAATGGGAATGTAATATCACCAGACGTTGTTCATCTGTTGACCGGAGGAGACTTGATCTCACTGATACAATTAAAGCAGTGTTCTGTTAAATATCATCAGGCTTGAAGGGCCAGAAAGCGGAAGAGATGCTTAGATACTCATACAACCACACAGTCATTGGCAATTAGTAAAGTTGGCAATTAGTAAAGTTTTGTTAATGTATACCTTATAAAACTGTTTTTTTAAAACATGTAAATGCCATATAAACAATAAAACAGAATATATAGCCTAATACATTCATTCTAGTTTGCATTTGTCATTATATTATTCAATATTTTTCAGTATATTCCCTCTCGCTTTTGATAAAATGCATTCTAGTTTGCATTTATTATACTTCTAAAACTATATATATATATAAAACTTCTAAATCTTCATTACTTCTAGCCTATATATAGGCCTATGTAATTTTTTTTCAATATCTCCCCTCTTCCTTTTGAGCTTATTTAATTATCTGGATTCAACTGAAAAACAATTAACAGAACTTCCACAGGATGACAGATTTTTTTAATCTCTAATAATTGGATTCATTTGAATAAAATAGATAAATAACAATTATTTATATTATAATCAATGGAAAGAGTTGTATTTAATAAAACAGTACCATAATTAATATAAAGCACATTTGTTCTAAAGCCCAACACTGAAACCAGCATTTAAGAGGCAGCATGTGATGATTCAGAATTAGCTGGAATCTCTTACGCCTCATCGCAAACTCACCTTCCATATCCTTCGGACCGAACCTCCTCCACCTGGAGCCTCCGCACGTGTAGACGACGGCACGGATGAACTCTCGGCCACACAGCTTGACAGTTGTCACGTCAGCCTGCACGACGGACACGCTACACACAGCACACAGCAGCAGTACAGCGGGAGAATATAACATTCTCATAGTTTCCTTCTGTCTCTCTAAGGTCTTCTGCCAACCTCTCTCAGGTCTAGCGAGCGTCTGATTTTCTCATGAGACGTGACCCCAATTTATGCCGGCTCACGCTGGACCGATCCATCCTGTCAAACCACACCCAACACTTACTTGATCCCCTCAAGTCAAACAATTTTGATGGGAAAACAAAAGGCAGCAGGTATTTAGGTGCTTTACTGCCCCAATCTGGAATTAAATTACATCCTTAGGGACAAGCTGTTGTCTCTTAACATCTCCAGTTTAATGGTCCCATTACAGGGATATTCTCCTTAATGAATGGATAATCTAGTCACATAAAGACCAACGCTGCTCTCCGAGTAAAACAGATGTCCACTATCTATTGATGTGACCATCAAATTCTGTTCCCTTTAACCTAGTTGGCCTATGAGGAAAAAGGAGTGCAAATGAGCAATATGGCTGAGAGCAATTATGGGTTTTATGGCTGATGTGCCCCATGAGATGAATAACAGTGATGTCTACTAAGAAAACGACAAAAGTTTGTAGGAAAAAGGTAAAACTTGTTGTTAATATATTTATTATATTTTATGTGATGTGATATGATATGATAAAATGATAAGATATTTGCTTCACTGACTCTTGAATATAATAACGTTGGTAACTTTGAATTTAATAATGCAAAATAAGAGAGGAAAAAATTACATTTACTATGCTGGATTAATAAAGTTTCCTGGAAACTAAAGTTTTTAGTTTCATTAATATACATATTTATATGGCACATTAAGCTGATTAGGCAAGGCAAGTAATTATATTATATTATATTAAATTAAATATCTGGTAAATACATTTTAATGCAATTAAGAAAACAGTAAATGTCACATATTTTTTGTAATTTCTTCCATTTTTTCTTTATTAAATTGAAAATATTACTAAAAGAGGCAGTGAAATAAATATATAATATAATAAAATAATCAAATCAATATTTATAGACATTACCTTCCTTCGACACAAAAATTAATGTGGGAAAGTTTTTTTTAAATGTATAAATGACCATATGCCATATGGATAAAAAGTCCCATATACATTAGTAAATATCCATTTCCTGTAATAATATCACAGCTGTTATTCTTAAAAGCTCTCTTATATAAGCTGAGTTGCATCTTTATTGCTAAATTGTTTGATTTGTACTAAAAAGGCCAGCTTAGAGGCTTTTTTTTAGATGTAAGAGAGAACAACAGTTCAGTAATGACAGTCATTTGTATAAGTGTGATGTTGTACTCATGTCGTCAAAAAGCTGTAATGTGTGGCGGGCAAGTGGTAATAAAACTGTCCATTCGCACAGAACAAACACTTACATTCTGTCTATATTTCCCACACAAAATGTTGTATACAAAATATATTGTATTTTTTTTAATAGCTTCAGAAGCAGTGTTGTTATAGTACCTGCATTGTTAACATATGTAACAACCAAAGGCTAAAAAAATACATAAAAGACATTTTCATCTAATCAAAATTAAAAATAAATTCACTATACTATAGTTTACCTTAAAACATGACTTTTTGGAGGAATATATGTATTCCCACAAGGATGCACAATAAGGCACAAACAGGCATGTGTGCTGTAATCCCATTGTTATGTAAAATGGAGTCGCTCAGTCTGCCAGAGGATATAGATTATGATGATGGAGAGGTAAAAAACAAACAGCCTGATCCATCTATGAGCCTGTACCGGTCTTTCCTAATGTTCCTCAGTGTTGACTGGACAGTGTGGACTGAATTACATCCTCCAACGTCTCCACCTGCAGAAACACAAGAGACATAAATGATCTGGCCATTGGACTGAATGATTACTTTAAGTTCTGTACGCCACATGGACATGAAGAGATAAGGCCTCACCTGTGTGCTACCTCCATCTGTGAGGTTCCTCAGCTTGTACACGGTGACCTTCCCTTCACTGTCCCCCACCAGAACACAGTCCGTCTCAGAGGTGAACAGAAGACCTGTCGGATTCACTCCTGGACAGGTCACGCTCACAATTGTCGGGTCCAGACTGTTAAAAACAAATGTGTAAACTACTGGCCTGTTATTATTGAATATTATAAATGAACAGAAGAACACAAGATCTTACCTGCTGATTCTCAGGTCCCAGATCTCCACCTTGCCCTCACTGACAGATCCAAAGACCGTAGCACAGTGTGGGGACCACATGATATCAAACACAGCCTTCTGTCCAGAGGTGAAACAAAGCACGGGTCTCTGAAGGTCCTGCCTCCACAGTTGAATAGTCCAATCTGAGGAACAACTCAGGAAAACGTCTGGACAGAACGGCGACCATGTCACCTTATAGACGGGACCCTGAGGAAAGGAGCAGAGAGTATAGAAGAGAAAGAAAAGAACGTGTAAATGTTTAAAGGTGCATGAAAAATGACTCCATATTGCAACCATACGACACTTTCAAAATTAGACAAACATTTCTACATACTTTGTGGGCTATGTAGGTTTCCAAATATTCTTCCTTATATGAATAAGAGCACTTGTGAATATAACCGTCCTCTGTTCCAGCAAGGTAGATGTTTGAATCCTGTAAGATAACGGCATTAAAGCTTATAACAAGTCTCTTTAGCAGCTTTTTGATATTATAATTATGCGAACATATAAGAGATGTAATACTGTAGGCCTCACATTAGAATGGAAATCAAAACACAGCCCCGGTGACAATGCTGAGATCGTTCGGTTCCATTTCATGTGGTTTGTTGCTAAGTCAGGCGTCTTTAGTGTCATCAGGTCTAACTCAAGACAAAATATACATTATTCAACACATGGCTCAAACATACAGAAATGCATCTATTTCTACTAAAACCAGCTCAACTCGTCAGTATTGTGCTATAGTGTCATATCTCAATGATAAATATTTGTACATTAGGCAGGTGCAGTCACATTAGCGGAATTTCAGCAAACTTTTGCAGGCAAAAAATTATCTATTGGCCATTGTCATATGTGAAGCACAGCTCACACAAAAGTCACTTTATGTAGCTTTCTGTTGGTCAATGCTGTAAAATTATAAGAGCGAATCATGTGTGGGGAACTTTTTTGCGCTCATATGAAACTCCCAATTGCATGGATTCCTACTGAAATGGATTGGACTAAATTTCACCTGCATAATTTCACCAAGCAATGGAAAATGCGACGCCACCATAATACAACAATATATGACTACGAATTTCTTTGTATTTACAAAAGAAACAAAAATTCTCAAAATATCTTGTTTTGCATTTGACAGAATAAAGAAAGTCATATAGATTTGGAACAACAAGGTGAGTTATAAGATTATCATTTTTATTTTTGGGGGAGGTGGACTATCCCTTCAAGTGTGCAAATGCTTTTTGGGGCCAGTATTGTAGTCTATATCTTTGATCTGTGGATCTACACATATGTGTATCACATCTGTCTCACTTACCAACACATTCCAGGCATTTGTAGTGCACCCATTTGCAGATTCTTCCATCAGCCGACACAGAGATGAGTATTTCCCCTTTATCCTCTCCAGCCAGACCGCTCTCATGATCAATCCATCTGAGCTGCCACACCGGACACGTGTGCATTTTGGAGCAGTCACTGTGGCGAGATGACACAGGAGTAAAGTCAATCTTATATAACAACATGCTTGTGTACACAATTATGTCAACTCATTCAAATATGATTCAACACAGCATTATAAACACTAAAAAAAAACTTCAATAATTAATCTGGTAACAGTTTATTTTAAGGTGACGTACAAGTACTACATGTACTTACTGTAGTAAAAACAGTCAATTATGCATAGTTACAAGAAACTAACCCTAAACCAAGCCCTAACCGTAACTCTATAGTACGTGTAGTTAAATAATATTACTCAGTACTTAATTGAGTTAGTATTATGTAAATAATACACCTTAAAATAAAGTGTAACAATTAATCTAATCAAAAATATTTTTTTGATATGTGTACTCTCCATATAGGCACTATTACTTTTAGGTAATATACAGTAGATCAGTGATTCTCCACTGTTTTTCCCCCCCATTGGATATCAAGTGGTGACTTAACACAGTACTAAAATTGTTTATCATACAAATTATAAACAATTCCATTCATGGAAATTTATAAAAATTATTGCGAACTGCATAGCAAAATAATGCTCAATCATTAACGTGGCATGAAACATTCATAGAGAAGTATGATTTACCAGTCTAATATATGAATCTTCTGAATATGAGGAATGAATAGAATTTGACTAGATTTAAGATAAATTACCAGCCAAATTACTGAGTTTGATTGGATGTATGGACTTTGACGTCAACAACAAAAGTTTTCTCCTCTATTAAACACTGATAGTCTATTTCTTTCGCTATTCTAACTAGAAACATATAATATAGGAATTATTTGAGCCGCAAACCACTGATATTGAGAAACCTACTTTAAGTGTATGTTACAGTCTGTAACTTCTCAAGAGAAGAAATGCTCACAGCCCCACCTGCTGTCAATGATGGGCGTTTGTTCTGCGGCCTGGACGTTATAAATGGCAATGGTGCCATCATACATGCCTACTGCCAGCTGATTGGCATTACAAGCGGAGAAATCCAGTGCAGTGACTCCACTCTCACAATGAAAGATTCGATCAGGCCACTGAAACAAATGAACGAACATATTCAAAGAATGTTCACAAAAACTCAAGATAACATGACATGCTAAGGAATACAAATACAGGAAAAGAATACAGTGGCTATAAACAAAGTTGTTGGGCTCTAAAGCCACACTAAAAATGTCTTCGCATTGGATAACAAAATATTAGTGTCATTTATTGTAAAGAAAGATCACAAATAAACTTTACAATCAAAACATTTAAAAAAAAGTTTGTGTAGTATAATTTGTTACTTGGTTTAATATATTATCATCTAATTCAAACAAATGTACACACTTAGTGTGACTTAAGTGTGGCTTCAGTGTCCCAAAGTGTCCAATTTTTTTTATTGGGCACTGTATATGAACAGCTATTGAGAGGGATCTGATGAATAAAATACTTACAAACACTGTTAAATTGACTACAGTATCTGCTATTAATTTTTGTCCTAAAGTATGCGTGAATGTGCAGAATACCGTGGGGTTCTTCAAAGACCAGCAGCACACAAGTCCAGATTTCTGATCTTTGAAATCAAGCTGTCCATATCCCACGGCAAGAAGATCCTGTAGAGAAACACATGTTGTTCAGTCAAGACTTTTAAAACAAATAAATAAAATCATTTGTGGATGAAACATGTTGGTAAAATGGATAGTACTGGGTTTTTCTTGTTCCAGGTCATACTGCTGACATTTCGCCCCATGGTGAGTCCACACTCAAAGGCCCAAAGATGCTCAAGGAATGGACTCGGGGAGTTTTTAGACCCCATTGCCATCCGCACACAGTCTGGGTCTGTTCAACAAAGCAGTATACATATTCTAGCAAATGCCAAATGTTAATTTAAATTGATATTTAAAAACAAAAGGCATTAAAATGCTACTGTTACATTTAACATGCAATTTTAGATGCTATACAAAAGACATCACCCTCTATTACAGGCAGTTGTCTGTACGCAGCAAGCTTGGGCTGGAAGATATTGGCCAGAATCACCCTCTCCATCACTGCTAGGTCCTGCTTGAATTTGTCTGACTGTAAGATCAGCTCATGATCGGGCTCTTCCTCCACCAGAAGCACACAGGCCATCTTTTCAAGTTGAGCGCTTGAGCCACTAACTACATTAAAAGCAAGGATGAAAATTAATGCATTTTTAACAATTTCTATAATAAAATGTGAAATAACCTAATGACTTGTTTTAAAAAGTCAAAAATAAAACAAACAGAAACAAGAAATTACCTTAAACATTTAAATGTATTATTATTATTATATAAGTCAATAATCCATAATGTTGTTTAGCCCATGCTAAGTATTTAATGTAGTCTGGATCAAATTATCTTGTTTATGCTACTGTATATTTTGTAGTTTTGTTTTGAGGATGAGATCATTTCAAACCTAACTTTTCATCAAATTGCTTCTATAATATTGATAATATATTAGAAGTTGTTAGAAGTACATCCACAGAACCTTGTCCATGTTGAGATCTGTCTAATTTGTACAGCTTTACCAGATGACAGATGAATCTATATCATAACACAGTATGACTGGATGCACAATTAGTTTTCTTTGTTGTCCTAACTATGCATGATTATATTATTATATACACACAAGCTGAGAATCATTACTCGAAATTGAATGTTTATTAATATAAAAAAAATTACCTGTACTGCTGATGCTGACCATAGATTTACTCTGTTCAGGACCCTTAGGGTTCAGGTCCAGTTTACTCATGGAGGAGGAGTCTGGGACATCAGCCTTATTTCCTTGATCAGACACCACTGTGTTTCCACTGACATCACTTTTATTGCAGAATGAATCATACATGTCCCAGATGGTGGACATGACAGCTGGACAGAGTGTTTGATGTGGAAAAAATAACAACATTTAAATCACAATGAAGTGCCTTTTATTTTAAGGGCAGATTATAAATGGACTTTGTATTGACATCATACCTTTGTCTACCATTGTAATGCTATCACATTGGACCTCCTTTGTCTTTGGTGCACCATTGAATGTTTGCATTGAGCGCTCCACATATTTATCGTTGCCCAGTCTGTTTTTGCACAGTTCTGTGTAAGCGTTGTTCCTTTCCCTTCAAAACGCAAGACGAAAAAATGGTTTAGCACCATGGAAAAAGTGATTGAGCATGTCAAGCTAGTCAAAATAAATGTGACGTAAATGAGAATTATAAATGTCAAACGAGTCAAATATCATCAACTGAGTTAACTCAATATTCAAATAGAATTTCATAGAATTTCATAGAATTTCAAAAAATATCATAAATGTGACTCACTTGACTGCCTCAGCATCCTCTGAATCTTCTGACACAGACACTGTAGGAATGTCCAGCAGCCAGATAGTCTCTGTCTCAGTCAAGTAACAATCCACCACACTGTCCAATACGTCCTCCCTGACCTGCTCCTGCACCTCCTCTCTACGAGCCTGGACATCTGTATGAAGCAAGCACAGCTAAATATAGTAGAACATCACAATGTTATATTAGAACATTAATTCATCAGATAATTAATGAACGACAGTTAATGAGGAAACTTGGCTGATGAAAATATAAAATAAAAACAAAAACCTGAAAGACTGTTGGACAAGTCTTGTTTCACTAACAAGTCTTTAGTTTCATCAGTCACTGATTCCAATGTCTGGCTTGTTCTGGATGCTGAAATGCTCCCAAAAAAAGACCTGGCATGCCAGCAAAGATCACTCATTAATTTACTATAGCAACAACAAAAGTGATATTATATCATTCTTTTATGGTACAGATTTAAGTGCTGCAAAGAAGGAATATTTTGACATTTCTCCTCAATTACCTTGTAAACGGTCCAGTATTGCTTGCGTTGGTGGTTTGGAAGGCTACCGAGGGAAAGTCTGTCATGGTAGTCCATGATGATGTGTCTTGTGCAGGAAATATTTTTCCTTGTTTAGGTTGTAAAACCCCAGGATCTGGATTATATAATGGGCGAGGAGCAACGTCCTGGCCATGTTCATCAAACACCTGGTGAAGTACATCAAGATGAGTTTAAATATTCTTTTTTTTCATATGGGAATATATATATATATATATATATATATATATATATATATATATATATATATATATATAGGGAATTTATGCATAATCATAATAAACTGCCCAATACCTGAACAGTGTGTTTTGGTGTTTGGGCCGAGCTCTTGTCTAGAACTCTACTGTCACCTTCCGAACTGAAGCTCTTCCCACTGAATGAATGGTTAATGGTTTTTGAAATGCTTTTATTCACACGAAATACTCCAGATGATACATTTAGTGTTTTGGAAGACCTGGAAGAAAGAGAAAACCTGCTTTATCCTATGAAGAGAAAATGTAAATATTCAAGCCAACATAATACATATTAAAGTTTAACTTAATATTGTTGTTTAACAATATTTTAGTTGTAGAATAGCACACCAAACCTTAGGACACTACTTATAAATTCATGTTTAAAACTCAAATGTGTAAATTATCGTATGCACTGGACTGGTAACATGCTGACTGGCAGGTCAAACTAACGTTACAATTTATAATGAAGTGTTTGAGTTGCTCTTTGAGCGTTTGTAATGTATAAACTTACTTGGCGACTTTCAGAGCAGGTCTCTTCTGTTTGACTGTTGTGTTAGACATGTTTCACGCTTTTAAAAGCAAGAAATAAAACAGAAGCGGTTGGCTGGATGGCTTGAAGTTATATGCAGGACAACAAACCGGTCCTGAGCATTCTTGTTTGAAATAACCATAGAAACAGACTCCTCCTACTAGTCCAACACGGTGTGCTTTTCGCCTTCCAATGCAGCCGGTGGCGCTGTGGCGCACTAGTACGCTGTATGACTTACAAGAAGAAAAAGGTCATCATTCTGTCTTATGGAGATTTTTATGTTTGTTTTCATTTATGTGTACAATCATCAGTGTCCAATTAATCTCTCAGTTTCTCAGTTTGATCTGACAAGATTTTATAGATAACTCGCGGTAAGTGTGACATTTTTTGTCGGTTTTTCTGTGGTAACGTTACAATGTGCATGTTAGCTATTACCAGTTACACTGACTGACAGCAGGAACATCAATGCAACTTTATCGTATTGTGAAGCTGGTTGTTTGAATTAAGTCTGCTGGCAGCTTCGCTTGAAATTTACAGCAGAGACAGTGCTTATATTTACAAGTGAAACTACTCAATGTCGTGTACATCCCACCAATGAACAAAACTTAAAACATATCAACAATAATAACTCTCTTACATCCTCAGAGACCCATAGTAAAATAGTTGGCACAAATGTTCAAAGTATACATTATGTTACACTCTGAAACTTGTCATAGCAACACATTTGGTTAGAAAATATGTATAGTTTCTGCTAGCATGCCAAAACCACATAACAATACCACTAGCCTATATTTTTTTGTAATTACAAAAAGGAAAACAAAATGTGTGTGTTTGTGTGCACTACATTCTTTATGAATCAGTAAAGCATCTTTTTTTTATAACTAAGTCTCTGAAACTTCATAGAGTGTAACAGAACTACACATTCCCTTTCCCTCTAGAGCTTTTTTGCAGCGTTCTGATGGTACATAGGCCTATCCTGTGTGGAATAATCGATTGGCCACTGTCAACCATACTTTTGTTCTTTCATTAAAACTCTCACAGAATTTGGGTTGTCAAAAATGGAGGTGTTCATGCATCACTGTCATCACAAGCTCCCAAGTCTTCTGTCCAGGACTCTCTTCAAAGCATCAAAGAAAAGCTACATCTACTGTACCATCCACACTTCTCCTTCAGTCTCTGCCGTTTCCAAACCAGTCATTCCACCAGTGCTTGTGTCTCGCCTCTTCCTGCCGTCCAACCTCCGGGAAGGTCAGGAGGGCGGGGACTTGACATGCCGTAGCCAGAGACTGATGCTGCAGACGGGACTTATCCATCCCTCCAACCCTGGCTGCTTCTATTACTTACCAGTCGCTCTGAGGTCCATGGAAAAGCTGGTTCGTCTCATCGATGAGGAGATGTGGGCAATCGGTGGGCAGAAAGTTGACATGCCAGCACTGTGCAGTGCAGAACTTTGGAAGAAGAGTGGCCGCTGGGAGCTAATGGGGAAAGAGATGTTCAGGCTACTGGATCGCCACAATGCGGAATACTGCCTCGGACCGACTCATGAAGAAGCAGTCACAGAGCTTTTTGCTTCCCAGACCATGATATCATACAAGAAGCTGCCACTTCTGCTGTACCAGGTATTAAAATAATAGTTCACCAACATTTTTAACTCTGTCTCATTTACTCACCCTCATGTCATTCCAAACCCAGACCTTGGTTAATCTTCGAAATTAAAATATAGACATTTTTAATGAAACCTGAGAGGTTTCTGTCCCTCCATTGAAAGTCCAGTAAATAAAGATATGTGATTGCTTTACATTGCATTTATATCTAAACAATAATAGACACACATAGATAAAGCATTTCACACATATATGGTAAACACAGAAGCTCAAACATGCATGTGTAATGCACGGGAACAAATTAGGTTCTCATACACAAAGTTCCTTTGTAAAAGTACTACCATTTTCAGATGTGAAGCAGTAGATAACATGCTTGTGTCTTGCAGGTAACACGCAAGTTCCGTGATGAACAGAAGCCGAAATTTGGGCTCTTACGTGGCCGGGAATTCTACATGAAAGACATGTATTCATTTGACATTAATGAAGAGGCGGCTCTTCATACGTACCACTCTGTGTGTCAAGCTTATGGACGGATATTTGACCGACTGGGCTTGAAGTGGGTGCAGGTACAGGCTGCCACCGGCAACATAGGAGGCACGCTTTCCCATGAGTTTCAGCTGCCAGCAGACATCGGTGAAGACCAGTTACTTGTTTGTGGGAACTGTGGCTTCTCTGCCAACATCGAAACCATTGACCCAGGGCAGACTGAGTGTTCAATGTGTCAAACAGGCACACTGACTGAATCCAAAGGCATTGAAGTGGGGCACACTTTTTACCTCGGCACAAAATATTCAGAGACGTTAAAGGCCCTGTTTGTTAAAGCATCCAATGTGCCTGCAGTTGCAGAGATGGGCTGTTTTGGACTTGGCGTCACTCGAATACTTGCCGCTTCTATAGAGGTGATGTCATCTGAGGATGCTATTCACTGGCCAGGGTTGATCGCCCCTTATCAAGTGTGTGTCCTGCCACCTAAAAAGGGCAGTAAAGCACATGAAGTCACATCCATGGCTGATGAACTGGCTCAAAGCTTGGGAAACAGTCTACCGAACTTGAGAGGAGAGGTGGTACTGGATGACAGGATGCAGATGACCATTGGTAAACGACTGAAGGATGCTAAAATTCTCGGGTATCCATATGTGGTGGTGATAGGGCAGAAAGCTCTAGAGGATCTGCCCTTATTTGAGGTGATTTGTCAGCAGAGTGGAGAGACCATGTTTCTTAGTAAAGAAGGGCTTATGGATCTTTTAAGTAGAGTTGAAACGATCTAATCTAACATGGTTTATAGATTTTTTTTTTTTTTTTTTACATTTTACAAGTGATGTTCAAGAGAGTTCAAACATTGCTTGTGTCAGTAATGACAGTAAGTGACGTAAAAATGCCTGTGATTTGATAACAAGGACATTTTGGTAATAAAACTGGTCTGTTTGTAATATTTTTGTCATTTTGGTCTTGGTGTTATAGGGCCACCAATATTAAGGTATAGCTTAATATAGTGTCATAATGTCATTTAACCCTCTGGGCCTCTACAGTTGAAGATGACCGAAAATTTTTATAGTTTGTAATTGTAATATTTTTTGCTATATCGGAATGGGATGACACTTGGTGACTTTTGTCGCATTAGCTATGTGAACACCAAAAAAAATCATGGACATGATTCGGATATGTCAAAGGGTCGGGGGGGAAAAATCACACTTGGCTCCTTCGCAGATAGACCGACATAGGAAATGAATGGAAAAATGCGGAGAAAAAAAAAAAAAAAAGCCATGATGCAAAAAAACGCAATGAAAGGGTTAATACCCAAAACATTTTGAGTACAAAATAGGCACACACACAGAGAGAAATTAACTGGTAAGACTGCATCAAAGCAGATTTTGAGAATATGTGAAATAAAATCAATAAATCCAAAAGAGACTCTCGTTCTCTCTTACACACACACATATAAATATTGCATAGCATCATAAAATCCCCTCACGATACTAAAAAAAAAAAAAAAAAAATTATTAAACACAAATATATTACATTGATTTTCCTGAAAAAAGTTGTTACATTTCAAGACGTCGGTCTCCTTTGACCGCAAAGGAGCCAAGTGGGGAAGAAAACAATCTCCAAATGATACCTATTGGTAGTTAATTTCTGATATGTACATTATTTTGTAATTTTCTTTTTATTACAGTATGTGGGAGAGTTTTGTCATTTTAACTCGCATACAAACGGAATCCGGACATGTTTATCTGGTAAAGAGGCCAATTTTCCTTGCCTTTTCCGTAATGATGCGACAATAAAATATATTTTCAATTAAATATTTGATACATATGATCAACGTATAACTTTATATTTTTTATTTACTCTCTTTATCACATATATTTTTGATATCCTTGATAACTTGTTTATTCTTTATACACCTTTTTTTTCCCTCCAGACCAGCTGGTGGCGGTAATGCGGTAATGTGTGTCAAGCAGCAGAACACAGGAACAGCTGCTTTCCGAGGCCATGTGGATCTTTGCTGCAGTTTATTCTCAGTTTAATCTCATTTTGGAGTTTTATTTATAGCTCCTCATAGCGGCTATATTTTGAACACAGTGACGTATTTAGATACATCCAGTACACAGTAAGTGGATATATTACAGAATTAATTTAAAGAGATAAACAATGGCTGCCCCAGCGCAAGGCGAAGACAGCGACGATGGCATGGATGAGTTTATGGAGAAGTTTAAAGCTCAGAAATACAAAAATGCGTTTAATGAAAGCAACTGGGAGGAGGTAAGGAAGAACTGTCACGTTATTAGTTAAAGAAACAACACTGGCAACAGCATGTCACTTCTGTGGTAGCGAACAGATTACTGAAGATCAAGCAGTGTGCTGTAACATTGCGTTTGGCTGAAGCAGGTTGTTAACATTAATAATAGGGGTGGGAATCTTTTACCATCTCACGATTCGATTCCGATTCTTGAGGCCACGATTCGATTCAAAATCGATTTTCGATTCAAAAAGATTTTCGATTCAAAACGATTCGATTCGATTTTATCCATAATGATTTCTAATCGGGTTTCTGATCATGATCTACTCTCATCTGCTTTGCTATACAGAATGACAAACGGAGACTTTAAAGTGTCTTTTTCACATTTATTAAGTTCAATTCTCAGGGAAGTGCCTTTTATCAAAAACATGTTCTCAATTGCTACTCATTAGTATCTAGCTATAAAATAATTTGGAACAAAACAAAAGTGCTTCTTCATAATACAAAATGGTTGAAAATAGATGCAGTTTACCACAAATATCATGTAGAACACAACCGGTGAAGACAAAAAAAGATCTATATTTCTCAGTCAGACACAGTAACTTAAAGAATAACAAGTTATGAAAATAAAGTGCTTCTTTCAAAATGAATAATAGTCCTACCCCTAAGCTACCTGGCGATGAAGCAGCGATAGGCCGAGTCTTTTTTTTTTTTTTTTTTTTTTTTTGCCCTCTCGGAGTTGGCAGGGAGTTAAGCACTGCAGTGTGCGTTGGTCTGCAGCTGGCGGCTGACTGTACGTTCACACCGCCGCCGACTTGAGCTGCAAAAAAGCTATGGTCGCCCTGTCAAGGACGCTTGTCAAAAAGTACGGGGAATCTTGTTGACGCTTTGGCCGCTCTGACGTAGCAGCATTCACAATGAAATGTAAACAGAAAAAACAAGCAATGCATTCGGCAGTTTAGGATATCGCACAAGATTTGTCAACACAGAAACCATTTCATCACTGGAGAGTTTTTTTTCCCGACAACATCGTATTAATTGATTTTGATTCATATGCGCGAGGGAGAGAGAGAGAGCAGACAGCGCTCGGGTGAGTGCGCGCGCGCGGCCGGGGCTCTCTCTCTCTGCTCGTAGTCAAGCGCGCCCTGTTAAACTGACAGGACTTAAAACACATGCAAATGGTAGGAACGAAAGATCTCCCTCTCATCCATTTGCTTCCTTTTTGTTTTAGTGATTTGCCGCTCACGTCCCGTTACAAAAATGGAGGCGAACAGCCAGCTGATTTTATTTATTTATTAAATCGATTCTTGGACATTTCAGATCGATTCTGAATCGTTGCCAATGAGAATCTAGATTCTTCTGTGAATCGATTTTTTTGGCACACCCCTAATTAATAAATACGCGTTTTATATCTTGCAGGAGTTTAATAAGGTGCCCATGTTCATGAAGACAGCCCCGGAAAACATAGACCCCGAGAAAAACCCCGATCTCGCCTGCATTCAGTCTATAATCCATGATGATGACAGGACACCTGAAGGTGTGCGGCTCTTTATTTTGCTTTGGTTATTATGATTCTTTATGTACGCAACGTACTGTACCTCCTGTAAATGGCAATTGAATACATTTTGATTTAACTATTTATTTTTCCTCAGAGCAAGCCAGAGGTTTGAAGGATGAGGGGAATGATTACTTTAAGGAGAAGAATTATAAGAAATCTGTAGTGTCTTACACAGAAGGATTGAAAAAGAACTGTATGGATCTTGAACTCAATGCAATTCTATACACCAACCGTGCAGCTGCACATTTCTATTTAGGTACATTCAGTATTCCTTCAATCAAACACAATGAGGTCTATGTTAAAGTTAGTCTGCCTTGTAAATGTGCCAGAATAATTTAGTTTTTCCTCTTTGATTTATGCAATAAACTATTTCCTCCAGGTAATATGCGGTCAGCTTTGAATGATGCCACAGCTGCAAAGAAACTCAAGCCGGACCACGTTAAAGCCATAATAAGAGGTAAGTTGTGTCTGTAGTTTTTAATGTCACAAAGCACACCAAAAACGAATTTCTTTTAAAATTGCATTATTTTGTGTACAAAAAATATATAATGATATGTATATTTGTGCAATTTGATGTATGAATTTAGGAGCCCAGTGCTCATTGGAGCTGCGTAATTACGTTGGAGTATTGCAGTGGTGTGATGAAGGTCTCAAGCTGTGTCCCACCGACAAGAAACTACTGGAGCTGAGAGCCACAGCAGACAAACTGAAGGTAGAAATGCCCGACACGACAGGAAGATCTATTTATGGTGACACATTCTGGATTTAGAGTATTTGGTTTAAGGATTTACATATCAAATTTAGCATGATGTTTAATTCATATTTTTCTATGAAATTATCTTGATGGCAGAATTTTGATGATGGCAAAGAATTAGTTGATTAAAGTTTGATCAAAATAAAAATATATTAATAGTAAAGGTGCTGTATGTACGTTTTTGACTGTACTTAAGCATAAAAATACCATATGTTATTAGCAGATATTTAGGAAACATGCTGAGTTCACATACTCGTTTCTCTCGCAATCTGGCAACCCGGTTGAGCTTTGAGTCTGAGCAGGTGTCCATCTCACATAATGCAACTTTAAATTGCACAAAGTCATTACAATTAAACTATTCACTTTATTTTTTTATTAAAAATTGCATATTACCATCTTATTACTTGCTAATTTACGTATTTATCTCTTGCTACCAAACTGTTACATTTTTGTTTATAATGTGCTCATTTGTTTCTCTCTATCTCTCTTTCTCTTCCCATTGTATCCTGTACGCCAAGGCAAATTTTGGACATTTTATATTCTGCAGATAAATTGTAATATATTAATTAGAGCTGCACAATTCTGGATAAATTTAAAATGACAATTTTTTGTGCTCAATTTAACAAAGTAACATTATTTACTAGAGGTTCTGACAAACTGTTAATGGCTGCAGTCTATTTAAATAAAATAATTAATTATTTAATAACGTAACTCGTCATAGACATAAACAGAGAGAAGTAGCTCCGGCTACATTGCTCTTCCACAATACTCATGCAGTTCTGTTTATTAACCACTAGAGCGCCAAAAGTTACTGACTGCAGCTTTAAAGCGTCAAATGTGATTTTGATCACTACTGTAGTGAACACTGTGTCAGTGTTTATATTCAAAACTTTTATCCCAGTACTTCTATGATAGTTTGACTTATTGTAACATAGAAATAACGATACAGTGTGGTTGAAAAGACTGTTTGTGAAGTTGTATCATACACATGACAACTGCTCTCTCGGGTCAGTGGTAGCGCCGACACAGATTTGAATGTTCGGTTGGTTTCGTACTCAATCTTTTAAAGATTAATCATGCAGCTCTTGTATAAATGTATTTTTTTGCAGAGAGAAGCTGACAAAGATTCCAGAAAGGCAAAGGTTAAAGCAAAAAAGGAGCAGAATGAGAAGAAAGCATTGTTAGCTGCTATTAAGGTACTCCAGATACTAAGTTTAGTCATAAATTTTTTTTTTTTTCTTGTAAAACTGAAATATGTAAAGGTGAAATATTCAATGACAGTTTTTACTTAGGAGCGTGGCATCAAACTCCTGAAGACCGAGCTGTCTCGACACAGGGGTTCGGACAGTGAGGATGATGATGGCCATGGAGGAGCATCTAGAGCTCTGGCTGATCTGGAGCTTGATGGAATGGGCTCTCAGGAGGCCACAGGAGCTCGTGTTTTTATGGATGAGCAGGGAGTCCTCCACTGGCCAGTGCTGTTCCTCTACCCTGAACACAGCCAGACGGACTTCATATCTGCCTTCTGCGAGAACTCCAGGTTTGTTACAAACTCAAAAAGTCATTCAATTTGTATCCTTGCTGAGAAAGGGAGGGCTGGACAGGGAAATTATTTATTCTTTAAATATATTTGATTTTTGTATTTCAGCTTCATGGACCATTTGGCTGTTATGTTTGGTGAAGAGCTTCCTCCTTGGGATACAGAAAGAAAATATCAGCCGCAAAATCTACAGGTCGGTACAAAAGGTTCTTTAAACACCACTTTTTGGTCCATCATTGTTCTCTTTTGCTTGAGTTAATTAGATGCAGTACCACAAAGATTTGTTTTTGAACTTTGATCATATCCATCTGTAACCTCACAATCATGTTTTTGTTTCAGCTTTTCTTTGAGGATCCTGAAAAAGGACATCTTTATCAAGTTGATCTTGAAACGTCACTTCTTAACGTTCTTCAGCACCAAAGGTATTTCAGAGGAATTTCTTCTAAGTAGTTTTATCACTGCTTGAATTGGTCTTTGATGTTTTTTTCTCTCTGTTTTGTTCTTTCCAGGTGCTTTTTGAAGGCAGGATCGCCTAGTTTCATTGTGTTGGTTTCAGGCTCTCTGTTTTCTAAGCAGTTTTTATCAGGAAAAAAGGTCAAGAGATCGAAATGATTGAAATGTTCTGTTTGGACCTTGAAAGACTTTAAACGCCTTGGTCATAAATCTCAACCTCCTGCAAATAAGGATATTTCTGCTCACCCCACCGCTTTAGAAAACTCTGGAGATCGAGGCAAAAATGTTAAAAAGTGGATTTCCTTTACAGTGATGGCAATGATTCACTTTAAATGCAATAAAAGCCTTTTGTATGGTATGGTATTAGACTGTTGAATAAGATTAAGAATTTATAGATCAGTTTTTAATACAGACAGAAAACATGACAATGCAGATCATTTTTATATATTTCAGTAGTTAACTCCGCATTTTTAAGATTGAACATAAAAGAAGCTGTTAAAATATAGCATATGAAAATGCTGTACTCATTTACCCTCCAAACAGGAATGACTTACTTTCTTCTGTGGAACACATTATATTTTGAAAAAAATACATCGACTTTCATTGAAAAACACTGAGACATTTCTCTTTCATTAGAAAGAAAGTCTTACGGTTTTAGAACGTCATAAGGGGGTGAGTAAATGATGACAGAACTTTTATTTAGTGTGAAGTTGCTTTAAAACAGTTTCTGGGATGATAAAATAAATTACAACTAAAGAGGTTGGAGTCTTTTAGACAACATTATCATTAACTCATTTAGTGTCTACTATATAATGCTAACCTCATTTACTGAGGATAAAAATTAATTTGTGATGAAATTGAGCCGACATACGATTCCATTAAACCAATTGTCACATACAATCCCTGGCATAAAATTATGGAATCATCCCACTTGGAGGATGTTCAATTAAAAAAAAAAGATAAATGGTGTGTGGGGTCTTTTCCAGGTCAAGTAGGGGAAACCCGTATGGAATCACTCAATGTTGGAATTATCAACAAAAACAATGTTGTTGCTCCTCCTCTAGCTTGTATGACAGCCTGTATTCTTTGAGGTGTGGACTTACATGCCATTGATTTAAAAAAAAAAAATGGTTACACTTTAGATTTGGGTCCAATTCTCAGTATTAGATAACTATTAACTATGACTTTTGTCTCAATAAACTCCTAATTACTGAGCAGTAATTAATAGGTAGTTGTTATGTTTAAGTATTGGGTAGGGATGTAGAAAATGGGCATGCAGAATAAGGCATTAATGTGCTTTGTAAGTATTTAGAAATAGCCAATATCTTAGTGATATGCATGCTAAAAAGCAACTGGTTAATAGTGAGTAACAAAAACGTTAATTGAATATGCTTAAGGTATGTTTCCTGAAGCCAGAATGTTACGGTATTGAACAAAACTTTTTGTGTCATTTCTGATTGCAAGGGGTTGTACAGTGTGTCCAAAAGACTCAGACCAAATGCTTTTAGGATTTTTTTTTTAATATGACATTTTTGTTACAAATTATATAATCAACATAATTTAAATAAAATGTTTAATCTTCTGTTGCTTTAAAATCAACTTGTACTCAAGCCAACATGAACCATAAATCTGTGTAAAACTAACTTGATCATGTTATCCAGCATGGTCCAAGAACGTTCCTAAGAGATGCTCATGATCAATTTCACAAATTTAAATGTATTAGTGACCCTTAAATAGTGCAGTATTTAATCATGAGGTTTCCTAAAACTTTTTTTTTTACTTGTAGTTTTAAATGGAAAAAACAAAGTCCCAGATTTTGAATGTGATCTCAAGGTGTGGTCACATTACTCAACATTTTGTGGGCAGAATCCAGTCATTCCAATAGGAATCCATGTGACTGGGAGTTTTGAAAATGTCCTTCACGCAGATTTCGCTCATGTTCAAGTTAAACGTGAATTTGACCAACGGAAAGCTGCTTGGTTTAAAAGTGACTCCTGTGTAAGCTCTGCTTCATAAATCCCAACACGATTGACAATGGACAATTGTTTTTTTCATTTGCTTTTTGCTAATGTGACTGCACTTTCAGGCTTCTGAACCCCATAGTACATTGTTAAAACACTTATTTCTAGTCAAACTGGCTCTTCACGTTTCGTGGCATGTCCTGAAGGAAAGCGTAGCCAAAAGACAACATTCCAAAGTGACTTTTTGATCTTTAACACCATAGTAATACATTTCCCTTGTCCATCTCGCAGCTTTAACGGAAGCGAATACCTTTTGAAATAATTAGCTGCATTATTGTTCATTAACATGCACAACTCATGACATTATCTGGAGTCACCTTCCCATTGCTCCTTTCAAATAGAAATGGACCTGCCCAGTGAAAACGTTTTCCCTTGTGGCTGTACGCTCCTCAGCAGCTTTCTAACCACATCCAACCTTCCTTTCCTGATCAGATCTTTTGAGAGCTCCGTCACCTCATCCGTATGTGCTCGGCATAGCGCTTTTAACTCAGTCTGAACAACGTCTATTCCATATCGCTCTTCCGCCTCCTTCAAACATTCCTCTAATTGGTTTATGGTGTGATCTGTGTCTCTCCCACATTGAGTGAAGCTCACAAGAATAGCCTGTAGCAGGCAGCGCAGGACCATCGTGTTTTGGACGCTAGGAGGTTCCAGCTCAAGCGCTTTCCTGAAACAGTCGATGGCGTTCTGCTCCTCTCCTTTCAGCAGCAGGCAGCGACCCCGCAGGAGCTGTAGTTTAGAGATTGTAGAGCCGAGAGGACACTGCAGAGCTTTAGCTAGACTAACCAGGGCCTGGTTTATAGCCATCTCATCAACCAACAGGCTCTCCTGTACGGCGTCAACACCCATGTAGTAGAAAACCTGAGAGAAGTGGAGAGATGGATATATTATCCATATATTATGGATATAGTAACTATGTTGGTAACTACTCTATCGGTCAAAAGTTTGGAATAGTTAAGATGTTTTCGAAAGAAGTCTCTTATGCTCACCAAGGCTACATTTATTTGATGAAAAATTCCATAAAAAAACACACAATATTGTGAAATATTGCTACAATTTAAAGTGTTTTCTATTTTAATATATTTTATTATTCCTGTGATGGCAAAGCTGAATTCTGCTAAGACTGGAGTAATGGCTGCTAAAAATTCAACTTTGCCATCCCAGGAATTACATTTATAGTATATTAAAATAGAACGGATATTTTAAATTGTCACAGGATCCTTCAGAAATCATTCTAATTTTCTGATTTGCTGCTCAAGAAACATTTCTTCTTATTATAAATTGAACAAAAGTGACAGTAAAGACATTTATAATGTTACAAAAGATTTCTATTTCAAATAAATGTCTCCATTCATCAAAGAATCCTGAAAAAAAGGTTTGGTTTACACTTTATTTTAAGTTTTATACATTTAAGTACTGTGTAATAATAATTAATGTGCTTACTATAGGGTTAGGGTAAGATTAGGGTTTGGTTTAGGGATATATTCATGTAATTCATTTATAGTTACTGTAACATGAGGACACGGTAAAATAAATTGTCACCAAAGGTTTTCACAAAAATATTAAGCAGCGTTTTCAACTGATTATAAGAAATATTTCTTGAGCACCAAATCAGCATAATAAAATTATTTCTGAAGGATCGTGACACTGAAGACTGGAGTAATGATGCTGAAAATTCAGCTTTACCATCATTACAGTTTTTACTGTATTTTTCATCAAATAAATGCAGCCTTGGTTAGCATAAGAGTTTTCTTTCAATATTATTTTTTAAAATCCAATAATTATTCCAAACTTGTGACCGCTATCTTGTGTTCTCATTAACTACCTGACCCATCTCCAAGTGAGTCCTCAAACAGGGTCGGACAGCCAAAACACGTTCCAGGTCAGAACGAGCCCCTTTTAGAATCTGACGGTCAGGGATTCCACCGTGGCCACACTTCGCTTTATCAAGATCCTTTGCATAAGTGGTGACACTAAGCTGGAGAAAAAGTAGAAAGGGGTAAAGAATACATATTTTGAGGTGCATTAAAACTATCAGAGCAATACAGAAAAAAAAGAGGTAAACACGTGTACACAAATACATCACATACAGTGGCCAATACTGAACAAGTATTTGTACACCTTAGCCATTTTAAGCAAAATCTTTAAAAAAGGCAGAGGTTTGTTTTAGAATAGATAATACAATTACCGTTAATATTGTTCAAAATTAACATTCACAACAATGACTTGTGTCTTTACCTAACTTTTAAATAATTTAATAAAATGCTCTTATCATGTACATACAGGTGAAACTCAAAAAATTTGAATATCGTGCAAAAGTTCATTTATTACAGTAATTCAACTAAAAAGGTGAAACTCATTACATGCAAAGTGAGATATTTCAAGCCTTTATTTGTTATCATTTTGATGATTATGGCTTACAGCTATGAAAACCTTTTCATAATATTCTAATTTTGAATTTGGGGTTTTCAAAAGCTTTTCATAAGCAATTGAAATATCTCACTTTGCTTGTAATGACTCTATATAATATATTAGTTTCACCTTTTAAGTTGAATTACTGAAATAAATGAACTTTTGCATGATACCTGTATGTTTTTGCATTGTACTTATATTTTAAAAATACCTTTAATTACACCTGTAATCAAGTTATGTAACTACATCTATAATTACACTGTTGACCCTGTAAGTACATAGTTAAAGACAGAATATAAAGTGTGTCTAACTTGATTGGTTTTTAGATATGAAATTCACACATTTTAAATGTCCAAACACTTTCTGCGGAAATATTATAACTATCATTTTTAGTCTGCCTTTTAATGTTTAAGTCACACAATGGGTGTTTCTTTGTCTTTGCAGAAGCATTTGTTTTTATGGATTATCCTGGGGTGTGATTCAAGGAGAGGTTATAAAAATGTAATTAAAAAATACACAGCCGATTCAAAGTATTCATTGTTTGTGAGCAGTACTTTTATATAGGCACGTGTAAATACAAAGAAATATATATGAATTGTTGGTTGGGGGGAGGTAGTATTTCTCTTACCTTGGCACGTGTACAGTACGCCTGCCAGTTGAGTTCTGCATCAGGCAGGACACTCAGTGCCATGTTACAGATACCGATGGCCATCTCCAGTTTGCCTGACAGGAAGAACACGTCCGTTAGCCTGTTGAGTATGAATGCATCCTCTGTGGCGAGCTTAATGGCCTGTGAAAATCAGCAGTGAGAACAAATCGAATCATTTAGAAGCTTCACACTGCATTATTACTCACATAAGCTTTTCAGTTTATCAGCTTATGTAACCAAACAAGCCTAAACTCATCTTTCTAACACCTGTGTCAAGAAACAACAAAGTTACACGTCATGTGACATGTTGTGGATACAAAGAAAATGTGTGCAAATAACCTCAAGACTGAAATATGATTAGCTTGACTACAATAAAACATTCTAGATTTGTCCTAGGCTGACATCCTTACCGATCCATAACACGTCAAAGGGTCAGATCCAGAGAAACCACAGTCATGGACTGACATTGGCACAGTGGAGAACTCCTCCGTCCGCTCCAGCATGAGACCAACATAACACCAGGCCATGGCTAGAGAGTAAAGAGAGATATAAAGACATGTCTTAATGATTCCTTGAGATCTGCTCAGGACGCTGATATGTTTATCAAACATATGTTTATAAAAAGCCAAGCGTGACATGTGGCAACATAAAACTAGAAAGGCTGGTCTGTGAAACCTTTTACTTCTCCTTTTATGTAGGGGTGGAAAACGGATTTGGCCAATGGGGCCAGTGCCCGGTTTTCAGGGCCCTCAAGGTGAGAGTGAAGTAAATGCAAAAATGCCATAGACGGACAAAAAACACTTGAACGTGTGCCAGTGACTGTTAATGTAAAATAGGCACACACAAAAAAAAAACAGGGGGAATTTTCTCTGCTCTTGGCCCCTATTATCAATGCCTCCTGACCACCTTATTGCAGTTTTAGTTGAATTATGCCCATAGTCCAACTAAATTCAAGTTAGGGAACAAATTATTACAACATGGCCATGATTTATCTAAAACAAGGGAACTAATTGATCAAATGTAGCCATTCGTTGAAGTCGTGGCAATGAATTAATTCATGGCCACAATATCAATTCTTTTCTGCATGTCATGTGCAATATACGTATGATGTGTTTGTTTTCATAGTTGCATTATTGCTTCTTTAAATATCACATTTGTAACTTCATATCTAATATTTGCAAATGCATTATCTGGACATTACATCTCATAACTCTGAGGACCATAATCTGTACTTGATTAATGGTATCATCAGTGTAACCAATAAATCCAATCTTCATATTTAATGCATGAAAATTACCTTTGAGATGTGTGTTGTCAGATTGTAGAGTCTCTGTGAGAAACTTGAGGCCCTTGTTAAAATAGGTCGGTCTTGTTAGCTCAATGTCTTTTGAATCCCTCACAATTCCATCTAACCTATTAAAACAAACAAACAAAGGTTGAGATCAGCCTATTAATGTTTAAGTTCATGATAATGAATGTCTAAGCTGACTCAAATGCTTCGATATGCAGTCAGATGTTGGATGGTGTGTTAAAAATGAAGCTAAGCAGGAAGGTGTCAGAAAATACTTCTGTAAATACCTTATGTAAATTGTTGCCATTTTGAAATACCAACTTCTTTTTTCCTCAATCGGGATCTGTAAGAAATAAAACAATAGAACAATGTTACACTCTAAAATATTTGATATACTGTATTGATTCCCGCATTGATTTTTCACAGGTGCTTTTATTGTATTGAACTGTGCATTGTATTGTGTTTTGTTTTAGAGTTGAAGGAAATGTTAACAGAAAATGCCCTTGCAGAAAATAACCAGTACAACCAGTATAACCAAAATTTTCCAATTTTTCTATGGATTTTTTTTTTCTTTTTAAAGTGATGAAGATACTTGGCTCAATGACATGACAAATATTTGTCTATCTATAACAACTCTTTCAAAAATACATTGAAAATGCAGTTTACATACAATTGCTTGTACACATCTCTTCTATGAGTATGTTTTTAATTTCTAAATTAAAATTTATTGGGACATTTTTGGAAGGGGCATTAAGTAAAATTGTCAAACATTTGATTTCATAACATCATAACAAAGAAAAAGCCTGGTTTAAAAAATGCACAGCAGACCCTCATGACTGTGTCAATAAGTCTCTTAAATGAAGTCTCTTAAGATATTTTAAGTTTAGTTATAAAATATCATGTGGTGCGACTCCCCAAAAACTCAATGATATGTACAGTAAAAAATGACTGCAGTGATTATTTATCGCAATTTAAAATTAAACATAATAAGAAATAATGTGTTGTTTCAACTTAAAGAAGTATGTGTTTCATGCTTGACTTAAAATATTAAGTTCAGTTAACTAAGTTAGATATTTAAGTTATCTCAAATTTTAACTAATTGCAGCAACATTTAATCATTAATTTGTATATTGACTCTCCTACAATATATCTACGTCTCCCTGAAACTAATGTGCTCACCAGTTCCTCTCCGTAATCGAGTGCACGGTTGTATAACATAAGCGCAGCTGTCAGTCTCTCCCGTAAATCTTCGTCCCTCTCCAGCTCCACGTCATGAGGATGTATATACGCCTGTTCTGCCAAGCACCGTGCCACCCTGAGCCTGCAGTCTGTCTGGTTCTCCCCCATCTCTTGCCCCATGAGGGCAGCCACACGCTCCATGCACTCCCCCTCTTCCAGCTCTCGACCCAGGCGTTCGTATACGTAACCCAGGTTGGCCCAGGCGTTGAGGTTTTCTGGATCTTCTTGGCAGATGCTGTGAAAGGCCTCTTCTGCCGTCTCCAGTTCGTCCATATGAAAGGCCAGCAGGCCCAGAATATTGCGCACAGCGTACTGTAGTTGTCCCGTCTCAGCTTCGAGCTCAGCCCTGAGGCTCTCACACTTGAGCTGGGTGTCTCGGTGCCGAAGTGTGGCTGGTCCATTGGGTTCACCATTCAGATTCAGATCCAAATGAAAGTGGCCAGGGATGTAGGCCATCCCTTCAATCAGAGACTCGATGTCCTCTTCTGTGCTGTCCTCCATTGTCTCCCACACACGTACTGACGATGCCTGGCTAAGACACACTTAGCAACTTATTAGTGGGACAGGAAATACAGGTTTAAAGAGGAGGAGAAATGAGACATGAGTAAGAAAAGTTGTGGAACATGTGCTTTCTTGCTTCCTGTAACAGGTTTCTCCACCCCAACATTGCAGTTTTTACATTAACTGTGTTCATTTCAAAGGAAAACATGGGCGTTTGCTTCAGTAACTGTGTAAAGAATGAGTCCTGCTTTCTGAATTTGAGTGACACACCATGGTGTTGTGTCATGTAGGGATTGTCTTTTACCATGAATCAGCAAAACATGGTGCCAGAAAGAACACATTTTAAATGCTGTCAGATATGATAGAAATGTAAAACAGTCCTCTGCGTGTATGATAACATTTAAAAGGCAGTGTGTGTAAAAGCTATTGTTAATTCAGAACTTCATGGTCGTGTTTAAGTGAAAAATTTTCTTAGGTGTGAGATGATTGTCATACGATGAGAAAGTTAATGATCATTTTGATTTCCTTTATCGTCATTCAGAGTGCAGGAAGTAGTATTGAAATGCTGATCTGAAGATTGAGTGCTGTCAAATATGAATAATTTTTAACTTCAACTCCAGTATTCTTTAGAACTTAAAGGGATAGTTCACCCAAAAAAGGAAAATTCTGTCATCATTTAGTCACCCTCAATAGTATAGAGAAAAAAATACCATGGAAGTCAATGGGGTCTATCAACTGTCTGGTTACTGACATTATCTTCTTTCGTGTTCAGCAGAAGAAAGATATTCATACAGGTTTGTAACAACTTGAGGGTGAGTAAATGATGACAGAATTTTCATTTTTGGTGAACTATCCCTTTAATGTCTAAAGACTAGGTTTAAGGTCCAAAGACTACAACAATGATAATAATTGACTCACCCTTATGTTGTTCTAAACGTGTATGCCTTTCTTTCCCTCTTTCTTTCTTTCTTTCTTTCTTTCTTTCTTTCTTTCTTTCTTTCTTTCTTTCTTTCTTTCTTTCTTTCTTCTTTGAACATAAAAAAAGAAGTTCTGCAGAATGGCTGAGCTGCTCTTTTCCATATTATGAAAATAAATGGGGACCAGGAGTGGTGCCATATTAATAATACATATTCCATTATCAATAAATACTTAAAAGTCTGAAGGGAAAAATCTTTATTCAATGACAAACATAAACTGTGTATTAAGTTATTGGTACTTTCAATTTATTATGAATATGTCACCTTGGGTGAGTGATGACAGAATTTAAACTTAACATTTAAATGGATAAACTATGCCTTTTAAAAGCATTTATATATCTTCTAAAATATTACAGTTATACAAAACAGTTATCTTGATCTTTTCAAGCAACAGAATTCTACATAAAAGTCAGTTCATTATTTTCATTTGGTGCAATTTTTATTATGACCACTAGAATGAATCATTTCACTAAATATAAAGTACATGCATGCAAAGAGACAACAGTGACATGCACAGGAATATTTTGTAATAAGACATGAAGTGGCAGGCTGTGAAAAAATAAATCAGCATTGCTAATCATCAGCATCAGCTAAGCATATTAGGAATGTATATGCATTTAGATCTTATTTTTTATATGTTTTATATTTCCATAAACTATCTGGCTGGCAATAGGTCAATCTCATGACAAGAGTAGCCTACCTCAAATTGCAGTCAATTATATATATTAAGCTCCCATTTTAAAGTACATGGACGAACAGGGACATTTTTATGGTTACCTCAGACTGGAAATATGGGTCTGTTGTGTGTGTGAGGTTATTCTCCTCACGTTCCTGTTCTGTTTTCGTCCCTAATGACTATAACAGAGGGGAGATCCTCATCGTGCCGCCAGCAGATGTTTAATGATGTCATCTTGACTTGCTCCTGGCCCCAAGAGAACATTAGTATGACACAACACAGAATTGGGACTCATACTTTTTGTCTATAAATCTATAGGTCTATTTTCTTTCTATATGTAACTACAAAACAAACCGGGAATATCAGCCATGTGGTAATTTGAGGTTATAGACCACAACTTTTTTCACTGGAATGGAAATACTGTGTCAACTCACCATTTACTGTGCTGACTTACAGTTGGCAAGATTACGAATAGGATTTTAGTGGAAACATTGAATGTCAGTCTGAGATGTGTTTAGCAGACAGTGGTGCTTGATTCAACAGGTCCAGTCTGAACAGAATCTAATCAAAATAATCATTCTGCGTATAGCCTAGGGCACCTCTTGGCACAAGTTTTGTTTTTTGTTTTTTGTTTTTAAGAATGGGACAGTTCAGTCTCTTAATTTAGGTATAATACAAAGTGTGTGTGTTATAAATGTACATACATAAAAAGTAAAAAAAAAAATATATATATATATATAAAAACTTTGCAGGATTTAGTATGCTGATGACCGTTAAAACGTGTCATCATAGTTTATGAAAAGAGTCCATTCCCAGATAGCAAAAATGTGTCTGGCCCACCTCTGGGCCGCATCATTGCTTCAGACAAATTTTGCTTTCTGGGATTGCTTTCATGTGTTTATTCACACTATCACATGATTTATATAATTTATTTTAATAGAAATATGTCTAAATTATCACATATACAGAACTTCTTAAATATAGCTAGTTAAAACACATTTTCACTAAGCTTTAAAACAAATATTGTGATTAAATGAGTTTTGTAATTATTTTGTGAAGCTGCTTTTAATTCTACTCATTAGGCCTACTTCTATAGACTATTATTATTAGCTACTTTAGTAGCCTAGTTGTTAATTAAAATAGCATCTGATATAGGTATTAAGTAAAGTCCACGTGATACCTAAATTAGGTATCACATGGACTTTGTTGTTTAAAGTAGGCCTATTTCCAATTTAACTTGTGGGAGTGAATTTACGGTCGCGTTTAGTCCATTATTTACGGCAGTGAACTTCTGCGCTCCGCTCGCTGTCATGCAGGTGGAATTCAGTCCAACCGAGTGATTCAAGCAACATCAAGACAGACACCCAGTTTGAAGAGAGCTTCTGTCCAACCCCGACTTCATCTCCGAGCATCACATACACAGTTCACCTCGACACAGGCATGGCATCATCCGCACAACCGAGGGATTTGAACAGCAAGCAGATCGGATACATTTAAACGACGAATCCTCAGAGAGACTCGCATCATGCTCAGGTGGTCTGTCTTTCCCACTGAAGATCATATAGGCTGCGTTTGGGAAAGAAAACAGTCGTGTGAATGTTTAGAATATTAATCGGGTATGTCAATCTCACGTATGATTATGTATTTAGCTCATTGACGCTTGTGGCGTGTTTTTACTTAAAGGCATAAGCGGATTTCAGCAATAATATAATGACTGTCTATGTTTACAAATAGTCACAGGGTATTGCATAATGTTTTTATGCATAATACTGTCTATATCAGTGGAGTGTAAATCAAAACTTAAGGAGCTACATTTTTTTTCCAGAGCAATAGTCAATAGCCTATTTCCCCTTTTCCTCTTTTCTTTTAAGTAGATCCTTTGTATAATCATGGAGGAGAGCAATACCTGCGAATCAGTCCCAGATTTAAAGGATCTGGAGTTAAAAGTGGGGAGAAAGACCCCAGAGGGTCTCCTGAAGTGGATGAGAGAGGAGCACAAAATGACCTCTCATCATCAGACAGACAATAATGAGACTGAGAAGAAAGGACTGGATGAGAAGATCCGAAAACTTAAAATGGAGATGGTAAGATCTACACGTCTATTCCAATCAACTAGTTTTAGTTATTTAAATCAAAACTATTCTTATGGTTATTGATTTATAAACTATTATTTGATAATGTGGCCCTCTCTTTTGTACTCTTCATCTTAAGAATTCAGAAAAAGAAAATTACTATAAAATGAATAGAGAGTGTGACAACAGTCAGAAGAATGTGTATAATGTGCAAGTTTTATAAATGTATGTGGATGACACTCATAGCAGATGTGCAACTTGAAGAGGTGAATTTATTTTCTCCTCTTTATGAAATATAAAGCCTCTGGCTTCCCAGATTTCTTTTTTTGGGGGGTTTGTCACATGTCCAATATATCCAATATCCATATAAAAATTCCAGTGTAAATCTCTTATATACTGACTCTGATTGCATCTTTTCATAACACAACTCCCAAGAAGAAGCCTGCAGCATGTTGTTGTTGTTGTTTTCTCATTTTGAAGGGTCCCAACCCACATTCCACAAACCAAATCAACCAGAAGCAAAATAATTTCTCACAGCATTGCCAAACAGTAAATTGAGCACTGAAACATGACACTAAAACTGTCATACAAGGCAATGGTGTTTTTAACGAGAATATGTATTGCTTGCAAGCACATATCTGTGATGATGTTGAAGTGAAGGGGTGGCTTGAGTTGTGATAGAAGATTTGCTGCTGTTTTTTTAAAGTTTCATGCTTTATACTGTAACTTCAAGCTCCTGGGCCTGATACACCCTTGGTTGTATAAAGAATTGTTGTAGTTAGGGAAATGAGCTTGTTCCCCAGTGGAATGCAGAGCCATTAAGCAAATGGACCCTGATGTTGTTGCTATGGTGCTCTTTACTGAGTGGGAGACTTTGTAAAAAGGCCCCAAAGCGGTCATGGATTATGCTACTGCCAGTTGCATTTCTGATTTTTGGAAGTCAGTGTTATTAATTTGCCGTCATGATGATCATGATGATCATCTTAACATGTCAGTGGTTTTCCGCATAAAAAGGTGAATGATACTAAAAGTGTCTTGACCGCATTATGAAATTATGAATTCATTTATACATTATATTTCTGTATTAACAAATCAAGTAATTGTACTCTGTGTAGAACATCTAGAAATACAAAGTTCTGACATGAAAAGCTCGATGCTGATAGGTTACAGACTCATCCTTAACTCAATCTGCTTGCAATCACATCATTCTCTAGGGCACAGCTGATTGGTTCCTGCTGTATCAGTAGCCAATGAGCTCGCTTGCTCAACCTTCAAATACTTGTTCAGCATTTTCTGTAGCAGTGCAGCACGCTTTCAGAAACCCTCCACCTTCCCCAGATCCACCTGTATAGATCTGCTACGGGTAATTCACGCTTCTTTCAAAAACATTAAACAATTTACTAAACCCAAACTTTTGAACTGTAGTGTACTTATTCTATTGATAGCCCTGTTTATTTAACAGTTAGAAATAAAAACCAAATATGCCTAATATTTTTTGTCTAATCTTATACATGGGTCTTTATACGTACATGGAAAAATATATATCTACTTAGAACCTAGGGTTCTTGAATACATTTCAAAGAAAGCTTTATGCCAAAAAGGTTCTAGGGAGAAATGTCTTAAATGATTGCATAATACTTTCATGTTTAACAGGTTATTTAATTTTTTTCTAACGATAAAGTATATTTACGAGCTGTTTCATTTGTACATTTTGTATTACAATTAAACATGAATTTAATTATTTAATTAATTAAAACTAAATTAAGAAAATGATCCCATGATGAGTACCCCTAAAAGGTTATTTGAAGCACCTATATAGAACCCTTTCTTCTAAGAGTGGCAGTAAATTGGGTGTTAAGAAATTGTTTTTGAGTTGTTTTCAGTAAAATTGAGTTTTACTGTTCTCCTGATGCCATTTTTCACTGTTCCCAAATAGTCATGATATACAGCAAGCCAACTGTCATTGCCTCACACTGTGACATTGTCACCTGGACTGCTGCAGTCTATTGACACACACACACACACACACACACACACACACACACACACACACACACACACACACACACACACACACACACACACACACACACACACACACACACACACACACACACACACACACACTGGTTTCCATAAAAAAATGGGGACAAAAATGTCTCCATTAGGTCAAAATATACTGGTATAACACAAAAAAAATACAAATCTTACATATCACTATGATAAAATGATCACATTTGACTTTAAAACAGTGGAATCAAGTGTGAAATCAAACAGCTTGTTGTTTATGTCTGTGATCTGCATGAAGAAAGAGCGAGAGAGGGGTGTCCTCGATGACTTTCAGCAACTCTCTCTCTCCCTGCCTGACACACACAGATGGGAAACACAGGGGGAAGGTGTGCTGACAGATGGAGGAAAGGGAGATGACTCTTCCAGTCTGATAGAACGAGAGGAGAGAGGAAATGAGGGAGGGAGGAAGAGAGAAGCAGTAAGGTTGAAAGGGAGAGTGGGAGGACGTAGAGGTAAGGAAGGAATGCAGAGAGATAGAGTGCACGTGTCGTGCCAGATGAGAGAGACAGCGGTGATGTATTGGAATATAAGAGATGCTGTCAATCCTGTCAGAGCTGCAGTGTGTCAGGAGGAGCAACAGACGGCTGCAAATGAGTTCAGAAAGAGTGTAAACTGATGCTCCTGAAATATTTTGCTGTCTCACAAAAATATTAAGCAGCACACCCTATCTGACATTGATAATAATCTCTAAAGGATCATGTGACACTGAAAACTGGAGTAATGATGCTGACAATTCAGCTTAACCATCACATGAATAAATAGTTTTTTAATACATTAAAGGGATATTTAAACTTTGTCATCATTTACTCACCCCCATGTTGTTCCAAACCTGTATGAGCTTCTTTCTTCTGTTGAACACAAACAAAGATATTTTAAAGAATGTTGGTAATCAAAAAGTTGACGGTAGCCATTGACTTCCATAGTAGGGAGAAGAAGAAAAAACACTTTGGAAATCAATGGCTACCGTCAACTGTTTGATTACCAACATTCTTTAAAATATCTTCGTTTGTGTTCAAAAGAAAAACAAAATGTAATGACAAAATATTCATTTTTGGGTGAACTGTCCCTTTAAAATAGAATACAGTTATTTTAAATTGTAAAAATATTTCACAATATTACTGTTTTTATTGTATTTGTGTTTAAATAAATGCAGATGAGCATAAGATATTTATTTGAATAAACATTTAAATATCTTACAGACCCCAAACTTTTGAGCAGTAGCATCTTAACTATATTCACTCACCCCATAAGTTGATTTTCAGGAGTATTTTTAATGAAGAAACACATTTACTGTATCTCAAATACTTTGATTGAATTAATTAACTGAATATAATTCTGAATCTGGACAATTATGTGGCTATTTATATCAGATCAATTTAATATTAATACAGTAAACTAGCTTCAAATAATGATCAAAATATAAAAAAACATTCTGCTATATTTTAAATAATTGGCTGCCACTATAAGTTAGATAATACAGATCTCTACTGTAATGGCAGATTTGCAGTTTTGCTATTGGGAGTGTTTTCTTCACAATCAGTGTTTATACAAGTGACTTTAGTTTCTGACTTCAGTTTTTATCGTCCAAAACCACTTAGTAGCAAAACATCAGACAGCAAATACAACTCTCTGACAACTAAAGGTCAATATGGTGTCTACATAGGCACTAAACCCAGAAATTCAATGGAATAATAATAAATTACTATCAAAAACACAAATATCTTTTTTTTTGTCCCCTGCCCTGTTTCATTTTTGACCCTGAATTTGAAACTCCCAAGAATAACAAACGAGCACCATAATAGTTCATATGACTTGTATATTTCATATCTTATACTAAACTACTGTATGTTGTTATTGCCATTTAATAGCAAACTGCATGATGCGGCAAGTTTGAATACATGCGAACTTGTGTGTAGCCTACTTGAACACATTCAACATATTTCTTAAAGATAATTTCTACTATAAAAAAATGTATGCAGCAGATATATTTACTACAGTATTTCACAATGGCATGACCAAAAATGTCAATGTTCTTCACATTCCTTCCCTTCACATTCCATCTACAAGAATAGATGTGTTATAGTGAAATATCTTGGTTTCTGCCAGCTACTGCTGCATGCTGTTATAATATATTTGTGCTTATTGTTACTCTTCCAAAAATAAAGTCCTTGACTCCTTTTAACACTCACCGAGAGCTACGTGTGATACTTAACGGAGCAGGACACCACAGCATGGAAAATGAGCTCTCCAGAATTCCAGGGATTAGAACACAAGACGTATGAGCTATGGTTTTAAGGAGTGGGAAAATGGAATTCTTCTCGCTGTGAGAATCTCCAGTGTGAGCCTCAGACACTGTGGAATGTTCTCCCTAAGGAGAGTCTGTGGGTCAGTGTGTGGCTCCATGTGGAAGGAGGAAACTATAAGATGATTGCAGCAACCGTGCACTTTATTGCATTAGGTTACAATGACAGTATTTTCATTTCTTTAGCATTTTATACGGTCTATTTAAAGGTGTAGTTCACCCAGAAATCTGTCTGACAATTGGGTCGTAATTTACTTGTTCCAAACCCAAATGGCTTTCTTTAATTGTGGAAAACCAAGGTACATTTTGAAGAATAATAGTTTTTGCTCTTTTACGTGCAGTTCCCCATCTGTCAGTCACTACAATGTTATGTCGACTGACAAATGGGGTCTCGCTTGGGAGCCCCAATCACCTCTGAGATAAAAAATATGGCCAATGGAATTGGCGAGTGGAATTTGCATGCCAAGCCACTCCCCCATATACGGGTATATAAGATGAGAGCCCCGGCTATTCAGCGGTGGTTCAGGGTTGTGGCAGCGGGGACATAATGTCTACAACAACATACAATGTTGGTCGGTTTGTTTGTTTAAGAATCTTATGAGGAGTTGGCAAGATGGGCCTTTTACCCCACACACTGGGTAAAAGGCTCACTGGTATGGGGAAAAAGGCACACATTATGTATACAGATAAAATAATATGTTTTTAATAATGTCTAAGTTAATACTTGTTCAAAACAATCACTTTAGCAAAGTTTACACTATTTACAGTTAATTTTAATAAATTAAAGAATTCATTTTTGTTCAATAAATATACTGTCATTAAAATGTTCATTTTAAAACAAAATATATATTTTAAGAAAGAAGTAAAGATTCTAAAAGCATTGAATGAAATCCAATAATAATTTAATAGAGCTTTACAGTTGTAAAAAATGCACCTTTTACCCCAAATACTATTGGAAAAATTATGCTTGATTTACCTTGAACAAAACTGAAAAAAAAGAAAGAAAAAAAATTAATTAAATTAAAATCATTAACAAATATATTAACAAATCATAATCAAAATATAGACATCAATTTTCATTTGAGCAAACATAAACATTTTAAATATTAGATCAAATTAGCACAGAATCACCTTTGCGTTGTTGTCTGTGATCGCGTCAACGATCAAATTTTCACATGCATCATAAAAAGCGGTTGTTAAGAAAAGTGGTGAGCTGAATTATTGTGCCATCTAGTTGTTTAAAAGAGAATAAAATCAAATGCGCCTTTTATCCCGGTGCGCCTTTAGCCCTGTTGTACCCTATAATACCTTTATGGGGCTTTTGTGTCCTTTTTGTAGCTTGAAAGCCCCAGTTAGTTCAGTTGCAAGGAAATAAGTAACCAGTCAAATTCTTCCAAAACTGCTTCTTTTGTGTTCCACAGAAGAAATAAAGTCATATGGGTTTGGGATAATGACAATTTTCATTTTTGGGTGAACTACTCATTTGTCATTTGAACTTTTCTGGACAAACATAATACTATGGCCTCAAGTCATCAGAGTTATTTAAGGCCACGTTCACACAGCAGCGGGATATGGTTGTCAGTGCTGTATTTGAGGTTTTCATGTGTCGTTTCTGTAACTTACAACAACGGAGATATGAGCTGTGAGTCATCTGAAGGTTCTAGATCCAGTCTCCACCGGTTAGGAGCTGCTGCCGTCAGTTTTGTGTTCTACATGTGACTCTCCGACCAGTTATAAAAGCTGCTGTCGGTTAATGAAGATTTGGTGGATGAACTCTTGTCTCTTGGAAACTTTTCATGTCAGAAGTGTATGATAAGACTTTTCAGTTTTTATGCATATCACCATCTTTGATATTACTTTGACTCCCATTGCACGTTCATACAGACAGTATTCGAGGCTCTATTGTAAATTGCTGTGTGAACGGGACATTTCGAGACACACTTGTAAGTAAATGCGGTTGGTAATCACAAAAACTGACAGTATAAATTTGAAGTGTGTTAACTTTTTTACTCTATATACAAATGTAATGGGCACTGTACAGTATACAACATTTTGGGGTTAGTAAGATTTGTTTTATTATTCATTAATTAATTCAGCAAGGATGCATTAAGTTTCTCAAAAGTGACATTAAAGACATTTGTAATGTTACAAAAGATTTTTACTTCAAATAAATGCTGTTCATTTGAACTTTATACGAATCCAGAAAACAATCAAAAGGTATACAAATATCAAGGTTTCTAGAAAAAAATATCAAGCAGCACAACCGTTTTTAACTGTGGCAATAATAAGAAATGGTTCTTGAGCAGCAAATCAGCATATTATAATAATTTCTGAAGGATCATGTGACACCGAATACTGGAGTAATGATGCTTTGTCATTACGGGTCAGGAATACATTTTACAATATGTTAAACTAGAAAACATAGTTAAATTGTAATAACAATTCACAATGAAATACACAGTACAGTTTTACTGTATTTTTTTTTTTTTTAATGCATCATTGGTGAGCATAAGAGACTTCTTTCGAAAACATAAAAAAAAAAAAAATCTAACCCCATAGTATGTGTATGTTAAATTCAGCCAGTTCCATATGCATATGCAAACAGACTGGAGTTGGGCACAGCCAGACCAGCGCTCACCACATCAGTGCTGAGACAGGGAGAATATTTACGAGTATGTTCATTAGTCTCAGCAACTCTGGTGGTGTGCTGACGTTAACCCAACCCGACCCAACCCACACCAGAGCAGAGTTGTTACAGTCTGTTCTCTGAATCTCTCTCGTCTTTTACGTATTTACATCTTTCTCTATTTACTGTAAAAAAAGGCTTGTTTATCTTTGCCTTCTAAATTCAGCTCTATTTCCCATCCCCCTCTCGCTGCCTCTTTTGTTCTATTTGTATCCCACGCTCTTTTACCGAAATGTTCTCTTTTGCTTTTTTTGTACTGTAATTAGTGTGGTTGACGTCAGAAGTGCACTATGGCCTTTAAATTACACAGCAGGCTGAATGTATAGGATAAGAGTATGCTGTCCATTTATGACATGCCTGGATTGGTGCACTTAAACTGATTTATCTCGTCCTGTTCTCAAACTGGGTCTATTGGGATTCAGCACATTATCCGCATTTAGACGTCCTCCTTTTAATTGAAAATTCACACAATATGAGTCAGAAATTGAATTGAAAATGAAAATTCTGTAACCGTTTAATGACTTTCTTTTTTCAGTGGCACACAAAAGGAGAAGTTAGGCCTCAATCATCATTCACTTTCACTGAATCGGAAGAAAAAAAAGATGCGGTGAAAATGAATGGTGACTAAGACCAAAGACGTCTTTTGTGTTCCACAGAAGAAAGAAAGTAAAGTACGGATTGGACCGACATGTGGGTGAGTAAATAATGACAGAATTAAGATTTTTAGGTGAACTGTTTACCTAAAGTGCTGTGTGACTAGCGGACGGGGTGCAGACAGGGCAGAATCTGTCAGGGATTGTGGGAGCTAAAGTACTGTGGCTTTCAGAGGAAGCACTGACTTTGATGAGCAATGTTTTATGGGCTGGAGAGCCGTTTAGTCAGTCAGAAGGGTTCAGGACTTTGAATATCATATTACATCTTCCTGACAAAAATGCTTCACAGCTGCCAAATGAAGCTTCGTAACATACTTCTGAAGGAATGTGAATCCCTCACATTTTGACAGATACGCTTTACCTCATTAAATGAGAATTCCAAAAGCAAGATCTAATGATGAAGGAATGATCTAATATATTATTGTCATAAGACCAATAGCATCCATTACTCCTTATTGATTTGGCCAAATGGAATATATACTTGTTTACTTTTCTTGATGTCTAAAGAAAAGTAAACCTTAGCATACATACATACATACATATATATATATATATATATATATATATATATATACTGTATATATGTGTACGCTAAGGTTTACTGTTATTTAGACATCAAGTGTAGATGTGTCAGATGAAAACTGCTTAGTCCATTTGCTGTGGGAATTAGGAAGAGAAGAGTGCTCCACTAGAGGAATGGATACTGTCAGGAAGATCTATAAATCTCAACAGCATTTACAGTAATGGACCTCAGTCAGCACAGGACTCCAGTCATGCTTATGAACCCCAGACTAAACACAACAATCAGCACTAATAAGAACTCATTTAGAGCATTTATTAAAGTTGTCAAACTTCCAAAATGACAACAACAAAATAAAACACCATAAAAGCGGCCCGTACGACGCTCTATAACCCATGGGCCTCATTTATAAAGCGTGCGTTAAATCCACGTCAAAGACCGTTTCTATAAATATGAACGTTGGCGTGGATTTTGCGTATATGAACACTCCAGGGTCTGAGCAGAAGTACGCACTTTTTCTTGAGTCGGAGAACTGCAGTTCTGGAAGAGAGGCGTACGCACATGTTTGTTCTCTAAATCACACGTGGGTGTACTATTCCTTTATACACTTTAAAAAAATAAAGGTTCCAAAAGGGTGTTTACGTAGCGATGCCTGTAAAAAGTGATCAGTTGACAACTTAATAGTTTTAAGGCAACAGGTTTCTTCACTTTTTTAATTTACGTCAACTGATCACTTTTATTAGTATAGAAATACTGTTTTTGGTTCTCCAAAGAACCTTTCAGTGAACAGTTCTCAAAATAACCTTTTTTTCTTATTGTGAAAAGCATTTTAATAATCTAAAGAACTATTTTTTGTGTTTTTTATATATATAAATGAACTATGATGTGTGCAATGTGTATTATATATTGTGTTTTTTAATGTATTGTCTGTATGTCTGTTACCGTTTGCTGCAAAACTAGTTTCCAATAATCCACTATAAAGAACCTTTTGTGCAATGGAAATGTACCGTGGATGCTAAAGTTTCATCATGGAACCACAGATGCTAATAAATTATCTTTATTTTAAAGGGTACTTTCGTTTAACTAGTTATGTTCATGTGTATTTCCTCTGCACAGGCTCATCTACGAGCAGCAGACGTCAAGATCTTGAACCAGTTGCTAGCACTGCATGAGGGCATCGAGGCAGTGAAATGGCTCCTGGAAGAGCGTGGCGCGCTCACCAGCCGCTGCAGCAGCCTGACCAGCAGCCAGTACAGCTTAGGAGAGGGTCCCGACACCTCCTGGAGGGGCAGCTGGAGCAGTCTGCAGGACCCACATGACAAGCTGGACAACATTTCCATTGGCAGCTATCTGGACACATTAGCTGATGATCTGGATGAGTACTGCCCCTCCAGTGGGACTGATTCAAAACTGTGTGCCGCCCCAATGGGGACAGATGGCTCTAGAAGTACTGGAGGAGGCATGGGCAGTTCCACTGGGTCTGTAACCAGATCTCCACAAGTCAAATCCGATGCCCCTAAAGAAGAAGCTCAGGTTTGGAATAAAGCGTCCGAGACAGCGAGACCATACCAACCCAACAAGACCAATGGAATCCTGGACAAATCAGTAAAGCAAATGGTCAGCACAGATTCGGCCAGGGCCTGTCTCGCTGAGAAGCTGGGGAAGAGTCTGAGCCCTAAAGTGAAACCCTATAAGAATGGCAAAGTTGAGCTGGAGAGCTGCAAAATGAATGGCAAAGTTCAACTGGAGTATGACGCACACTGGCGCTGGGTGCAGTCGCAGGATGATGTGACTTTTTTGTGATAATATATACATGATTAGCAAGCCAAAGGTGTTGATGGGAGATTTGTCTGGTCCTCTATTCACCACTGAGCTTTTGTTTGCAGACTTTGAGCTTTGATTAATTTGATGTTAAGAGGTCAGCAATGGAAAAGAAGCTTAGACCTGTGGGGGGGTCAGAGTTAAAGGAAATCCTGAATTAATTACTTAAGACTCTATGACAGGTTGTGTAGATGTTTATGGACGCATGCTTCAAATGATGTGGGATCATACTCTTTTCTGTAATGGCATCTATTGATTCAGCACAACTATTTATTGAGTCAGTAACTTTATTGCATACGTCAGTACATTTATTTTATTTCAATGATGTAGACTAGATTTGTGTGTTTTTGTTAAGCTTTTATAGATTTTACACATCACAACAGTCATTAGAAACAATGAAAAGTTCACAAAATCCAATCCAATCCTTTTTGTTTTTGCATATACACTAACATTACCCCTGAAAAGGTTGGGGTTGGCAAGAATTCTCTTATGCTCACCAAGGCTGCATTTATTATTGCAGAAATACAATAAAACGGTAATATTGTGAAATATTACTATAGTTTAAAATAACAGTTTTCTATTTTAATATATTTTAAAATGTAATTTATTCCTGTGATGGTAAAGATGAATTTTCAGAATCATTACTCCAGTCTTCAGTGTCACATGATCCTTCAGAAATCATTACAATATTCTGATTTGGTTCTCAAGACCACTGTTAATATCAGTGTTAAAACAGTTTATTACTAATGCTTAATATTTTTGTGGAAGCAGTGATATATTTTTTTCAGAGTTCTTTGAATATAGAAAGTTCACAAGTGCATTTATTTGAAATAGAAATCATTTGCATCAATACACACATCTTTATTGTCACTTTTGATCAATGTAATGCATCCTAGCTGAATGCATTTCAAAAGAGTGCACAAATGCTCACATTTGGCATTTCCTTAATATTTTGAAGTGGACCAAAGTTTGTTTAGCTAAAACAATCCGAAAGCTTGAAACCACAGCAACTTTGTTACAATAATCAGTAAATGCTTTTTTTTTCTGGCCATTTTGTTTGACCTTTCTGCTGATTACAGTATGGACAAAATGAATTGTATAGCATTTGCTCTTAAACTGTAGGGAATGTTTAAATCATGCTCCATTTTACTACCAAAGTCTTAAATCACCTCAGAGTGTGTTCCTTTGAGTTCAAATCTAAAGGTCAAAGAATAAATCCATTCTGAATACCAAGCATGTTCCCATGTGTTACAATGTGACCCTGAGTCCAGAATCAGCAACACCCTTGAGTTGCCTTTGACTATTAATTATAATCTACAATCAGAATGTCATTTTTACATATATATAATTGTTGATTTGAAAACTGCTTGTAGTTTACTCTTTGTCTGTAAGAATGCTTATGTAATCAATAAGTAAAATGCTGTATTGTAAATCTAATCAGGTAAACCATGGGTTAGCTTTAAGTAGGGTCCTGTTTTGGAGTACTAACTAGTACTGTTTTTACTGGATCAATTAAATGAGCTTGAAAAAAAGGAACAGGATATTAAGAATGTCATATAAATCTTATTCCATACACAGATCCAATGGAGTAATAATGCTCACACAAACGCATGGAGACCAGTGGTTGTGCTGTGATCTTTGCATTTGTAATGTGTCTTTTCCTTGTTATTTAAAAATTCCGCACCTCAAGTGCACTTTTAATTTAAAGTTGTTCGGATTGCTAACTCTTCCCAGTTAATCAAGTTCAATATGTGGTGTAACCTTGACTATAGTCACAGTGTTAGCACTGGATATAATCCTGCATTGCCTATGTTTTGTATGCCAAAAGAACTGCATTGATGTACATTTTCTTTCTGTCTAATGCAAGAACTGAAAGTACTACCAGTATTCAATAATTTAACACATGTGTTATGTAATAAAACACCATACTGTATTTATGTGGTCATCTATTTTGTGCTGAAAAAGAGGAGTGTATTATATATAAACTCAATACTTTTTTTTTTATATACCACAAACACCCACTCTCAGTTAATAATGCCTGTGCTTCTAGGAAAGGGTTTCCATGTCTACAGAATACATGTGAATGTGTGTCATTCAGCTGTTTGTTTGAGTCAGGGAAATGGAGACAAATCCCAGAAGCCACTGTGTGAAGAGCTGGGTTATGGCAGGAATAGGTGAAGATGTTGGAGTGAGATGGTGAGGATGATCAAAGAGAAGCGAGCGAGTATAAAAAAATGAGATATGAATTGTTTGGGGAGAGATGAAAGAAAATATATAAATGGAAACAGCAGTGGTCCTGCTTTACATGCTGCCCTATGCGAGATCGGATGAGAGGCAAACAAGTGGGATCCAAAACCACAATAGTGAAAACTTTTGATTTATCTAATATAATACTTTTTAAAATTTTCGACAAAAATCTTTTTATTTTCAGGTTTAAATGAGAATTTTCAGATGCACCGCTGAACAAGTGAAGGCAAGAAATCTTGGAAATATTCCTGGGCAGCTGTTTTATGTATATAATGGATAGATACAATTATGCCTGAATGGGGAAAGACCAAAATCTTCAAAACTGTTTCTATATATTACTTTGCAATTATATATTTCAATATTATTTTTTCACTGCTTAAGGGTACGTTTACATGACAACAATGTAGGCTACTAAAAACGGAAATGTGTTTCCTTTGCATTTTTTTGCGTGCAGACTACAACGGATTCACACGAATCTGCAAAAACGACTAACAACCAGGCCAGTTGGCGATATCACTTTGTAAAGAAACACTACATGCTTATAGACTGAACACGTAATACGCATGAGCTTGCCGTCACCTTTTTCACAAATTAAGTTTTTTGTAGTTCTCATGGAGATGATAACAATATGGTTTTCAAAAACTTGCAATTTGAATCCCCTTTTCAAAAGTTTTCAGGCCCCCAAAACGCTATTGTTGTGTATATGAACGATCAAAACGCATAAAAAGTTTTCCGTTTTTAATAAAAAATGGTGTCATGTAAACGGCCCCTAAATCTCATACAAAAAGTCTGTCAATTGGCTTATTCGTTCTTTCAGCCGCCATATTTAAGTTATAATTACTCCTATTCCCTTTCCTATGAGTCCTAAAGATAGTAAAGAAAATACTGAATGCTCAAAATTCACAGAAGCATCTTTTTATCTGCTTGCTAGTCAGTTAATGTGAAAAACAACCGACGATCAGCATTTATGTTGACCGTAACTTGTTTTAAAGCTTTTGCATTGGCAATGTTGGAGGTAAATACGACATTCCTCAGCACAGCAGGATGCTAATTCACCTAATAGGTTCCAAATGAGAGATTCTTGCTTAGTTAGCATAGCGGCTAACCCTCTGTGTTAAATGTGCTTCGTTAGTTAAATGCAGTACCTTTCTCGACACCACTAACCACACAATGAAGCATCACTTTTTAAAAGAGTTTTATGTAGTATGCTGACTAACCATAAATCATTCTCACTTGTCAAGCGCCATTATATTAGCTGTCTAGCCAAAATAAATTTAATTGGTTAGATTCTGACACAAAACCCATCATTGTGCATAGTGTTATTTGGATGCTATTGTGTTTCTTTCCTTTCACTATGTGTAAATGGGGCTTGCAAGTGGTTTCATTATGTGTATATGGCATTTTATTTCTTATTACTTCAGCAAAATTGTTGGCAGGTTCAAACACACTCGATGCCAAAGCCTGAGAGTTTTTTTTCCCTTCAAGTTGTTGTCTGCTATTTAAATCAACCTATCCTTTTAGAGAAATTATATACAGCTTATATAGGCTATGGCTCCTCCGGTGTACACACATATAAACCATCTTTTGAGTAACCACGTTGGTGCCTCGTCACACCACCCCTGCCCCACATAGTCTCAATTACATAACATTCTTTTTTATCTTTACTTTTGTAAAAGACTCCAGACAGAGTGACTAGGGTTTACCTAAATGAATATGCAAGTCACATACACTGTAAGATGCCTTTGCCGGACCGATTTGCAGGCAATGATGAACAGAGGAGACGATGAAAGAAACGTCCTCCTCTGTTTTACTTTGATCTACTGACCATTTCTGTAAGAATGCGGACTGTTAAGAGTTTTCACACATTTTCCTCGCTGTTTCATTTACCTACATCTGGTGTGCCCAAAGAATTGTAGGAAATGCTTGTGGAAAACCCCTTGCGATAAAATCAATGCATAAAAAGTGTTTGAAATCAACAGCAAGAAAGGAAGCACTAATCATGCTGGGCAAATATTTTAGGGGCGTTGTACAATGTGCTATTGAATAAAATAAAATAAATAAAAACACACACACCACAGTAAAAAAAAAAAAAAAAATATTTTTTGAAAGAATTCCAAGGGTTGCAGTTATTTGATAAAAAACAGAGGAAAAACAGTAACAATGTGTAAAATCATTACAATTTAAAACTATTTTAATATATTTTAAAATATAATTTATTTCTGTGATGGTGAATCTGGATTAGCAGAGTCACATGATTCTTCAGAAATCATTGAAATATGCCGATTTGTTGTTCAAGAAACTTTTCTTATTATTATTAATGTTGAAAACAGTTAATATGTTGTTTGGAAACTATGATGTCATGTTTTTCAGGATTCTTTGATGAATAGAAAGCATTTATTTGAAATAGAATTTTGTGTAACATTATACATGTCTTTACAAATGTCATGCTGTCACCTTTGATCAATTTAATGCCTCCTTGCTGAATAAAAGCACAAATTTATTTAAAAGATCTTACTGACCCTAAACATTTGAATGATAGTGTATATATTTGGTTTAACTCAATGTGATCATGATGGCAGGTCCTATGACCTCAGTATTTACCCGGTGTTGCCATAACAATAAGGGCTGTGATCAAATGGTTGCTGTTTATCTGTGGCTGCAGTTATGAGATGGACCTGCCTTGTAATGAACACTGGCAAGGCCATGTTTGTGTCAGTGTGCAAAAACAAATACTCATGCGCATGCAAGAGTATTTGTCTAGATGAGAGTTCACCACTAACCGCACTGGCTGTTTTAATGGCTGAGTTGGAGAACAGAGACGGTGGGATGCTGATTATATCCCAGAAGCCACTGGAGGGGCTCGTGGGGTTTTAGCCACAGAACGTCAGCTCTGGGGCTCCAAAAATCACAAAAATCGGGGGTTGGCGGAAATGAACACCATATGATTTGTAGATTGGGTACAAATATTAGGCCCTCGTGCACAGTAAGGACATTTTTGCTTCATTTCACAGTGTGTACACAGGCTGTTTCACAAAAGAAAAGAACATAGATGTGGTGGGCACAGGCGATGAATGAAATATGAAGCAAAACAAAATGTGAATAGGGTATATGTTGAGGTTGCATGACCAAACCGGAACACTGATCTCATCGTATTCACACAGCATAGAAAGGAGACTGGGGCTAGTTGTCACACATGCTGTATCCGTATCTGTATTGAATATTATTGATTCAATCAAAATCACACTTTTACTGATGTGCATTGTTTTGTTTAAGTTTAGCTGAAAAGCCTATAATTGGCTTTTTGATAATGGCGGGTACCACTGTGACAATTTCTACTGCATGACAACATTCTGTTCACATGTGTTGTTTCTTAATACACCTTTGTGTCTTAATAAGGACAACACATTTTGTGTTACTTTTAATTCAACCAATGTGTTATTCCTCTTAGTAACACAGAAAGTGTTGAAATCTTTTACACACCAGTGTTACAGTTGCACAATTTGTGTGCAATGTGTGTGTTCCCTAATTGAACAAAACGTGTATGCAATAAAAACACAACAAACTCACATACAAAAGTCAATATATTCAGTGAAAACGTGTGTGTGTGTGTGTGTGTGTGTGTGTGTGTGTGTGTGTGTGTGTGTGTGTGTGTGTGTGTGTGTGTGTGTGTGTGTGTGTGTGTGTGTGTGTGTGTGTGTGTGTGTTTTGTAAAGCATTCAAGGAATGCCTATTTAGAAAAGAAAAAAAAAAGAATAATAAATAAACAAATAGGGGTATGGGGTGTAACAAAATATTGTATCACAGTGAGATTCAATATCGTGAAATGCATCGAACTGTGACATAAGGGTATCGTTACACCCCTAGTTGTAAGACATGTAACAACCTGGTTTCTTCTGGAAAAACCAAAAATCATTTCAGATCTCCCCAATCTGTCCAAATCATATATTTATAGGATTTCAGATGAAATTGAAGCCTACATTTATCAGAGCCTAAACAGGTTCATATATGTGATTTTTTTTTTAATCATTCATGTCAACTCACATTCAACGAATGATTTATTTACAAAGATTGTTATGAGAGCTTCCAACGTTTGTCCTGAAAGTGATCATAATTAACTGTAGTGTTATTGCAGGTTATGTGTATAATGCTCAGTTTCAGATTCCATTTGTGTGCTCAGCCATCATTTTCAGAAAAGCAACCGAGGTTTTGGCACCTGTAGTGTGGAGTTAAATCTTGTGATTTACAGTGGCTTTGATGTCTGCCACGAATCTTGAAGATCTAAAATTTCATCTTTTAATATAATTTCAGTATTAATAGTGTGTATCTGTATTATTATTCTTTATTGGTATTCATGATCAGTTGTATTATCTTATGGAGTTTAAATGCATGTGTTTGAATGCATGAAGAGTCTAATGGTCCATGTGAGGATCACATGTCAGACAGAGGGAAGCTATATTTTGCTGAGGGTGTGTAACAGTGTACAACAGTTTCCACTGATGCAAGCATATCACCAATGTAAACAACAAGGATAGTTCTTAATATGGAAGTGGAGTGTGACATGTTGAAGATGACATATAGGCTACGTTCCAATTTTAAGAAGCTCAAAGCAACATGTTTGTTACCTTAAATGGAAGCTGTAAGTCTGTCTGTGATGTATATAAGCTGAATTTCACTGTACCACTTCAGAGAAACACGGAAACGCATAGACCTGGCGTGAATACAACATCTTCTCAAAGTTTCTCTCCTGACATATAAGAATAAAAGATTTTTCTTGGCAAGATAACTGGTGTCTCGTCCCGTGAATCAATACCGGGGAAAAGAGAAATAATTCTGAATCTACATTTTGGCGTCACGAACAGGATGCTGATCGGGCATTTGTCTCATCATTTCAGGTAAGACTTTATTTTATTCTAAATAATTATAAGTCTGCCTGGTGATTAGACATTGACTGAAACTGCTTAAAAGAACTGTGTGATTCGGAGTACCAGTTGTGTTGCCAATGAATATATATGTGTCAGAAAAAAAGGAAAAAATTAAATAATTTGAATTTGATGTGACTTATTTGAGTTGCTCTGGTCAGTAAACCTCTGAAATATTGAATGAAGCTGGGGAAGTCTTTTTAATTTTTGAAAAGACTTTAGAAAATGGACCTTTGTTAGAAAAAGGCCATTTGTCAAATTTGTAGAATTAGCTGTAAGGCGATTTAGCAATTAGCTTGTTATGACTGGGAGGTGGTTGAATATGATGAGACTGTAAAAACCGAGGGCAGATTTTTCTCTACATATTTCAACACACCGAAGAATCGTTTCAGAAGGGGACGAGGATAGTGTGACAAGCGGTGATTTATAGCGGTTTAAAGTGGCGGGTCTGTGCTCCGGGTTAGCTCAGTGCAGTATATAGAGATACAAAGAAACCCTAAAACGTTTAAATACGCAGAGGATTGAACCCTTAGAAGAAGGGAATCAATGTAAAAGGAGCTAGAATCGCATGCATTCTAATTTTTGACAATGAAGCTGTTCAGTGTTTGAGGAGGTTGACTGATCTGAGAGCAACTTTTAAAAATAAAATAAAATTATATGTAGGAAAAACAAATCAATCAATTGATCTGAGACAAGCAAACAAAGAAAACATAAATTATTAGAGTTAACCTTTTTGTTTCTGTTTTTTGTTTCCTTTTTCCCTTTTTTTTTGTTCTTGAGTAAAAGACGCCAGGTGGAAAGGGAGAAAAGCAGAGGGAGAAAAGCAGAGGGAGAGCAGCAGAGGGCCTCCCCTGGAATTCACACACACACACACACACACACATACATACATACACACACACACACACACACACACACACCCACGCACACAAAAATAGCCCTGCTGTTTTGAGCATACAAGACACAGAGTGACACAGAGTGACAAATACTCTGCAATGGCAAGTGCCTATAATAGCAGAACAATATCTGCTTGGTACCTGGAAAGGAAAAATAAAAAGCAAGCTAAGTTTTTGAAGAAAGGATTGGACATTAACGCATCTATAGATGTGCAGTTAAGCTGGTTTGAGTCCCAGAAAGACTCCATCAAGTCAAAAGTGTTTCCAATCCTTGCCGCACATTGGATTTTAAAACAAGGTGGAATTTGTTGCGGTATTGATGGGTGCCCAACTCCACTTGTCGAAGCCATGAAACCTCAAATTGAAGCATATAACAAATTGAACAAAATTATGTCCATTAAATGTTCAGATGGAGAAAATACAACCAGTAATGATTCATTTGATCCAGATTGGACAAATATAATAACTGAAGCTGAAAAGAAATATTCTCAAGCACCAGTGAAATCTGCAACAACTGTAACGCCGCCCCCTTACAACCCAATTTATCCAGTTTTGCCTGAACAATATATAGATTCATCTAAACCTCTGATACAGCCTCAAGCTTCGAGATCAAATGGAGGTCCAGTTGACAAAATGTATATTGCATCTGCACAAGCCGCTCCAATAATAATGAGATCTAAATCAGTTCAGCCAAACAGAGACATGTTGCGAGGTACACCAGCTCGTAATTATGGATCGGACTGGGGTGAGGAGACGAGAGATGACGACATGATCACTGTTGACAAAATTGGACCTGAATTTTCTTCACCTGCTGTTAAAAGGGAAGGATCTGAACTGATGACAGAAGAGAGACCATTCACACCAGGAGAACGTCAAGCCATTCTCACAGCCCTGCCTCCTCTGAAGAGACAAGATCCAAACACAGAGTTTTGGCGAGAATTAGACTCATTAGTCGAAGCTCATCAAATGACATTAAAAGACATACACACCATTGTAAAGGCAAAAATCCCAAGAGACAGATGGGAACGCTTGCCAGCATCGATCACAACAGCCCAATGGATAGACTTGTGGGTTGATGGCCAGGGACGACCACTGGGTCTTTGGCAAGCATTAGATGAGTTCCGAAAAGAAATCCAAGAAATCTTGGGCAGCGGTAAAATTCCTTTCACATTAGTGACATTGATTAAGCAAAAGGATGATGAATCTCCAGATGAATATGCTCTACGTAAGTGGAATTCTTATGAGAGATGGGCTCTCTGTGCCAAGAAACAACCTGACAGAGATGATGTACAGTTCACTGACACACTTGTGGATGGACTTAGCGCAAAATACCAACAAGCCTTATCACTTGGAGTCAATCCAGGTGAGACATTTGATCAAATTATGCAATGGGCTGGCCGCTTAGAAATGGCTATGAGATCAAACAAAGAAGAAGGAAACAAGCCATATCGAAGAGGAGTGGCAACAGCTCAATACAACATGGATACAAGGAAAAAGATGATTGTTTGCCTCCATTGTGGAAAGCCTGGACACGTCAGAAGAGATTGCTGGGCTAAAGGAGGTGGAGCAGAAGGTCAAGGTCAATCATTTAAACAGGCCAGTGTAAAAAACCATGATGAAACCTCTCAAGGGAAGACGTGGACTGAAGCACAAGTCCGTCAGCTCATTGAGGGGATTATGCGTCCGCAATAGGAATCAGCGGCCCCCTGTTTTGGTAAGAAAAGAGACAATCGCCTTTTCATCAATGCATTAATAGGGGGCCACCCATGTGACATTTTGGTTGACACAGGAGCAGCAATTTCAATAACAGATTTGAACTTACCTACAACAGATGAAACAATGGAAGTTGAAGGAGTTGGAGGAGGTATCACAAAATTTCACAAAAGTATTCAAGTTCCTTTGCAAATACATGAAGATGAAGTCTTATGGACATCTTTCTGGGTGGGGCCAAATTCACAAGGAAGCCTTATTGGCATGGACATTCTTCCATTGTTAAACATGATCATATTCACAGACAGTCGTCAGATCGCTACAACAGCTGGGATAATACCACACGAAGATCGCACATGTAACCTAAGGTCTGTTGGTACAGCAAAACCAATTATCAGAGACTGGGGAAAAGACGGTGTGTGGGGTCTTCTGTGCAGTGTATATCCGGATGTCTGGGCTAAACACAAATTGGATTGTGGCAAAGCCAACATTGATCCCATTGTTATTGAAGGACCGATACATGCCCCTCATAAACAATACCCCATCCGACCTGAAGCAAGACAAGCCGTGGAGGAGATAGTGGCAGACTTGGAAGCTGAAGGAATCATCAGACAAACTTCATCTACCACTAATAGTCCTGTCTGGCCTGTCAGGAAATCCGATAACTCATGGCGACTAACTATTGATTACACAAGACTTAACAGTGTAACACCAAAACCGCATCCTATTGTGGCCAATCCTGCCACCATTTTGAATGATATTCCAGGTAATGCTAAAATATTTACGGTACTAGATGTACTGTCGGCTTTCTGGTCTATACCTATTGACGAAAGATCTCAAGAGAAATTGGCCTTTACAGTGGGCGCAAAACAGTATGTTTGGAATAGACTCCCACAAGGTCTTAATCTTTCTCCTGTTGTATTTCATAGAGCTTTGAACCAGTTCCTAACGGAGCACAAAGCTGAAATTGAGAGTTCCGGAAGTGTTTGTCTCCAATATGTTGATGATTTATTAATTGCAAGCCCAGATGAAAACAGCCATGTATTTGCTCTGAATGTTGTCCTACAAGCCCTTAGGAAAGGGGGATTCAAAGTTAACCCCGACAAGGCACAGCTGGCAAAAACCAAGGTGATCTACTTGGGCCAGGAAATATCTATCGAGGGAAGGAGAATGACAACAGAGCGTGTAGAGGCATTACGTCAACTTCCAAAACCTCTAACAGTTACAGGAATGAGGAAGGTGATGGGACTTTTCAACTATTGTCGTCAGTATATACCTGATTTTGCTAGCATCACTAGCCCTCTCATCGATTTGTACAAGGGGGGAAAGCCTGGAGTGGAACAGATAAACTGGACACCGGAAGCTGAGGAAGCATTTACATCTATGAAAGAGAAACTGACTTCAGCCCCAGCCTTGGGACTTCCTGATGGACGGTTGCAGTTTCACTTGTGGACCAGGGTAGGAGATGAGACGTATTCAGCAGTACTGAGTCAAAAACCAGGTGATCGATACAGACCAGTTGGATACTTTTCCACAAAGATTCCTGTCACTATGATTGGGCAACCACGATGTATACAAGCCCTCGACGGTGCCACATGGGCAGTGGATGCTGTTGAAAATCTGATAGGAGCACAAACTATCATATTGCACACTCCACACAGTATAGTGACACTGTTGAACAACACAAACATCAAAACCATAACTGACGCAAGAAGAGCAAAATGGGAAGCAACCTTGTTGAACAAAGATTTAAGAGTGGAAATCATCAGGGACACGTCTCTTAACCCTGCAACAATGATGCTGGAACCACATGAGGGAATACCACATGAGTGTGAAAAACAGGTAGAAGAAGATAGTCTTGGTCCAGTTAATCCAATCCCTCTTGAAAACCCAGACAAAGAGTTATGGGTCGATGGATCCAGTTACTATGTCGATGGAAAACGACATACTGGATGGGCTGTAGTAAAAGTTGATGGAACTGTTGTAAAGAAAGGAGCTCTTTCTGGGAAATTGTCAGCACAAGTAGCTGAGCTTATAGCACTTACGGAAGCTTTTGAACTATCGGAAGGAGATCGAGTCAACATCTATACAGATAGTCGTTATGCTTTTGGCGTGGTCCATGACTACCTTGCCCTGTGGAAAAGACGTGGACTTATCACTAGCAGTGGGAGCGAAATACAACATGCTTCCATAATTCGTCGCTTAATTGCAGCATGCCACTTACCTAGAGAAGCAGCCGTGATCAAAGTAAAATCACACCAATCTGACAAGTCCAAAGAAAGTCAAGGGAACACGGTAGCAGATGCAGCAGCTAGAGAAGCAGCTCTACTTCCTCTTACTCCTGTTACCTTGGTAAAAGAAAACAGCAAAGATAATCCTGAGCTCCATCTTCTGTCATATCAACTGGAGACAGATGAAGAAAAAGAACAATGGATAAAGACAGGTGCAAAAGAGGATGATCAAGGTATCTGGAGAATTCCAACAGGACAAGTGGTGATGCCTATCGGAACAAGAAGAGAACTAATGCAGCTGTATCATGGAAAAGTACATGCTGGAGCAAAAGCAATGAAAGCTCAAATCAGTGAGACTTGGTGGTGGCCACGAATGATGAGAGACATTGATGATTACTGTAGGAGATGCTTGATCTGCCTGAAGGCAAATGTGGGAAAATCTGTAAAGGTGCGAATGTCACATGCACCCAGACCAACAGGTCCATGGACGCATCTCCAAATTGATTTCACAGGACCTTTATCACCCAGTGGAGGGTATCAATACATTCTTGTAATCATGGACAGATTTACCAGGTGGGTGGAAGCATTCCCGACAAAAACTTGCACTGCTGAAGCGACAGCACGAGTAATGGTGGAAGAAGTTTTTCCTCGCTGGGGTCTTCCATATGAACTTGATTCTGACAATGGAACTCATTTCACTGGGAAATTGATGAAGGAAGCAATGAAGTTGATGGGGATTAAACAGAAATTCCACATCCCCTACAGGCCGGAGAGCTCAGGGATGGTCGAGAGAATGAACCGATCGTTGAAAACCGCTCTTACCAAAGCCATTCTGCAAACTGGCCAAGGGTGGCATAAGTTATTACCTGCTATTCTGTGGAACTTGAGAGCAACTCCAAACAGAGTTACAGGACTAACCCCTTTTGAACTAATGACCGGAAGAGCAATGGTTCTACCTCATGATGCTCCGCCACCTGTGGGAACAGGAGGGGACTCTACTTTGTTCCAAGAAAAGTTACGACGCTATCTCGCAATGCTGGATAAAGCTACTAAAGACAATAATAAGAAAGTGCGAGAAGCTCAACAGCAATGGGATGAAAAACACACCACTACTGATATTCCACACATTCCCGAGTTAGGCAGTTTTGTTATGATCAAACGAATTTTTAGGAAAGGTTTAGAGCCTCGATGGGAGGGACCATATGAGATACTCTTAACTACTGATACAAGTGTTTGCCTTAAAGGAAAGGGTGTAGGGACAGATAGATGGTATCATTGGTCACAAGTTAAACCTTGCCTAGTGAATGAACAAAATGATAATGATAGCTTATGGCCTGAAATTGAACAATGTTCATCCATTAGTTTTAAAGACTGGGAATAAAGAAGTAATGTTAATTATTTCTCTGCTTCCATTTCAGGAATCAATTCCATTGACATTGATTAGAGATGGTTGCAAGTTATTCTCGATACCCAACGACAATGGTATGCTTATTTTTAATTTTACTTGGCATTTATCAAGAAAGCCAAGCTTTATGGACTCCTCGAGTTCAAGGAATCACTCGGAATGCAACTCTGAAATCTGGTCAACATTTTACTCTACCCTTTATTTCCAGATGGGGATTATGGGATTGGGTGCCACATAATGATAAAGACCTTGCTAAATATCGTAAGGACATCTTTGGAGGATGTAACTTTTACCATCAATGTTACAAAAGCAGAGTAATTTGGCCGGTAAAAGACGGGGGGTATATTGGTAGTGCTCAAAGACGAGATATTTGTTCAAAAGAACAATGCGAAGTTGTGGGGTTAGACCTCATAACGTCTACTAATGTGGAAATTAATTTCGTTATGAATCGTACTCACATGCTTACAATATGGGACTCATTGGCCCAAGGGTGTATTTATCCCATAGTGGTACCATGTGAAGGGTTTCTGTGGGATACTTCCTCAAGAACAACAAGATTCAAGGGAAATTATGCACGAGTATGGCATTCAGAAGATGAGAATGAATATTGTGAGACTGAGCTAGAAACTGGGGAAATTGGAAGGTGTTTTTATCTGTCTGCGGAAAAGACAAACAAAGCTACAACATGCCCAAATACAACTATTGCACCAGCTCATGGTATTTTGTTGGCAAAAGAAACAAAAACCTTGATAAATGAAGCCCATATGGTGCGACAACGCATTAATTATAATTTGCAATCCCTTCTTACTGTTTTTGATCAGTCTTATTGTGGTAATTTTACACAAATAAGGAGTTGGTTGGAAAAAGAAATTAAGTATTATACCTCTAAAAATCCTCTGAGTAGTAAATATCGTAAACCTAGAAGTATATGGGGAGACATAGCGGGGGTATTTGGTTCTGTCAATTCAATTAGTAATACTGCTCAACTTAATCAACTAAGCGAGTATACTCAGTGGGTGGGAACAATGACTGGGAAAGGACTCACTGAGGCTCTTCAAGGTTCTCTGCATATTATAGCAGCGGGTCAGCATCTTAATAACGCAGCGAAGGAATTGGCAGATGCATTAACAAAATCATCTAATTTTGAGACACATCGTGCGGCGTGTTTATTTTTAGCCCAGAATCTAAAGGATCAGATGGTAGAGGATATTCAAGTTATTCGAATGGGACAAATTCCTGAGCGAATAACAGAATCTTTGCTAGTGGTTTTCGGTAATCAACTTAATTTAACGTCTGCTAAACATATTCCATTAGTTAAAATCGCTATTAATGAAAATTCGTTGTCGGGTTCTGGGATGTTACCTTTGATTATGATATGGCCTCAATATGGGAAACGTAATATTATGACAGTCAGGCAATTCCAATCAATGGGGGTTAGACAAGGAAATTCAGTAATTAGATTGGGTAGGAATGGATATTGGGCTGAAGGTGACACACCAATGATTTCTACCACAGATTGTTGTGTGGAGGAACATGAGTGGGTAATTTGCTCATGTTCTACAATGTTTAGTCTATCTCTTAATGGTTCTGCAGTTTGGGAAGTAGTTCCGTTAGATCAAGCCACAGGTGCATGGCAGGTGTCAGAAGCACAGTGGTGTATATTACATGATGGAATAAGTGAAAATATGATATACGGAGGGAAGTTGTGTCCAATTCCTCCTGATCCATTTTGCCTTGAGATTCTCTATCCTCTTCACTTGGGAGGAATCCATGTTCCACATGTGCAACTGTTGCAAGTAGAGCCACAATGGTGGAATAATGATTTAGTAGAAGAAAGGAATTATGAACTCTTTGAGATGATTAGAATAGTTAAAAAGAGTGTAAAAGCAGCTCAAGAGGAGGGAATTCAAGCAATGGGTCATGTTATCGTAGCAAATGGAGTAGCTAAATTAATGTCTGAGAGGAAACTAACACGAATCCTAGGGAATTTATCATGGTCGGATTGGATAGTTTTGACTATGGTAGGAGTTCTTGTGTTCATGTTAGCAATACAATTCATGATATGTGTTACTGGAAGGAAAAGTACCAAACCTGTCAAATTGATTATTTCTAACCAAATGGATAGAACCAAGAATGGGACATACAGTGTGAAATAGGAGATTTTACATACTACATTACTTACAAAACACAACCTCACAAACAATGAACACCCGCTTACTGATTTTCAACCCCGAGGGATAGGATCCTTTAACATCAACGTTTATTTTAGTTTATTATTTTGGAGCCGGGAACTTGAAGTAGTTAAGTACTTACTTAACGAGTCAAGGCATCGGTGAAGACTTATTAATTTTTCTTTTCTTAGTTGTTTGGGGTCATTTTAAATGCGTACACATAGACGTTAAATGACACATAGTATGCGGGAACATAACCTGGGAAGGGGTCTTTGTTGTTTTTGTTGTGTTTGTTGTTGTTTTTTTCTTTTCTGTTTCTATTCTTCTGTCCTTTCTATCTTTTTCTTGGTCTGCTATTTCTTCTCCTCACTATCACTTCTATAGGTTGGCCACCTGGGATTGATGGTGTGGAACTTACGGCCGTAGTTCCAGTGGAGGGAAATGAAGATCTAAAATTTCATCTTTTAATATAATTTCAGTATTAATAGTGTGTATCTGTATTATTATTCTTTATTGGTATTCATGATCAGTTGTATTATCTTATGGAGTTTAAATGCATGTGTTTGAATGCATGAAGAGTCTAATGGTCCATGTGAGGATCACATGTCAGACAGAGGGAAGCTATATTTTGCTGAGGGTGTGTAACAGTGTACAACAGTTTCCACTGATGCAAGCATATCACCAATGTAAACAACAAGGATAGTTCTTAATATGGAAGTGGAGTGTGACATGTTGAAGATGACATATAGGCTACGTTCCAATTTTAAGAAGCTCAAAGCAACATGTTTGTTACCTTAAATGGAAGCTGTAAGTCTGTCTGTGATGTATATAAGCTGAATTTCACTGTACCACTTCAGAGAAACACGGAAACGCATAGACCTGGCGTGAATACAACATCTTCTCAAAGTTTCTCTCCTGACATATAAGAATAAAAGATTTTTCTTGGCAAGATAACTGGTGTCTCGTCCCGTGAATCAATACCGGGGAAAAGAGAAATAATTCTGAATCTACAAATCTCATTTTCCATTGTGGTTGTCTGTTTGTGCAGTTTGGTTGAGCAGTTTTATCCTGGTGTCATTGTTGATTTAAAAAAGAGAAAGAAAGAGAGAGAGAGAGCTTGGGGGAAAAATGCTAGTATTTTTCCAGATAAAAGCTGGACAAACAAAATAAAAGTGAATGAATCACTCTATCATAAAATAATGAGGTCTATTTTATATACATTCAGTCATATTGGTTACTCAAATATTTACATGTGCACGTGTTTTACAAACTGATAGAGTTATATTGCAATAAAGCTCCAGAACCCGAGGGGTGATCCAAAGCACATCTCTTCAGTTAACCACATCAGATGAAAAGTAACGCCGTAAGTCTTTCCCTGACTGTGGCCTGACCACAGTTGGCCATATTTCCCTGCCGTTTAGTTCCGGCCCGCAGAGAAACAACCTCATCGACTGGGAGAGTGAAACTGTGCACTGTTTTTGTTTCAACTTCGAAATTAAATAATCGTTTTTGCAGACATTCAATGTAAGATGTGAATGCTTGCTGTCATAATCATTTAACTGATCTTTCTTTGTTTATTCTAGTGTAATAATTTTTTGGTTGTATTTCTGCATTGGTGTTTAATAAAGTATCTTACGCTTAATAAGTTACTCAATGCCATTTAAAGTTATTGAAAAATTATTGAAATAAACATAACACTGTAAATAATGGTATGATCAGTAAGTCATGGCAACTTTAGATTAAACAAGATTAAACTTACATTTTTAAGTCAGTTTAATATAATTTAAAGCTGCAGTCTGTAGTTTTTCCTCTTTGTCGCCATCTCTGTTCAAAATCTGCAATTGCAGTTATTCACGTAATTATCAACTTTACATGGGTTGTGGCTCGACACGGCACAGCGCGGATGAATCATTCGGAATCACAGATTCTACTTTTTGGATGTATGACCAACATAAGAATTTTCATCGGAAAATGTAATCTAAATAAGTAAGTAACATCCATTTTTGATCTGACCAACTAAGGGGAAAAAAGCATTGCAGTAAATCGCGCTGATTGAATCTAAATTAAATCATGTCAAACCGTGCAAATTATACTTTGTTCTAAAATTGTTAATGTTAAAAACATCGGCATTGCATGACTACATTTAATGTGTATTAGAGCTACCTGTAGTTCAGTACTCTGTAACTGTGTGAATTAAGCAAACAAGTCCGCTATGTTACGTAATTGAACCATTGAAATGTCTTACCTGTCCAGCAGATTTTGAACCCCTTCAAAACACGGAGTTCACGCCACCTTTCAAACGCCCTTCCGATGTTTATCCTTGTTTTCGCATGAGCCCGGTTCAGTCTCTTTTTTTCTGAACCCACTCCGAAGTCTTTTGCATTTTACAATGGGTGAATCTCCAGTTGTCACCGGTGATTGTCGTTTGAACCTTTCTGGATTCGCCATCAAATTAAAAAGTTTAAATATATCAAGTGCTGTGAGAAAAGGCTATTAATCTCCTCACACTCAACATAGCCTACTAGCCGAGATATCTTCTTTATGTACAGATGTGACGTAATGACACAAAGACATGCTTGTATTTCCCGCGTAAATTCACCAGTACCACTGCAATTAAAAACATTATTACAAGCTTACCGTTTTGAATCGAGCTAAGGCAAGCAGATAGTTTTGAAAAGGTATGTACTTGCTCAAAAATGTATTTTAGGCCATTTTTAACCCAAAAAAGTTACGGACTGCAGCTTTAAGCTGAAACTCATACTTTGGAAGTCAATAAGGCTTGTCAAGTGTTTGGTTACCCATTTTCTTTAAAATAACTTATTTTGGGGTCAGCAGAAGAAAGTGATTTGGTTTGTTTGCTGTATATACTATAGATCTTTAGTTTGCTGTATAGATCTATACAATATCTACAGTACAATGTTTTTAAAAGTTATTAGTGACCCTGGACCACAAAACCAGTAACATGGGTCAATTTTCTGAAATTGAGATTTATACATCACATGAAATCTGAATAAATAAGCTTTCCATTGATGTATGGTTTGTTAGGATATGACAATATTTGGCCGAGATACAACTTTTGAAAATCTGGAATATGAGGGTGCAAGAAAATCATAACATTGAGAAAATCACCTTTAAAGTTGTGCATTTATGTTCACGATTGTGCATTCACTCACAAAAATAAATGTTTTATATATTTACGGTAAGAAATGTACAAAATATATTCATGGAACGTGATCTTAATATCCTAATGATTTTTGGCATAAAAGAAAAATCAATCATTTTGACCCATATAATGTATTGGTGGCTATTGCCACAAATATACCCGTGCGACTTATGACTGGTTTTGTGATTCAGGGTCACAAATATTTTTAGACAAATTAAAATTGGTCAAAAGTGACAGTAGCATCACAGGAATGAATTACATTTTAAAATATATTCAAACTGAAAAGTTGTTTTAAATTGTAATAATTCACAAGTACTGTTTTTATTGTATTTTTTAGCAAACAAATGCAGTCTTAGTGAGCATAAGTTTTTTTTTTTATGTAAAAAATAAAAAAGTCACTCATGTGAAATGAAGACATAATTGGATTGTAAATTAGACTCTTGAGATTTTCAAGGGTTCAGCAGAGTGGGGTGTTTTCCAGTTGAGTGGGAGAGAAGGGGAAGTGAGCAAAGGGGCAGAAACAGGCCACACGGTTCCCACATGATGTAATGAGCCAGTGGCAGGGCCAAAGTGATCCTTACAGATTTACTGGAGACAGTAATGAGCACAGTAATGTCTCCAGATTATCTTATTTATCCTTCTTTGAGCAGAAATGCCACATGCAGCTCATGCCCCCACTACAGCAAAATGAGCCCGACACAACACGTAACAACAGAAACTTGTACAAAACATTTATAGAACATTATGTCAAACATTCACACACATTTGACTAAACTTCAAATATGATTGAATATGAATTCTGGCAAATAATTACTTTTAGATTTATGGATTTATGTGATTGGATGGCTAGAAAGTGAAGGTCAAACAAATAACAGTCAATGTAACTTATTTCTATAATTTTCTATAATAATCATCACCAATAATAAGCAATTAGTAGTATTATTGTCAGCATTTCAGTGCTGTTGCACTTTAAGAAAGATACTTATCCAATCAAATTAGAAGAGGGGAACTATAATAATAATAATTAGATGATAATTACCAAATTATATATGATAATAGACCAAATTAATTAATTACATTTATTGCTGTTTGTTTGACCCTCACTTTCTAGTCATCTAATCGTCTAAACCTCATAAAACGGAGCTAGATTTGTTGAAACGTGGGCCAAAGTCTTGATCTGCTAATGTGTGGTGGTCAAAAAAGGACAGTCTAAACCGAAGCCCTTCAAGCAACGTGTCTGACAGCACTTGTCCTGTGCCAGTGTGTCTGAATGGGCCTGTCCACAACCTCTTACATTCAATTAGCCAGAAACAAGTGCGCTTTGTGCTGCCTGTGCTAAAGGCCAGCCCATTGCCTTCAGTGAACACGCAGCAGACACAAACTTTTGAAAGTTTTTCAGCAATGCTCAAACCCTCTCATGCCTTCCATGTTCATGACCTGAATATCAAGTATAAAGAGAAAAAAAGATGAACTGACAGGCTTGATTAAGCATTAAAACATGTTGACACATTTGAGGAGCTGATTAGCTGATTAACTTTATCTTTTATACGTGTGGCTCACTTTTCCATTTATTTCAAAACAAATTAACGTTACATAATGATATTTGAGTCACTTTTTCTCTGCACACCCACTTGCGTGTGCCTTAAATACAGTCCTAATTGGAAGCGGGTGTAGAGTTGTCGAAGTGGACACAAAGGAGGAGGGTCTGCGTCTCTGTAGTTGAGAAGTATTCCAGTCACAGAGAGAGTGTGTGGGTGGAAGAACCAGTCTCTCGTGTGTATTAGTCCCGCCTTGATGCTGAAAGGAGGAAGCAAGCAGCGGCAGAAGACTGAAGGAATCAAGGGCCAAAATTCGAACCATTCACTCCCACTGATAGCAGAAGTGTGTTCAAGAGAACAGTCTGACCTGTCATACATTTTAGACACACAGTAGCCTTTGTTTTCACACATGGTTTGTTAATTTGTTCTGAACCTGTATGAATTTCTTCTGTTGAACACAAAAGATATTTTGAAGAATGATAGTAACCAAACAGTTGATGGACCCCATTGACTTCAAATTTATTTTCCACACTTTTGAAATCAATGGGGTCCATCAACTGTTTGGTTACTTACTATCATTCTTTAAAATATCTTCTTTTGTGTTAGAAACTCATGCAGATTCGGAACAAGACGAGGGTGAGAAAATGACAACATTTTAATTTTTTGGGAGATCCCTTAAACATATGCTTTTGAAACTTTATTTTATATTGTTTGAGAGACTATGTTAACAATATTCTACTGTTGTATTAATTTATTTATTATAGTTTGCACAACAATGACACATTTCAACCTGAAGATTTCAACCCAACCTTGGCCGATAAATCAAATTTGTTTTTATGGCTATTATGAAATCAAAGAACTATTTCCTGGGAGGCAAGGTGCCTGATATGAAAATGTTTATGTAGAAATAGATAGTGGCTGTTCTCCAGATAAACCAAGTTCCTTTGGCCTTTTCATTCCTGTAAGACTTGGGGAGAGGCACTATGAGTTAAAGCCAAATAAATAATAGAGAGCTTGGTATCCCATGGTATCTGTTGATGACTCGTCTATAAACAGCACTTATTTCTAGCAGTACTATAACTGGGGTAAAGAAAAATACACATTTTATTTGACCTAAATAAATAAATGGTACTTAGTAAAACATGCCTTAGACAAAAATATTACTGGTGTGCATCTTGAGACAAAACAATGGCATTGATATATATTTTAAGATGTCAGTGAAATTTGCTTTCCGTTAAAACAGCTCAAACGTGCATTTTAGTCTGGGACTTAAGCCTTGTCTGTGAAACCAGGGGACTGGAACTTTATACATAAAGTCAGACTTACACAGCCAGTCTTGAAAGATAGTTTGACCCTTTTAATAATGACATGAATAAAAAAATTTTTTTTATTAAGAATCATGACTGAAAAATGACAATATCTCAAATAGATATGGCTCACTCTCTGTCACATGCTTTGTACTCTTCAACACCATGTTTTTTTTTTTAACCAGCATTACCCATCTAGGTAAATCAACAATAAGTAGACAAAAATATGCACAGTATTTAAAGTCAGCTTGAAACATAAGTTGCAATAGTCTTTATATATATATATACTATCACAGCTTCCGTTTCATGCCGACTTTATGGGTGCTTCTCAAATAGAAGGCTGTGTAATAAGGCTGCATATCTCAGCTGCCATGTCATCAAACGTGTCAATAGAGTCCTGCAGGGAAGATGTATTTTTGCAGGCCAAAACCCAGAAACGAGTTAGCATTTTAGCACTTCCTGTCATCCTTAAGTCAATGTTTTTTTGGTTAAATGAAATGATGTGTGTGGTGAACAAGCTCAAGATAACTTCACATTTTATTTTACAATATAAAATACATCAGTAATACCCTCTATGTAATTTTTAAAGCTCTTACTTGTGTTGTAAAAGGTGGTTGCTAACATGTGGCTAAATGGGGCTACAGAGGTTGTCAGACAGGGACATTAAACGTCATAATGAATACTCACTAGTCTGCATTCACAGCCTGGTTGTGTTTCGCAAACTTTTATAACTCGAACTTTCAGGAAAAACATTTTTTTTACAGACTGAAAGACTTGTTGGAAGCTTAGTGATGGTGACAGACGGTGAAGTCATGTGACCGTGGTGTAGTTTGTTTACTTTTAACTTCTGAAGCAGTCGATTGGATTTATACACTTCAAAATTGTTCAAGATTCTGGATCACGATGAACAAAACATTTAAGAATCATAAGCTTTTGTTAGTCACACATTATTTTCTGCAATAATCCAAAAAGGATACTTGAGGGTTAGTAATGCTAACTCTGGGTTGGCCTACAAAAATACGTCTTCCCTGCACCACTCCATTTGAAGGATCCGTGGAAGGCAGATGTCATTTCACATCCTTCATTCAGATCATTTTCAAGGATGCATCAAGTGTATTATTTGTGTCCTTCAATCACCCACAATCCTTTGCACACATTTCTATTAATGAAAAAGAACTGATGCAAAACAATCCAGCACTGAGCTCGAGTTCATTCAGTACATTATGAAATGTAAGACAAAAATGTTATCTTTTGTTTCGGTGTAAATGAATCACTTAACACTAAACTGCCAATAATGTAAGCCTGCAACTGGGAGACGAAAGACGCTTGTCATTCACTGTAGTGCATTAATAGAAAGCCAGTTAACTTTTTTCCCAGCTGCGTTTAAAAAAAAAAAAAGTTGCTAGCCACCACAAAATTTCAAAAAATTTCCATGGCCCACAGAATATTTTGTTGTATGAATATCTGAACAGTGAGTCGCGAACAGCCTCACAAGTTTTACTTGTATATATAATAGGCTATACACGAGTGAAACAGCTTCACGAACAAGAAAAAATGTAGGGACTTGATTTTGTCCATCAGGAATGATTGGATTGTTTTGGTTTGGTGTTGCTGTGATCTCAATTTTGTAGTTGTTTTCCGCCCTTACACCAGATCCGAGAAAAGAAGAGATTGCTGCAAGAGGGAGGACGGCAAGTTATTTTGATTAAAGGCACATGGGGGCAGATTAGTAAAAAAATAAAAAAATAATGATGTGCACAGATAATTTATAACAAATTCCACAATGTTCCATAAAAATAAGAATTGTCAATTTTGAATTAATGGTGACTATAAAACAGAACACATCAAACTGGAATAATAATGGACTATCAAAACAAATAGTCAAACAAGCAACGTTTGTCACCTCCTTTGTTGGTGTTGCACTAAATTAATTCACTCCCCTGTATATTAACATTGGCGAACCAAAACAAATCCTTGATAGGACAGAGGTGACCATCTGGTGGTATGACAATGACAGGAACAGAAAGGACTATTAAATGGCAAGCAAATTCATATGCATTTCTTAATTGCATTTATTGACTATTTGAGGCAACAAATGCACTAGTGTTTTGACACAGGGTTGCAGCATTGAATTGGGGTCGTGACTTTTAAGGTCTCTGTTGGGGATTTTTGTATAAAACCGGTCTATTGGCAGAAATAGGGAAAGATAGGCCTAGCGGTGCCGTGTGATTCAGCCTGTGCCAAAGGCTGGGCATGCCATTAATCTCCATACACTGCATGACGCCGTACGTCACTCGCCCCGCTGACAGGGAAGATAGAGCACGGGACTAATTAAATGCATACAATACACTGAACATATGGATAAGCTTACAAGGAAAACTGATAAGGAGTGTTTACATACCAGGCTTCCCAAAATCACTGCGCTCTTTCATAACACAATGGAATGTGAGGAGTTTGATTGATGGAAAACAAAGTACTCCTCCAACAGCTGCTTGACCCATTATGAACACTAGATAGTACAAGAACACAGTGTTTCTGAGCTTTGAGAGGTTGAAAAGGTGCATTGTACCGATATTTAATTCACCTTAAAATGATAATTGTCACGATTTACACTAGTGTACACTACTGCATTTATTTGATCAAAAATACAGTAAAAACAGTAATAACGTGAAATATTACATTTTTTAAATAAAATGTACAAAAATAGAAAACAGTTTAATTTGTTCCTGTGATGGCAAAGGGGAATTTTTAGCAGCCATTACTGCAGTCTTTAGTGTCACATGATCCTTCAGAAATCATTGTGTGCTCAAGAAACATTTCTTGCAAATGTTAAAAACTGGAAACAATAATAATTTTTTTCAGGATTCTTTGAATTAAATAGAAGTTCTTTAGTAACATTATAGCCTAAATATATTTAGTGTCACTTTTGATCAATTGAATGGATCCTTGCTGAATAAAAGTATTAATAAAAAAATACTGTCCCGAAACTTTAAAATGGTAGTGTAGCTTTAGCATTGAGACTGAAAAAAAAAAATATATATATATATATATATTGTCTTGGTAAAACCTGTAAATGGCCTATTAACAGTCAAGTGTTATTTTAACTGAATATTCTCAAAGACTACAGATTTATTTATGAATACATTTCAGTTTACTGCTGTTGGGAGAAACACTGATGCAAGTTGATAATCACCTTTCATTTGCGGTTTTAGTAAAAAGCCATCAAAGCTCTCCATGGAAATTCCTTTAATGAGAGGTTTTATGTGCAGCTTTTATAGATCATTAATGATTACAACAGCAATTTTACTCTATTTTTAAACAAACAGCATTCTTCCCGTTTCTAGTTTTAATATTTTCCTCATTCATGTTCCAGATCTGATGCTTTTTAACTAAACCGGCTGTGCTTCTATTTAAAGGCAGCAAAAATAAGAAAAAGTGCTGGAGTGGACTGAATCATTTAGATGATGTTAATTTAACCATCAAAAGTAATGGCTCATTAATAGTCCTATTGTAAGATATAGCATAGTCGAAAAGAAATTTCACAGCAAAGAGTTATGTGTAATATCCATGTATTTAAGGATTATTGTGTGCAAAATTTTATAGTCTACAACAATGTACTTTCCTGAAATACCACATCTGAGCACAAGAGCAGGTTTAAGACGCCACCTTCTGGACAATTTAGATAACACATTCTGGAGTAACAGGCCTTTAAAGATCATACTGTACAAACCTGACATCAATCCACTAAACTAATAATAATCATTTATGATGAACATCATAGCCAAACAAACCACTGATTTGATCTTGAAAGGTTATTTGTCAAAAACAGCTGCACTTTCACGGTTTAATGCTTTTATCTTCATAAGAGAGGTAACACTGCAGATGTTTTACAGACAGCATACAAAATTATATTCGTCTATATATTGAAAATTACAAGTAATAATTAATATTAATAATTTTAATAGAATAACAGCACAAGGGACAATGACAACTGCAACAAAAGTGGATCAAAAAAGTGACATTAAGTAAATAACTTTAAAGAATCAGGTAACAGAAACAAAATCAGCCAAAATTTCCATTCTACTGTACGTCGAAAACACTTACAGTAAGTGCTATTTGTTTTAAGCTTTATAAAATACATTAAAAAGCAGGGAGCATTTTTATTTCCTTCAAGGAAAAGTACTATAAAATAAGTTACAGTACAGTGAATTTGTCTAAACTGACTTTGTTCCCGTCTTCCAGCCTTAAGTAAGCGTAGACATCGAAATATCAGAAGTACATCGTACAGGAGTAAAAAGATGCTTTGTTCTTTTATAAAACACTTATTTCCCCCCTTTAAACAAGCAGGAAATATTGCCAAGATGTCAATAATTACATAAAATATAGGTGTACGTGTTCATTAGTACTACCACACGCACGCACGCGCACACACTCACAATCACGCACAACCCCACACACGCTTGTTTTGTACAGCTTTCTGTTCAAATGTTGCATATCAAATAACTTTTAATCTTTGTGCTGAAATAACTACATTTCTGTTCTAATTACTTCATGGGCATGAATACAAAAAACAAAACAGACAGATTCTTCATATTTGATCTAGTGTGGCCTAGGGGGCGCTCACACGTCGTCAGCTGGCAGAGGCGGGATGTTGAATCTTGGTCTAGTAAAGAAAGCCATCTTCTCTCTGCATCAGGAAAGATTGATAGATTTAGCGTTTATCAGAAATTCTCTCCATGCTTTGGTGTTGACTAGTGTTAGTTCACCCAAAAATGAAAATTCTGTCATTATTTTTTCACACCCATGTCATTCCAAACCAGTAAGACTTTCGTTCATCTTCAGAACACAAATAATATATTTTAATAAGCTTATAGACCCTCCTATAGACAGCAACGTAATTGCCATTTTCAAGGCCCAGAAAGGTAGTAAAGACATTGTTAAAATAGTCCATGTGACTACAGTGCTTCCACCTTAATTTTAAGAAGCGACAAGAATACTTTGTGCGCAAAAATAACAGCTGTATTCAACAATTTATACTCTTCCGGGTCAGTCTCTGATGCTGTTCACGTTGTAAACACAATGCAACACTTCTGGGTTCTACGTCAGAAAGCGGGCTCAGTATTGGCCGGCTCCAGTGTCAGGAGCTGAACAAAGGCTGCGTTTACATTTGGCATTAACATGCGGTCAACCGCATGTTATAAGCCAATCAGGACACGTGCGTTTACACCTGTCCACATCAAGTTGCTTCTGTTTCTGGATAACAGATCAGATCTCGCACGTCCACCTGTGAATGCAGACACGATGGCTGGATTTCGTTTACATTACACTGAGATCCGATCACAATGCGTCCTCGACTCCCTCCAAACCTGGACACGCTGACCGGATAACATTCCGATCAGAAGCACGTTTACACTCGTCTTTTCAATGTGTATGTGGACAACATCCGGATACAGGTCGCATGTTAATGCCAAGTGTAAACGCAGCCAGAGACTGACACGGAAGAGAAGAAATAGTTGAATAAAGTCGTTATTTTGGGGGGTTTTAGCGCACAAATAGTATTCTCATGGCTTCATAACATTATGGTTGAACCACATGGACTATTTTAAGTCTTTACAACCTTTATGGGCCTTGAAAGTGGTAATGGCGTTGCTGTCTATGGGGGGGTCAGAAAGCTCTTGGATTTCATCAAAAATATCTTAATTTGTGTTCCGTAGATTAACAAAGGTCTTATGTGTTTGGAACGACATGATAATCAATGACAGAATTTTCATTTTTCGGTGAACTAACCCTTTAATAAGATGGAAATGTTTTGACAGACTCACTTGAACGTCTGCACGGGAAGGGGCTCTTTGTGGCTCTGGCCCCTCATTTGCAAAACCTCTTTTGAGGCTTTTCGCAACCTCCTTTCAGCAGCTTCCTCCTGCCTCTGCTCCTGCCTGCTCTGCTTGGCCTGCAAGACAGCGTTAAGGGGAGAGAAACAAATCAACAACAATAAACGTGATTTTAAACAGAAGTTACAATTCACAACGTCTTAGAATCGTGCCCTGACTCCCATTCTTTACCTCTGCTTATATTCATGTCAGTCATAGTTGTAAAAGTATACATTTAAGACTATATTTTCTTAATAAGTCTGGTAGATTGGCGTTTCACCGATGTACTCATGGTTTTAATTCCATCCGAATACAAATTTGCAATGGTAAATGGTCAAGTGACAAAATGCCACATGTAATAGTTAAATTAGTTAATTTATATATCCACAATACAATACAAAATTATACAATAGGTATAATTTGTAAACTTCAGGTAATTAAATGTTATTTATGCATAAGGTTAATTTATAATTATACTATTGTTCATTGTTCATTTATGTTCCTTCCTCTACAATAACAAAGTTTTATACAACTTGACATCTTAAAAATGTATACCTTTCAAATGTTTGGGGTCAGTAAGCTATTTTATTTTATTTTTTACTTAAAAAATAAAAGAAATGTATACTTCTATTTAACAACAACATTTAATTTACCAAAAGTGACAAAGTTTAAATGTTTCTTGAGCAGAAAATAAGCATATTAGAATGATAATGTCACACTGAAGACTGGAGTTATGATGCTGAAAATCCAGCTTTGCTATCGTAGAAATAAGTTACTTTTTACAATACGTTAAAATAGAAAACGGTTGTTTTAAATTAAAATTATATTTCTCTGTTTTTTTATATTACTGTTATAAAGTGATCAACTAAATGCAGCCTGGGTGAGCATAAGAGACTTCTTTCATGTTCAATTTACACAATAAAAAAAAATAAAAAAATGTATGTGAAGAAATTAACCTAGATTAATGAATGCTGTAAAAGTATTGTTAGTTCATAGCTAATGCATTTATGTTAGCCAAAGTGTTACCAAATGAACAAATCTATGGATTTAGAAAGTAGCAATGCAGATGCAGAAAAGACATATAAATGGGCAGTACCTGTCTCTGGGCCTCACGTAACAGGTTTCGGAAACGCTCATCCCGCAGGGCCCAATGAGGGAGGTCCGCGGGGCCACGGGGGCCCTGCATGGGCTCCTCCAGCCTCAGTTTGAGCTCCCGCAGAGCGGCCAGCTCCTCGCTCAGCTGCCTCTGTCGTGTACGGCAGGCCTGGAGGTCCAGCTCCAGGTCCAGAGAGGTACGTGTGGGCTGCTCAGCCAGAGAGGAGCGGTGAGACTGCTGCGGTCACATGAAACGGACACATACAGTAAGTACACTTCCAGAGCAAAAGATTATTAAATGTGTTTAACAGCAACGTGGTCATCCCAACCTG